>NW_027491541.1:762500-1081050 GCF_021521415.1 Bidens hawaiensis | reverse complement strand
TAGTCAATGCACATATGCATGGATCCATCTTTCTTCTTGACAAAAAGTATCGGCGCTCCCCAAGGTGATGAAATTGGTCGTATGAATCCTTTCTCGAGGAGTTCGTCCAGTTGTTTCTTCAATTCTTTCATCTCGGTTGGTGCAAGGCGATATGGAGATTTGGCGATCGGAGCAGTGCCGGGGAATAAGATCGATTCTAAATTCTACTTCACGATCGGGAGGAATGCCAGGAAGTTCGTCGGGAAAGACATCGGCGTAGTCGGAAACAACAGGAACGTCTTTGATTTCCTTGGGTTTAGATTCTTCGGTGACGTAGGGCCATGAATGCTAAGCATCCTTGGTTCAGACATTTGTTAGCCCTTATCATAGAGATTAGGCTAACTTGGCCAGCGTCTTTATCCCCTTCAATTCGTATGGTACGTTTATCAGGGGCTTGAAGTTCAACGATCTTGCTATTACAAATGATACGAGCATGGTTGTCGGATAACCAATCCATACCCAACAACCAACAAGAGTCAAAGGTAGCAATTGAATAGGTAGAACGTAACCGGCTAATAAGATTTTTCCATTTTCTAGAGCTTCGGAGATTTTAATGATTTCGCCATTAGCGGTTTTGACGCTTAGAGTTTTATTAAGTTTGATTAAAGGTTCGTTTAATAGACTACAAAATTTATAATCTATAAAACTTAAATTGGTTCCTGAATCACACAAGACTCTAGCATAGGCATTGTTAACAAGGAACGTACCAGTAATAGTTTCCGGCGTGTCGGCCGCTTTCTTTGTATCAAGGACGAAATCTCTTGCATTGCCCTTCTTGGGCTCGTTCTTTTGACCGCTACCACCCGCACCACCAGTCGCGGGCTTATTTTTGGGGCATTCAAAGCTAAGATGTCCCATCTCCTCCAATTGTAGCAGGTCATCTTCTTCTTCCAACAATCGGCCGTGACGTGGCCGGGTTTGTGACATGATTCACAAAGTCATGGAGTTAAGTGGCATCGACCCCTATGGTACTTCTTACAGATTTTTCATTGTGGGATGCTGGGGTTGAAGCCAGACCTTCGTTGGTCAACTCCTTTACCCTTGAAACGGGTATTTCCTTCCTTTTTCAAGTCTTGTGTTATCACCACCCTCTTGTCCTCTTCCTTGTTGCGGATCATTCCGCCCATCAAATACCCAGCCAACTCCATCGCGGAATCAGTGGTTTGCGGCAAGTGTGACCTTACCATGTCACGAATCTCTCGTGGTAGTCCCGAAATATAGCGTGTGACTTTGCTGGATTCCGGGGGTAACCAGCTGGGGAACCAATCGGCAGAATTCGTGGAATTTTGTATTATACTCACGAAGGTTTGTTCCAACAACCTTGTGAGCCAAGAATTTGGTCCGTTTCATGCATCGGACAAAATTTCGACATTAGCAACTCCTTGAACTCGCTCCATGACATGCTGTACATAACCTCCCTTCCTCTACTCAACATCAACGTGTTCCACCATTCTAGAGCCTCGCCTTTAAACATGAGAGCAGAATACTGGATCTTCTCCTCGTTCGAACACTTGCTTGTAATCACTATCGTCTCCATCTCTTAGAGCCACCTCACGGTTGTGATGGCTCCCTTATCGCCATGAAATTATTTTGGTCCATAATACTTAAAGTTCTTGAATGAACATCCACCAATTTTGAGTCTCTTGAATTCTTGACGAATGCCACCATCAGCATTAGACTCATGAACACTTTCTTCCCTATGCGAAGGTCTAGATCGAGGTATAGATACAGATTTTTGGGAAGGATGAACAGATTGAGAGTGTTTAGTTTGTCTAGATTGAGATCTAGCCATGGATTCTTCCCTAACGGCATCTTTAATCATCTTTTGAATTCGATCCATAAATTTTTCGGGAATTGGATCTTCTTGTTCTTTCTCGGGCCTTTCCCCTTTTCTTTTACTTCTTTTTCTTTTTGAATTATTTCCAAGTTGTTACTTTGTTCAGACGTTTTATATTTTTCTTTTCGAATTAAATATGAAATTCCAACAATGTTTCTTTTATTAAAACACAATTTTTATTAACCATACACACACACACACACATATATATATCATAACATGATATATATTAGTTTTCAACATTCTTTATATATCGTTCATACGATATATAAATTCTTATCCTTATTACATTGTACATTACACATAACACACAAACTAGATTACACACATAAACTTCATCTCTTGAAACATGCCATCACCATCATCATTTAGTCCTTCAAAGACTTCTTAACAACCCTTGTCAATTTGTTGCATTTGTGAAGAAGCTTCTCTCCCATCTTCTTCTTCTTTTTCCCTTCCTCAACCACCTTCTTCCTCCAGTCATCAGTCTCGTGCAAAGCGCGATCCAGGTGTTCTTCATATGACTGCGGGATAACGTCGGGGTATCCATATTGTGGCGGTGGGTCACGATAACCCAGTGTCACCATCTCGTAATGGTTCCTCGGTTCAAGATACGGGACCTCAGTCATATCAGATGCAAGGTAGAAGAAGGTCTTTGCAGCTTTGTTTTGCTCACGAATCTCATCTGCTTGCTCTTCTTCAGTTGGGATTACACCTTGGAACGGTGGGAAACTTGACGAAGCTTGGTTCTTGATCTTTTCAAGATACTGAACATACGGATCGACGGAACCGTTGCTTGGGTTGTGGAAAGTGAGTGATCCACTCATTGATATCTCATTAGGATTGTCGGGATGCTCTTCTTCCGGTTCAGACTCTTCCACAGGATCCTCCTCTTCTTCAGGGTCCTCTTCCTCTTCCCCCATAGGTTCTTCCTCCTCTTCCATGTACTGGGTGGTCTCATTGATCATTGCGGGCATTTTGAAACTCTCGTATGGCATCATTACCATCATTCTTGGTTTGCGGGATGATCCTTCGCCACTGTTGGGTTGCGAGTTGACTTCGAGAGCAGTGGAGCTTCCAGTATGCCACCTTCGTTGATTGGAGTGGCATTGCATCCAATCGGAGGATGGGGATTTTGGTTCTTCCTTTATTGGTCGGTTTGAAAGGAAGGCATAGGATGGGTGTGGGTTTGGTAAGTATCCAGTGGGAAAGTACTGTGGTATCTCTGACGGTTGGTAAGCGGGGATCTCCAATGGGTGGTACGACGGTATTTCAGATGGATGATACATAGGCATTGTTGGTGGATGATAGCTCGAGTGTCTTGGTGGTTCGATTTGTTTGGGTGGGCTATCGGGTAGTTTAATTGGATTGGTTTGGGACGTTCAATGTATTGGTCTCGGCTGAAGTAAGCCTCAAAGTAGTCTTCATCCATGACGTCTTTTGGGAATTTGTAGTATTTTCTTGCTCTTCTTGCTTCACGATCATAATACTCCATTAATTTTTCATAAGACATCTTTGATGGGTGGTTTAGAATGTAGAGAGGGAAAGAAAGGGTTACCAACCAAATCTTATCCCTATTCAAATAAACAAGTAAAATGTTTTCCTATGCTTGGATCGAAGCTTGGGTATTGTTTTATGATACCCAATTCTCTAAGAATGATGGCTCTGATACCAACCTGTCACACCCCCATCTTGGGCCTAGGAGTGCGACTCATTAGTTGGTACCACATTTGTAATTAAATCAGAGTTACGGTTAATTAGCGTAAGTCTTTAAGAAATATAAGGATCAAAGTGTTAAAATATTTACAATACAAAAGATGGAACGAAAGTTCCATTTTACGTTTACTTGTTTTATGTTTACAAAACCACCATTTAATTCATAATTAAGTTTAACAAAAATTATCCGAGCCATCGGATTCTTGAGCCTTCGTCCTTTAAGCTCTAATCTTGATTACCTGCAAAATGTTATAAAAATACGTCAGCAAAGATTTGATGGTGAATATGCTGACGCGAAAACATTTTCTTTTACTTTGTTACCCCTCAAGGGTTACGCATGCCTCGGCCCATCTTGGCTTAGGAATAACAAAGTTAAAACAATATCATTATAAACTCGAGTCTCTACCTAGGTCACCCCAGCAAGACACCGCAGCGTCTCAACGTACTTAGGTACCATAAATATACACAAGGTCATTCTCACTCGAACATACTTTGGTTCGGCCCATCGTGGCTGGAGGTCGTGACCAGGCGTGGTGCGATGTGCCCACCGCATTTAACCACATATGTAAGGATCCAGACAAACGTATACTACAGCCTAAGGGCTAGGCTTTTACTCTTAATCATAATATTTTTAGAGACACTTAGTCTCATGTAAAGTTTTACACATAACACCTTTATTTGTTTGAAAACAAGTTTGTAAAAAAGGGGCGTATTCACCTTTGTTCGGGATCGGTTTCCAACACCGCCCTTGCGTCTCTTTCTTGTTATCTCGCACCTATTGTACGAGTATAACTATTCGTTAGTCGGATATACAATCGGGCTTAAGACCTTTAGTCTTATTATCTCGATGAACCTTAAGTTCATTTCTTTTACTTTAAAACCTTTAGTTTTAAAAGCAATATATATAAACCTTTAGTTTATTATAAAAACCCGACGTTTCTTCTTCTTTAAGAAACATATTCTTTTCTTTATTATTTAAGAATACTCATTTAAACTTAAATAATATTCATAACAAAAAAATGTATATCATTATGCACACACACACACACACACACACACACACACACACATATATATATATATATATATGTATATATACTTTTTTTAATATTTCTTTCTTTTCTTTGTTATTTGTTTTCTTTTTTTAATCATCGAGTATAATTCCGACCTAGGGCATTAAGCCTTTATAATATTTTATTAATATTTTAGTTGGGTATTAAGCCTTACCTTTCCTCGTCTTATAATTCCCTAGATACTCGAGCAGCACTTCTACGCCGCTTAGTCCTTTCAAGACTCGCCTTGATCGCCACTTCACTTCGGCACGCAAATCAAGACACCCAATCTTCTCGGCATGCACTTCGAGATGATTGTCGGGTTGTAAAAACAGCACCACCTTCTTGTTCGGAACGTCATCGGGGAGTGGTAGGAATATCGAGGTATGGCACGTTTATCGAGGAATCAGAGCACGATTTTTGAGGCGGATCGAGGGCACGCTTTCCGAGGTGTTATTATATGTTTAGAGAGAGAGAAGTATGCAGATTTTGCTGTGAAGTTATGAAGACCCGAGGCTGCTATTTATAGGCAATTTCTGGGGTCCCATCGCGTACCGCGCCCGGTCCCTGGGCACCTGTCACGTACCGCGACGTAGCCTAGGTGAGTCACTAGTAGGTCTGCCTCATGGCAGACGGTGTGCCACGTGTTGACAAGTGACGGACGATGTGCCATGTGTCGGGACACGTGGCGACCGGTGTGCCACGTGGAGACACGTGGTGAAAAGGTGTCAGGTGTGTCAGGCCACGTCATCGTGGTACGCGATGACGTTGGCTCAACGACGATCGCGTATCGCCGTTGACATCTTCTAGAAGCTTTGACCAAGTCCCATCGCGGTACGCGATGGCTTGTCTTTTGTCCCGTCGCGTAGCGCGAAAAGACAAGAAATCAGATTTTTCATTTTAAACCTTGGAGTTTGGATGTTGGCAGAAATAGTCCCTTAACTTTGGAAACTTGACATTTTTGGCCCAAAATTCCCGTGATGTTACAGTCGGCTCTTAGGATGTGCCATGTGGGCGCCCGGCTGGGACACCTTTTTGTCGGGGGGCACAATTTTTTAAAAAATTCCCGATATTATATTTAGAATACAAAAACGTTTATAATTACAATATTTTATAATACTCAAATACCTTTTAGAACGACTTTTTTTAGATTGCCCAAAGACTTATAGGTCCATTGAAATTGATAAATGTTCATTGCTTTAACTAAATAAGAAAAGTTAAATAATAATAAAAAAACAAATAGGTGGGATAACAACAAAGTCGACTTCGAACACCAGTCACGGTATCTGCATAATGGAGTTTTTCGAAATTATAGCTATTGAAATCTTATTTACGATCAGTAATGCCCAAAGAAAGACTTAACGGGTTGGCGATGATAGTTACAGAGAACATGATAATAGAGAGCATAATGTCACGAAGTTATTTCTTTGAATCACGTACGGCCTTAGTACTTCGTCTATAAAGTAAGCCTTGATGGTTAGGTTTATAGTGCTTTGGCAGCGGAAGTCTTTAGTAAAGTGTGTTTCCTTGTAATGTTGCAAGTAATGGTGCTTGTATTTGAACAAGTGAGTGATGCCTGTAATACTTAAACACAAGTCTACAAGTAAAGAGTTTATATTACTAGCAAGATGAGTTACAAGTGATTATGAGTACAAGAGCTTGTGTTGTTACAAAATGAGCCTAGCATTCCCTATTTATACTAGTTCATATGTCTAGTAACTTAGACACTTCTAAGTTTAGAGATTTCCATACAAAAGATCTTGGTCTTCATTCTAGAGTCTTCCTATCAAATTATCCAGCATCTTGATGTTTGTGGGCTGATCTTGAAGCTTCTTGGCTGTCCTAGAAGCGTCTTGTGTTTTCCGGGCTGGTGTAGTATGTACCGGGTTGTTCAGGAGAGTTTCGAAGAGTCCTAGGCTATTCAAGAGAGGACCGGATTGTTCCAGCGAGTACCGGGCTGTTCCGGAGTGTTCCGAAGTGTACCGGGCTGTTCCAGAGAATGCCAGGTTGTTCTTGAAAGGTACGGGTGGTTCCGGAGTCTTCTAGGCTGCTCTAGTTTGTCTCGGAATGATCCGAATGTCGCAAAAAATGTTGTTTACTTTGGCGGCGTGTGACATCCCCCTCCCACCTGATTTTGCAACGCCCTCGTTGCGAGTCTTTGTCCTTCGGCTTGGGTGGATGAGTCTTATAGCAGTTATGGTCTTCTCTTGTTTTATTTTTCAGGGTTCCATGGTTATCGAATATACTTGATCCTCCTTGATTAAGCAAAGAGTGTTCATGCTTGGTGCAATGTCAGCCCCAATTTGTTTAAAGAAATCCATCCCAAGTATGATATCATAATCGTCTATGGGTGCCACCGAGAGGTGTATTTTTCCGGTCCATGCGCCTATCTTGGTCCTTACACCCCAGGCTACTCCTTCGATCGGATGGGCATCACCGGATGCAGGCCTAATCCATGCTTCTTGTGTCGTCTCTTCGATTTGGATTGTAATTGTCGACGGGTTTGGCTCCCCCACCAGTTTCGTTGTTACGATCCACGGATGTGGGCCTTGGTGATCGTTGTTCGTTACGATTAGCCAAGTTTTCAGCAGCAGCGATGGCTGATGACAAGTCTTGAACATTGCGACGTTCAAGTTAGGTTCTGGCCCAATATTGTAAGCCATCGATGAAGTTTATTAGAGAATCTTCAGGTGAAAGATCCGGAATTTCGAGTACGAGATTAGTAAATTCAATGATGTACTCTTTAAGTGATCCCTTTTGTTTAAGGTTTCGAAGTCGGATCTTTGCTTCATGTTGGGCTTTTTCCGGATAGAATTGTTTCTTGATTTCTTTGACAAAATCAGCCCATGTGTTAAGGGTACACGTACCTTGTTAAATCTCCATGTTTTTACGTCACCACCATAGTGCAGCGGTGTCTTTTAGGTAGAGTGCCGCCGTATTGATTCTCTTAGCGTCGTCTTTAATATCCATGCCTTTGAATTATTGCTCAACTTCCTAAAGGTCATCCATGGATCGTGCTTCTCTTTTTCCAACAAATTGTGTTGGTTTTGGGTGATCCACCTTGGTGTTGCCTCCAACGTCGCCTCCACTTGCGAAGGCTTGTTTGAGTATCTTTATTTCGGTTTGTAGCTCTTTGAAGCTTCCTTCGTATGCTGCAAGTTTGCGTTCAAAGTTTTCTGGAATCTGCCCCAGCTCGTTCATTAGTAGTTTTTTTGAAAATCGGCTTGCATCATTGCGATTGCAAGTTTAAAGTCATCTTGTAGTCCTCCAATGTTGCTTTCAATGGGGACAATTTTGGGTAGGGATTCATTGATGTGTTCCCTATACGAGTTGAATTCAGCTCTGAGTGCATCGACATGTATTTCGGTGTCTTCTACTCGTTTGTCTAAGGAAGCAATCAGCTTCTTAGCAGGCTTTTTGACCTTCTGGGTTTCTGCTCCCGTGGTGAGGATTAGATCTTCGACCTTCGTTTTAGAGTCCATCCCAATGAATCTAACGCGCTCTGATACCAACTGTCACAGAGTTATTTCTTTGAATCACGTGCGGCCTTAGAACTTGGTCTAAGTAAGCCGTGATGGTTAGGTTTGTAATGTTTTGGCAGCGAAAGTCTTTAGTAAAGTGTGTTGTCTTGCAATGTTGCAAGTAATGGTGCTTGTAATTTGAACAAGTGAGTGATGCTTGTAATACTTAAACACAATTATACAAGTAAAGAGTTTATATTACTAGAAAGATGAGTTACAAGTGATTATGAGTACAAGAGCTTGGGTTGTTACAAAATGAGCCTAGCATTCCCTATATATACTAGTTCCATATGTCTAGTAACTTCTAAGTCTAGATGTTTCCATACAAAAGATCTGATCTTCATTCTAGAGTCTTCCTATCAAAATATCTAGCATCTTGATGTTTGTGGGCTGATCTTGTAGCTTCTTGGCTGTCCCAGAAGCGTCTTGGGTTTTCCGGGCTGGTGTAGTATGTATCGGGCTGTTCCGGAGAGTTCCTGAGAGTCCTAGCCTGTTCAAGAGAGGACCGGGCTGTTCCGGAGAGTTCCAGCGAGTACCGGGCTGTTCCACAGTGTAACAGGCTGTTCCGGATTGTTCCGGAGAATGTCGGGCTATTTTTTAAAGGTCCGGGTGGTTCCGGAGTCTTCTAGGCTGCTCAAGTTTGTCTCGAAATGATCCGAATGTCGCGAAAAATGTTGTGCACTTTGGCGGTGCGTGACAATAAACTGCAAAAAGTTGATTCTTGATGAACTTCGCAAATTCTCGGTTTATTATCAGCATATTCAATATGCCCAAAGAAAGAATTAACGGATTGACAATGATAGCTATCAAGAACAGAATAATACAGAGAGCATATATTGCGAAGAGTTGATTCTAGAAGATCTTCGCAAATTCTCGGTTTACTATTAGCGTATTTCGTATGTCATAAACTCATTCTAATACCATGATTTTGCTAATTGTTATGTTTGTTGCAATAACTTTAATCGGCGTATAAAAAATGTGTTTGCATTATTTAGTACGTTAGTACTTAAGAGACATTTTTTTTGCTTGGTTGGGACATGTGAATTCTTACGGACGGCTCTATCTTAGAGGTCATTGTGTTTTGTTGGTTGCTAATGTGCTTACGTCATATCCAACGGATTAGGATGAATATGTTGGGCATTATGTAAACATCATGATTAACGTTAAAAAAAGTCGATTAAAATAGCTAATTTGAAAATTTTTACTTCATTATACCATACCTCAGGTCACGACGTGGCATGTGTAAGGCTGTATAGTAATATTCTTTAATGTATATCTTTTTTATTAAAATATTGTTTTAGCTTTTGACCCAGTAAATCATAAGATTCATGTTGTGTCTATACTCGAATAATTAAGTAAGAGCATTCCCATACAATTTTATATCCCTAAATTAAAAATTACATTAAAAATCATTATATTTTTCACTCATTTTCAATTAAATAATACTTTTATATATGTTTATCATTACCTTTTTCTTTTTTCATTCACTTACAACCACTTTCAAAATATATTAAAAAATAATATGACATGAAAAATAACTTTTCAAATATATGGACTAATCACTACATTTCTCTATTCTCCACTCGCAATTCCCTAAACCACTACCTACATTATAAAACTTCACTCTCATGTTTTGATGAATTAAATGTGAATGCTCTAAGGGTTTATTAATAGTCCTCTTCTAGTTTTAAAGCGTGTCTACATACAAAACTCATCAAACAAAAACTTTTAAAAAAATAATAAAAAAATCATAACTTAAAATATAAATAAAAAATAAAAAAAAAACTAAAATGTTCCCCCATCTTTCGAGTTCAAAAAAATCTTTGAAAACGACACAATGTCTAGAAAAAAGACACAATGACGAAAATAAACAAAAAAACACGATAAATCGCAAAATATATCACAATACCGAGCAAAATATAACATAATGTTGAGTAATATTACACAATATCAAGAAGAAAAGACAAAATGTCAAGAAAAAACACATAACCAATGATGAAAATAAACTAGAAAACACAATGATAAACAAAAAGACACAATGATCTTATTTCTTCAACATTGTAAATTTTTTTAGAACGAGGAATACGGGAAAAACATTCTTGTTTTATTACTTTTTTTAAAAAAAAATTGAGTTATGATTTTTTATTAGTTTTTTATATTATTAGGGCATTTTTAGCTAAAAATCCTTTTACTAATTACTGACAGTTACGCCATCCGAAACCTTACGTTTTCCAAAAACTTCATTGATCAGTCTTTCGTAAATAGTTAACTTGAAAAATTAGTTCTGATTTTGTCTCATTAAATTTATGACGAGCAGCTGTCTTTAAATCAGTTTGTACTGATTTCTATATGTACCCGTACAATTTTTTGTAAATACCATACAAATGTTGGTACATTTACATTATTGTTTCCATCCCTCGCCCAAACAAAATATTGGTTCGCTTTCACTTCGTCGTTATCGATAGTTTAGTGTTGGTTTGGTGAGGGTTAAAATGTTTCAATCGGCGGTCTCATAATTTTAATATCATTTATTTGTATGTGGTATACCCATTAATACATGGGAGATCACCTTGAAAAACAAAGATGTACTCGCAAGGCAGTCATGGAATCCTGGACTTTGTATGTGGTTGACACCATTAATACACGACAAATCACCTAGCGATACGAAATTAATTAGTGCACAACGGAATATGCTTTCTTCTTGTTTGACTAAAATGGCCACATTGTTGCACAGAAAGTCACCCAAGAAAACGAAGATGCACTTTCAAGGTGGTCTTGAAATCTCTCTTTCTAACATAAAACCCTGCATTAATACTGATGGTATTGTGGTAGTGTAATTAAGTGTGCGGCGTGGGAGTATGGTGGTGAAAAGGCCCCTGGTCCTGACGGGTTCACTTTCAAGTTTCTAAAAACCTTTTGAACGATGTTTGAAAAACATATCTATGACCTAATGGTTCATTTTCACAAGCATGGTTCAATTAGTTATCGGTGTAATTCTAGTTATATCTCTCTTACCCACGATTGAAGACCCACAAAAAAATGGTGAGTACCGTCCAATAAATCTTATATGTTGCATACCTAAGATTATCTCCAAGGTGTTAGCAAATCAGATTAAAAGGGTGATGAGTTCAATTATCGGGGAGGAACAATCTGCCTATGTTTCGGTAGAAATATAACAGAGGGAACTCTAATTCTTAATGAGATTGTTGCATGGTGTAAAAAAAACAAACAAAGTAACGTTGATTTTCAAAGTAGACATTGATAAAGCTTTTAATTCGGTCAATTGTCGCTTTATAGATTCTATCTTGGCCCATATGAGATTTCCCAACAAGTGGAGACATTGGGTTAAAGCTACATTTGAGTCGCCTAGATCCTCCATCTTGATTAATGGTTCTCCCATGATAGAGTTTGACATTAAAAGTGGAGTTAGACAAGGTGATGCCCTCTCACCTTTCCTTTTTATCATATCTATGGTAGCATTGAATGTATCCATGAAAAATGCATGCTTGGAGGGACTGTTTAGGGGGTTTCAAACACCTAGGAATGGCCCATGCATTTGCTTTATTTTATGTGGATGATGATGTCTTCCTTGGCGAATGGTCCACAACGAATCTCTTGAATTTAAATCGTTTATTAAGAGGTTTTTATTTGGTGTCCGGGCTTAAAGTAAATTAAAAAAAAGTGTGCTTTATGGTGTGAAAGTGGAGGGGTAAAAGGTTGCCCGAGGTGCATTCTTATTACGGTTTAAAGCCGGTAAGCTTCCATTTGTACATTTGGGCATGCCGATTGGGGCCAATATGAACATAAGTCATAATTGGCAGTCAATATTGAATAAATTTGATAAGAAACTTTCAAATTGTAAGGCAAAAACTTTGTCTTTTGGAGGTCGGTTAACACTTGTTAAATCGGTTTTAGGGAGGTTAGGCACGTATTATTTCTCCATTTTCAAATCACCGGAGAAAGTTTTAAAACAATTAGAAAGCAAAATAAGTCGTTTTAATGGAGATGGTCTGAAGAAAAGGATAAGATAAGTTGGGTGGCTTGAAGCAAAATTATAAAGGAAAAAGATAGGGGCGGCTTGGGGATTGGCAGTCTAAAGGCAATGAACACAACATTTACTTGCAAAATGTTTGTCACAGCTTAAAGCGGATAATAGTTCCTTATGGGTAAGAGTTATCCCTTATATTCGTAGAGAGTCTCACAAGTGGGAATCGGTACCTGCGAAGCACTCACTTGGTGGTTCATGGAAGCAGATTTGTCAAGCAGATAAAGAAAATAATAATGGCAACAGTAGGATGATGGAAAGGTTAAAAGTGCAGTTGGGCAAAGGGGATAAAACATTATTTTGGCTTGATAGATGGGTTGGCGAACTTCCACTAAACGTGTTATTTTCAGATTTGTTTGTGTTAGAAAAACATAAAGACATATTGCTTATGGAATGTTATGAATGGGTTGAGAATGAAATGAAGTGGAAATGGAGATGGAAAAGGAGGCCCGTTTCGCCCGAGCGTAAGATTGATTTACAAAACTGCATCAGGCTTATTTCTTCGGTTGTTGTTTCCTTGAATCTGGATTTTTGGTTACGGAAGGAGTTGGATGGTACATGTTCAAACTACGCGGTTAAATCGCTGCAGTGGGAACTTGATAATGCGGATCAACAAGTACAAAACTCCACCTTCTGTCTCAAGCGGTTACCCATTAAAATAAACTGTTCATATGGCACCTATTGTTGAATCGTATTGCTACCAAATATGCTTTAAGCACAAGGGGTATTTATGTGGGGGATTTGTGTTGTGCAGTATGTGGTTCAATTCCGGAGACCACACAACATTTATTTATACATTGTAAAGGCTTCAATAATATTTGGGTGATCATCTTTGAATGGGTGAAGCTTCCTAGGCGAACAAATTTTGAGTCAGTTGAGGAAATCATGGAATTTCCAAGTAAAATCATCTAAGTGCAATGAAACTTGTTTGGCAGTTTAGGCCAAGTGTAGTGGGCGATGTTTGGGGGCGAAATGGGGCGACTTGGGGCTAGAACACCCCCCCCCCCCCCCCCCCGCGATTTTTGTACGATTTGGGGCGGGGGCGGATTCTTTTTATCGCTTAAACTTTGAGAAAATAATAATATTTTATTATTTTGACCGTTTGACAACGGTACAAAATAAAAAAAAATTAATTAATTAAAACAATATATTATATATCTATATAAACATATACCTTCTTCTTCATTTCACATCTATATAAACATAAACCTTCTTCAAAAAATCTAACAAAATGAATCCTACAAACAACCCGAACCAACCGACACTCGTGGAACTTGCTGCTACCATGAAAGAAATCATCAAAAAACACAAAAAGTGTGTTGAGGAACTCAACGATGCCATGAGAGAAACCGACAAACAACACGAAAAGATTGCCCAAATGTTGGAATTGCGGGAAATGAGTGAAGAATACAAATCCCTCAAAGATGCCGGGTTACACGAAGAGGCCGCATTATTGCAACGACAACGAATGGAAAAAATGCGCGAATATTATGGATATTAGTATTTTATTTAGTTATGTTTTTTAATATTTTTAGTTATGTAAATTTTTTTTTAATTTTAATGCATTATTAGTTATTTTTTTTAAGTTTTTTGTATTTCTTTTTAATTTTAATGCATTTTTATCTAATTATTTAAATAAATTGGTTTTTATTTGTTTAGTTTAGTTATAAAAAGAAAATAATAAAAAAGAAACTGTGGGCCCAACTTGTAGCCCCTACACCATTACACCCCAAAAACAAATTTTCACTCCTTGCTGACTGGACGCCACATGTCACAATTCACCCTCAATTGTAACCCCTCAACTACATATAGCCTTAGTGTATTTTGGCAACAACATGTTACATACATATCTCCATTACATATACATATTATAAACAGACCTAAACCATATATCAATATAATGACTCTGGCAGACAACTAGTAAAACTGCTTATCTGTATGGAACACGAGGAAATCTTTGCGAATCTTCACTAACCCACCACAAGCAACATAAAACACCAAATACAAGTAAAACAAGAAGGAAATTAAAAACTGGTGATCATGCTAGCTGGTTGGTTGTGGTATCATTTAATAAATGATGGTTTCATACATGTATCATAAGGGACAATTAATTATTAAACGTGATCAATCACGCAAAAAGCTAACAAGAACCCATTGTTGAAAATTGAAACCTTCCATCAACCACAAAGGGTGAGAGGAAACCATTATAGAAAATAAGAAAAAGATAACCACCCATACATACAGATCTTGCTAATTATACTTCTTCAGAAGCACTTCGAAAAACCCCATGTACATGTGATGGGGATGGGAGTGTTCTCACCTGTACGTCATGCATCCTTTAAAAGCATAAAATGCGAAAAAAGATTAAACGATCATCAATGAAACTCATATGGCAAGTTCTTTTGTTGTCATACTGAAGTCAACCTCAATCTGCATAAGTGTTAAGGAATAATATTTTAAATTTGATGGGCTTCCAAATTAGTTATATCTCAAATCTGCCTGAATATTAAAACACAATGCTTTTATGTACCTGGGCAACGTACAATGGTAATAAGAATAGTGGTGTTAGCAAATGGCAAGGCACTGCTACTGATGATGGATAGCCCAAGCTTCTGCATCTGGGTCAGTGCATTCACCAAGGATGACAGTGAATTCTTACTAGCACACTAGTTTCTGATATCCGCACTTTGATCTCAGGAGATGATATGCAAGGGTTGGTGCTCTCCCTAGCTAGAGTCTGTTTCTTCCGACGAAGAGTATTCGTCGTCACTATTGATAATCCTAGATCTCTTCATGGATATAACACATGCTTGAACTTCCTGTTTTCTCTTATTGCCTTGTAATCCCTCAAGTTCCTTTACGCGGTCTTGAAGTTTCTTTATGTAATTAGATAGATGCATCTTCCAACACTGATGCCTTATCCATCTGCAAATTTTAATATTATTGTTAGGTCATCTATATAATCTTAATGGAGTCAGCTATACACACACACACCGTCTTACATCTAATCTTACACTATCCGGACAACCTTTCTGACCAAGAATTTGCAAAGTTCAATTTTTTTTCTTTTTCTTTCTTTGTTTAAAATGGCTATCTTAGTGTTCTATGGAAGTATATAATCATATAAGGTGGTGTAGCTGTAGCATGACCAAAGCTAAATCTCTTGATTATGTCAAAAACGTACAAAAGCTTTTAGGAGACCATGATTGTTATCTTTTTATGGTTAGGAAGGAGGGAAGATAAAGAAATGAAGTGTTTATTCAAAACATGATCTTGTGCCTGAATGTTATTTCTGGGATTGGCTGTAACCTTTGTGGTACAAGCAGCTTCATACCCAAGCGGATCGGAAAACTGGAGGATCTCGGTTTTAGGGCTTATATTTGCTAAAGATATTGAGAAAGTGTTTGATGAGGGGCGAGTGGTAGCAATAAGGGGTTCTGGAGTTTCAGAACCTTTGTTAATATGAGTTTTGTTTAGCCTCATGTTTTCGGTATAGCTTTCGGAAGAAAATGAATCAGCACTAATGTCATCCATCGTGTCGTAAAAATTCTTCATCTCGTCATCGGTCATGAACAGTTGACCTTCCTTTTCCTAAAAGATGGATTCAAAGCACATTAGATATAAAAATCAATACCACTAATAAATTTATAATAGCAGTATGCATGTGTTGCTTACCAGGTCTGAAAACCATGCCTGTGACATTTTTATAACAATCTGACAGCCTATTAATTTGTTCGAAAAAGAAGACTCTCTTATTATCCAGTGAAGAAACACGGATCTACTCCTCACTAATGGGTCCTAGATCCGATGAGTCCACAGAGTAGGATATGGTTAACTGCTGATACGATATGAACTCAATTGCCCAAAGTCCAATGACGTAAATCCTACAAAACAGAACACTGTGAGCTCGTTACAGGAAGGACAAGGTGGGGGTCTTCCCGTAACCACCATCCGGCGTGAGAATAAGTACAACTCTGACAAGGAGATAAAAGACTTAAGTAAATTGAGAGAGTACCGTGATAGTGAATGAATACCTCATGATGATTGAGAGGGTATTTATAGCCGAAGAGTGTAGGGAAGTGATTGGGCCAGCTGTCATTTTAGAAGATGCTTTCGTAACAGTCTGGACACGTGTCCTCGGATGATAGGTTCAGACTATACGTTGCATGTGCATGTATAACAACCTGGACACGTGTCCCTCTATCATTGGTTAACAGAGCAATATTGGCCATGTGCACGGTTATAACAACCTTGCCAGGTGTCACTGGCTGATTGGCGAGAGGTCATGTATTGCCCAAGAAAGCATATTGGCAAGTCTTCTAGAAGGTATTTGGTTATTGATAGCTGTTCCGGAGCATTACCTCGTGGTTATTTACGCGGAAGGATATTCCTTTTTGCGGATGACTTTTGAGGATGCTGTGATGCTTCCGCATGTGCAATGGGGATGTTTCTTCCTCAAATGGTTATGCGGATGGTTTATATTCCCCGCGGGTGCTTTATGAGGGACTTCTGATTGACCCGCAGGTACTCCTTAAGGGTATTTAGGTCTTTTTGGTATCCTACCTCTATAAGTTCCCCCAGTCCAGTGTTTCTTCCGTATGAAGTATTTTATGCGGGTGAAATTCTGGACTTAATGTGATTTGGGGATTTTTGACTTTTTAAGTTGGTGAGAAATATCTTTTGTTGTTGTGGATAATCATGAAAAAGGACAAGTTGACCACTCGCAGGCGCGTGTGCAGGTGACAGGACGTTTTTGACGGCTGTTACTGTACCCGACTGTACAACTTTTTTCCTTTTTCGAATTTCCCGCGTGACGTGATGATCTGTTACTGGACGGTTTTTTCTCTTTCTACTGTTCGCATCCCATCGCATTAATTGCGGTGGGTATAAATAGAAGGAGTTAACTTATTTTTGAAGTTTTATCGCATTTGAATCCTGAATACGAATTTGCTCTCTTTCTTCAATCTTTTGAACTAATCCAAATATTATTACCAAGTGTTTTAAATGGCGCCTTCTCAATCTGAGGTCGATGAGATAGAGGTTTGTTGGGACCGAGAGGAATACCAGAAGCTTGTTACGACTTATGGTATTCCACCGGAGTTGGGACCGGAGTTCCCCTCTCCTGGTTCTATAGCCAGTTTCCACCTCCAGGAAAAATGGCTTTATATGCCGATTACTTTGACCACGGGAATTTCCGCCTTCCCGTTACAAAGTTCTTCCAACGGGTGATTATGGCGTTTGGGATTCACTTATCTCAACTTCACCCACGTGTTGTCATGCGCATTCGACATTTCGAGTTTGTGTGCATGGCACATGACTTAGTACCCCGGTTGGATCGGTTCGCTGTATTTTAAAAGATGGCGAATCGGAACGGATGGTATACTTGCCATAGCTTGCCGGATAGAATTATCGGCAACATGACTGAAGAAATTTCCAAGGATTGGAAGAAAAAATTCTTCTGGATCTCCGAGGATGTGGTGCCTGAGGCCATGACTCGTCGTTCTCCTAACGACGCCCTTATTGATATTACTCCAGCTGCTCATGAGAAGCGTGACTGGTTCCGCAAGCTTACTACTCCACCCACATCAATGCGGATGCTTCCTGAGGAAGCCCTTGTGTGGGCAGGCATGAGCCGTTTGTGGTCTTCTCCTTTCATGGAGCCTGTTTTTATTGGGCTAGATGGACGTAAGTTTGAGTGTCTTGTTCTTCTGCTCTTCCACGTTTGTGTATTTATTGTTATCGTTTTCATTTCTTTTCAGGTTTTGGATCAATGTTGAACGCCCTGGATGATGGTAAGGGCTGTGTGGGAAAGACTATCCGTGACGCAAAAGATGTGCCTATCCTTGAGAGGACTGCTCAATATTTCCTCTTTCCTGTCAAAGTGCGCGCCGAACCAGTTGTCTCAGAAGCTATCTTTGAAACATGTGCGTACATTCTAAATCCTCCTCCTCTTAATGCGCTGACCTCGGACGGGACAATCGTCATTCCAAGTGACGATTCTGCCATTCTTGAGGAAGAAAGCTCAGATGATGCTTCTGAAGTTTCATCTGTCTCCCATTTATTGGCAGAGCTTTACCGGAAAAGATCTCTCCGTGCATCCCAGGCAAGTGACGCAGGTACCAGTGCTGCGGATGCTGGGAAGGAACCAAAAACCAAGAAACGTCGGACGCATCGTCCGAGGAAACCATTACCGCCCAACCTTGCGGAACGTCTAGGGACGGTATCCGGTAAGTTTATTTTTGTTAATTTTTATTATTCTTTAAGAATGGGATCTGATTATGATATTCTTATGCAGATCCGTCCATTGCTAATCATCCAGTGGCTAGTAGGCTATCAACGCCAACACCATCTGTTGAAAAACAACCGTCACCTCCTCCGGAGAAGGAGACGGATATGCCAGTTACCCTTCCTACTGAAAGAATTGTGGAGGGGTCTACTGTTCAGTCAGTGACTTCCGGATCTCTGGATCATTTATTTCGGGATGTTGACGCCACCGGTTTTCAACATGAGAACCCAGATGTTGCTGCTGGAAGCTTTGGGGTTAATGACCCTTCGATGCAACCTCCTCCCCAGTTTTACACCTCTTCCTCGCTCTTTTCGACGGGTGAGGGAGATGACTTTTCATTTGGATCTTTCGCCCATGAAGCTGGAGGAGGTTCATCACAATGTGGTCCCCAATAGTCCTCTTCCTCCCATGTTCGCCTTGGACCCACGAGTTCTCAATACTTTGGGAACGTGCAACTGGGAGGAGACTACGACTTGTTTGTCCCGCCCTGGGATATTGTCAACGGGTCTCGGGTTTCTAATCCCAAGACCTGTATGATTTTTGTTGAACACTGCATGCCGCCGGCTGAGAAAGCACACCAGCTAACTCGTTCCCGCCAAGAACTTCATTCTGATTTGGCTGTTTCCTTGACTAACAGCTTACCCTGTAGTCAAGAAATCTTACGGGAGTGGCGAACAATGGGCGGGAAGCTTGGTGCAGCCTACGATGCTGTAAAGGTTGAGAAGAAGGAAACTGAGGAGCATCGTAAAGCAGCAAGTGCAGCTAAGTGGAAACAAACTGACGCTGAGGTTGCACTCCAATAGGAGAAAAAGCGGAATGTTGATGCTGCTAAACGGTGGAAAGAGGCCTGTGAAAGGTCCAATGCCACCCTTGAAGCTTCCCGGGCTGAAACTCAAAGGAAAAAGGACAAATTGGCGAAGGCACAGGACGAAGTGTCTCAACAAAACACCCGTATTCAAGAGCTTGAGGAAGCTTTAAGACTGCAAGGGGAACAGTCTGAGATGAAAGACAAGACTATTGTCGAAATGCAGTCTGCATACGACTCCCTTTTTCAATCTCAGACTGAAGCTGGCGACTGCGCCTCCACCGAATTGCAAGAACTTCGTGGCAGGGCGAAGCGCGCTGAGCGGGAGAGGCAATACTTCCTCAACCGTGGTCTTGACTCAGTAAGTTTCTCTTGGATACTGCTTAACTTTTGTCTACTTTCTTTTATGATATTTAGCAAAATTTGTTTATAGGTCATCCGTCATATTAAGAGAAGTGCAGAGCTCACTGATTGCTTTGTGAACTTGACGACTGCTTCTGAAGGGGTTGGCCGGGTGAAAGGCTTTGACGAAGGGTTGGCATTCGCCCAGTCCGGACAACCTATTAAGAGCCATCCCCTTCACGGACTTGACGCGGAGTAAGAACTTGGCATGCGGGTCCAAGAATATGATAGTCTGATTTTTCCGCTGCAACATATGCTTCCAGAATTTTCCTTGTCTGAAGATGGCGTGAAGCAGTTGCAGGTATATATTGATGATGAATCTGATGATGACGAGTCTAATGATGACAAGTCTGATGATGACAAGGCGAATGATGCGGCCCATGATGCTCCGGAAGATACTACGCCTCTTAACCCCTAGGGTAGGTGTAGTCGTTAGAATTTGAACTTGTAATTTCTTTTTATGTTTTTTGTAATCACCATTTTGAATATTAATGAAAAGAACTCCATGTGTTGATAATATCATTGTAAAATATCTTCTCTTTAAATTTTGAACTTGTGCAAGTTGAATAAATAGTATTGGTGATGTGGCGGAGAGAGAATTTTTAAGTAGTGACTGACAGGACGTGTTAAACGCTTGTTTGACATCCTGTAAGCACTTTTTCGAATCTCCCGCCTGACGTGTCAGTCATCCTGTGGTCCGCGTTTTCTTTTCCTTCTGTCAGTCAGATGGTCGCATTAATTGCGATGAGTATAAATAGGCCTTGATGTCTTCAATCCATTCTTATCACTTACATATTTTCTCCTTCGATCTTATCAGAGAACTCTTGCCTTCTTTCATTTATTTCCATATACAGAATGGCGGCCAGAAGAAAAATCCCCCTGCCAGTGATGAAGTTGGATGCGAGATAAAGGAGAAAGACTTTAACGATATTAAAAACGTATATGGCTTCCCTTCGGAATGGGAAGCCGAACGTCCATCAAAAGGGGCCATCGCAACGGCGCCCCCACCGAAGAAGATGGCCGTTTACCTAGACCATTTTACCACCGGGAACTTCCGATTTCCCGTAACCAAGTTCGTGCAATTGGTTTTGACGACGTATGGGATTCATTTGTCCCAGATTCATCCATTGGGATGCTGAGAATTCGACACTTCGAGTTCTGCTGCCAAGCACACAACTATGATCCTTCCGTTAGCATGTTTGCCGTTATCGTGAAGGCTGGTACAGTTTTGCCACCACCGGCAAAGGATCTATTGGTTTTGAGTGGCTCCGCAGTATCCATGGCTGGAAAACCAAATTTTTCTGGATCCGGGAAGAGGTTGTCCCGTTTTCCATGGTTCATCGGAAGCCGAATGATAAACTACCGGAAGTCTATGCTTCCGAACAGGAGGGTCGTGCCTGGTTTCTCACTTTAACCAAGACTCCAACACCCATGCGCCCGATTCACGAGGGACCATGGTGCACGCCAAGATGAGTCGTTCATTGCCGTTTCCCATGTTGGAACCTTATTACGAGAACTCTGACGGGAGTAAGTTTTTGCTTACAACGTTTTGAGTTCTTAATTTATTTTTGTTAATATTCTTCGATTGCAGGTGAAGGTACGATCCTCTCCACCCTTGTGTACACGATGGGAGGCATGATGGTTCACCTTCCTATTACTCAGCATGACGTTCCTTTTTTGGAACGTACACAAAGTAACTTCGTTTTTTCCACTACCCTTACGCCGGAGCCTATTTTCTCTGAGGCGATGTACGCACAAGGTGAGGAGTTTGTCACCAAGTGTGAAGGTATTTCCCAACCTCGACCTATAACCGCCGCTACTTCGAGCGGAGTGATAGTACTCTTCTCGTCTAGAGAAGAGTCGTCACTCTGCGAAGAAGTGTTATCGATTGGTGCTGCTAACCCTCCGCCTTCGACTGTAGGTTTAACCCGTAAACAAGATTCAAGAGCCACCGCCGACCAAACGATAGGCGAGGAAGGTGGCCCTCTATCCGTTGAGGGCGAACCTCAGGTTATTGAGGCGGGCACTTCAAAGGCGGTTGGAAAACGGAAGGCACAGGCTTCCGATGCCGCGCCTAAGAAGAAGAAAAAGAAGAAGAATAAGGTTGAAGTCCCGGACCAGGGAGCTCGTCTTCGGGAGCTTTCTGCCAAAGACGTTTCTAAGGGTAAGCCTTGAGCCCTTATGATTATAATCGAACTTGTTATTTCCTGGGAACTTAGTAAGTTTTTCTTTTTGGAATTTTCAGGCTTGAAGGATTCCAAACGTCCGACTCCTCCAACTTCACTGTTAAACACTATTCAGGATCCGATCGACTTGTCGGACAATTCCCCTGTCAAGGAGAAAGAGGCTGGTGAATCCGATCAACTTCCCACATCCTGTCACACCCCACTTTAAGGCTTAGGCGTGTGACCAATAGTTGGTACCTGTTTTGTAAATAAATCAGAGTTGCGGCTTTTATTTCAGCGGAAGTCTTTAAAAAAATATTATTACTTTGAAAACTTATTAAAAAGTCGGGTTTAAATACCCGTTCATCTTTTACAATACTTTCTTTTAGAAAACATAATTCTTTATAATATTTTAAAATAAAATATCTGAGCCATCAGATAGCATCTAATGACTATAACTCCAGTCTTCTATTCCTTCTTGCTTGTATGTTCTAACCTTTCTTATTTCCCTGTAACATGGGTGGGAAAATACGTCAGCATAAAGCTGGTGAATAATGCTGACTCTAAAATCTCTTTTCAATATCTTTGTGAAACCAACTATAATACCTTTGTGACTACTCATTAGGCACCCAACAAAATTGGGATCAAATTACCCTAAGTACCATGTACAATTAATTATATACACAATATAATTTCTCTGAACAATCCCGTAGACCTTCAGAGGCATGTTGATGACATGCATGGCCTCGGAGAAATCCCGAGTCACCATGTATGTTTGGATCCTGACACATGTATACTCTTAATCAGAGTGTCCGTTTCTTATTATTGTACACAAAGTTTTAAGGATTCCTAAATCCTATGCAATCATTCAGACTCATTATAAAAGGTTTGGGGCGTATTCACCTTGTCTGTTTATAATCAGTTTCTTTTACTGATTCCTGTTTTCTTATTCTTCTTCTTGTTTTGTAACCTTGGACCTATAGTACGAGAATAACATTTTGTATAAATAACTAGATCAACGATCTAGCTTTGGACCTTTAGTCTATTTCGTATAGCTTTAACCTTGATAAAAGCATTTATTTATTCAAAACATTTGGACCTTTAGTCCCTTTGTTTGTTTATCATTTACACACGATGTTTCTTCTACAAGAAGAAACATTACTTTATAATATTATATTTCTTAACAATAAAGAAATACTATTTAGTTATATCCCTTGAATAAACTTGCTTACGTTTATTAATCAAGAAGAAACTATATTTTAACAATAACCTTTGCTTAAGAAAAGTTATTTTATTCTTAATCGTAATCAAGGTTTGGCTATACCTCCGACTATGGTCTAAGCCATTTATAATAATAAAATAATAACTTAGGCAGAACCCCTTACCTCGCACGGTATGCAGAGTTAGATTTCATAAGTTTATACGGGCAACACTTCTACTCTATCTGCACGTTTCTCGAGGCGTTCTTGATCCACCTTCCTTGGAACGCAAATCGAGGCAATGTTCGGTCGCCGGGTCGTGCACGTACTTCGATGCGGAATGTCGGGTTACTTTCCAGTGGCACGAACTTTGAGAAAAACGCCGGGTTTATGGTACGGATTACGATGTGTTATTTGTCGGGTCGATAGCACGCAAAACAATGTTCGGCACGCAAACCGAGGTAGAGAGAGAAATTTGTTTTAGAGAGAGAGTGGGAGGTGTGCATGAGAAATGTCGTGACCTGCCCTATTTATAGCCCATTTTGGATCCTATCGCGATACGCGATAGGCTCCTTTCTCATGGTCATCGCGTATCGCGATGACACATGTCATCAGGCGTTGCCACATGTCGCCACGTGGCCTGACACATCTGCCACGTGTCCTGTCATGCTGACACGTGTCACCAGAGTGTGACACGTGTTGATGCGTCATCACGGACCATCGCGATACGCGATGGCCGTTTTCTTGGACTCATCGCGTAGCGCGATGGGTCCCTGAATATTATTTTTCATTTTTAGCCCCTCGTCTTTGATAGCTTGTCATTTCTAGGCTAATTCTCGTTGTCCAAAAATACTAAGGAGGCTCTTAAAGCGGCTCGTGGCGATGCGAGCGTGCGAAGTGTAAAGTGCGCCATCAAAGCGCCACATTGCGCCCAACGCCCTTCGCCGTCGCCTTCGCCATCGTCCTCGTCCTCGCCCGAGCCCAAGCCCGTGCGCGTGCGTGTCGGGTGCTACGCACCTTCTGCTAGGACTACTTGGTGCATGATATTCATAAAAGAATATAACTATGGAAATTCTATCTCTTATAAAGATCTTCCATTTCTTTACCACTTCCAATGTGGGATGGATTCCATTTTCCTTATTTATACCTTGGTGGAATGCTTCCACTTTTTTACATCTTTCCATGTGGGATGAAATTTCTTTCATGTAAGTATACTTAACTTAGGAAATATTTTTATTTCCTTATTTAATATTTTCTCATTACTTATCTTTGAGATTATTTTTGATCCCTCAAATTTCCTAAGTTGTCAAATTTGGATCAAAATTTTGGGGATGTTACACATCCCCACCTCATCCCGAGAATTTCTTCCGGGATCAAGGTGGGGTTAGTGTTTTTCATTATGGGGGGCAGGCTTCCTCGTCTCAAGTGGAGGAAGATACTGCTCCACATAGACCTCTCTGGTCATGGCGCCGGGACATAGTGTTGAATGATGTGGACGTTTGCCAAGAAAATCTCGATGAAAGTCTTCCTCCTGCAGAGAATGAGCGGCAGCGCCGTCATATCCGCCGGGAACTCCTAGAGTCCAACTCTTATCATATGGCGAACACTGTTTCCACCAATCAGGAAATACGTCTTGATTGGTTGGCCATGAATGTCGAGCTAGAGGAAACCGAGCGAAACTTGCTTGGTGCCAAGAAAGAGGCCCTTAAGGCGTTAACTGACGCCCAAGATAGCCGTCGAGCTATGGAGGCGGCGAAAGCCGAACAACTTGCTGCTGAGGAAACTAAGGCTGCTCTCCAGAAACAACTGGATGACCAAGCTGAGCTGTTAAAGACCCTTCAAGCTGACTCAGCAGCCAAGGATCAACGCTTATCCAACCTGAATGCCAAGAATCAAGACCAAGCTTTGGAGTGTGCTGGTCATAAGATGGATCTTATCCGAGCTCAGGCGAATAAAAATGGCTTTTATCAACAGCGATTCACAAGGTGCCAAGTATTTTGATCAATACAAGTGATTCAGGCTTATATGTGCTTACTTATGCTTGTATGATTTAACAGGTTATTACTGACGTTCGGAATAGTGACGACCTTGGAAATTGCGTTGCTGTGCTCCTTCGTGCTTCCGAGCAAGCTGGTCGACAAATGGGATTTGAGGAAAGATATAAGTTTGGCTATGAAGGTCAGGTTCCGGAGGAGTACGTTCTGACCAGCAAGGACACTGCTGCTATCCTTCTTGAGAAAACTGAGGAGTTTGATACCTTGAAGTTTTCCCTTTCTGACCATATATCAGAGTTGGCAGATAAGGAAGATGCCATAGAGCAATTAAAGGAGCTACTGGATCTTGATGAGGAGGAAGAAGATGAGGAAACCGAAGATATTGCGGAAGACGAAAATGTTGCCCCATAGATGTATATGTAATTTCCTTTGTAAATCTGCGAAGAAGTGTTATCGATTGGTGCTGCTAACCCTCCGCCTTCGACTGTAGGTTTAACCCGTAAACAAGATTCAAGGGCCACCGCCGACCAACCGATAGGCGACGAAGGTGTCCCTCTATCCGTTGAGGGCGAACCTCAGGTTATTGAGGCGAGCGCTTCAAAGGCGATTGGAAAACAGAAGGCACAGGCTTCCGATGCCGCGCCTAAGAAGAAGAAAAAGAAGAAGAATACGGTTGAAGTCCCGGACCTGGGAGCTCATCTTCGGGAGCTTTCTGCCAAAGACGTTTCTAAGGGTAAGCCTTGAGCCCTTATGATTATAATCGAACTCGTTATTTCCTGGGAACTTAGTAAGTTTTTCTTTTAGGAATTTTTAGGCTTGAAGGATTCCAGTCGTCCGTCTCCTCCAACTTCACCGCTAAACACTATTCAGGATCCGATCGACTTGTCGGACAATTCCCCTGTCAAGGAGAAAGATGCTGGTGAATCCGATCAACTTCCCACATCCTGTCACACCCCACTTTTGGGCCTAGGCGTGTGACCAATAGTTGGTACATGTTTTGTAAATAAATCAGAGTTGCGGGTTTTATTTCAGCAGAAGTCTTTAATAAAATATTATTACTTTGAAAACTTATTAAAAAGTCGGGTTTAAATACCCGTTCATCGTTTACAATACATTTCTTTTAGAAAACATAATTCTTTATAATATTTTGAAATAAAATATCTGAGCCATCAGATAGCATCTAATGACTATAACTCCAGTCTTCTATTCCTTCTTGCTTGTATGTTCTAACCTTTCTTATTTCCCTGTAACATGGGTGGGAAAATACGTCAGCATAAAGCTGGTGAATAATGCTGACTCTAAAATCTCTTTTCAATATCTTTGTGAAACCAACTATAATACCTTTGTGACTACTCATTAGGCACCCAACAAAATTGGGATCAAATTACCCTAAGTACCATGTACAATTAATTATATACACAATATAATTTCTCTGAACAATCCCGTAGACCTTCAGAGGCATGTTGATGACATGCATGGCCTCGGAGAAATCCCGAGTCACCATGTATGTTTGGATCCTGACACATGTATACTCTTAATCAGAGTGTCCGTTTCTTATTATTGTACACAAAGTTTTAAGGATTCCTAAATCCTATGCAATCATTCAGACTCATTATAAAAGGTTTGGGGCGTATTCACCTTGTCTGTTTATAATCAGTTTCTTTTACTGATTCCTGTTTTCTTATTCTTCTTCTTGTTTTGTAACCTTGGACCTATAGTACGAGAATAACATTTTGTATAAATAACTAGATCAACGATCTAGCTTTGGACCTTTAGTCTATTTCGTATAGCTTTAACCTTGATAAAAGCATTTATTTATTCAAAACATTTGGACCTTTAGTCCCTTTGTTTGTTTATCATTTACACACGATGTTTCTTCTACAAGAAGAAACATTACTTTATAATATTATATTTCTTAACAATAAAGAAATACTATTTAGTTATATCCCTTGAATAAACTTGCTTACGTTTATTAATCAAGAAGAAACTATATTTTAACAATAACCTTTGCTTAAGAAAAGTTATTTTATTCTTAATCGTAATCAAGGTTTGGCTATACCTCCGACTGTGGTCTAAGCCATTAATAATAATAAAATAATAACTTAGGCAGAACCCCTTACCTCGCACGGTATGCAGAGTTAGATTTCATAAGTTTATACGGGCAACACTTCTACTCTATCTGCACGTTTCTCGAGGCGTTCTTGATCCACCTTCCTTGGAATGCAAATCGAGGCAATGTTCGGTCGCCGGGTCGTGCACGTACTTCGATGCGGAATGTCGGGTTACTTTCCAGTGGCACGAACTTCGAGAAAAACGCCGGGCTTATTGTACGGATTACGATGTGTTATTTGTCGGGTCGGTGGCACGCAAAACGATGTTCGGCATGCAAACCGAGGTAGAGAGAGAAATTTTTTTAGAGAGAGAGTGGGAGGTGTGCATGAGAAATGTCGTGACCTGCCCTATTTATAGCCCATTTTGGATCCTATCGCGATACGCGATAGGCTCCTTTCTCATGTTCATCGCGTATCGCGATGACACATGTCATCAGGCATTGCCACGTGTCGCCACGTGGCTTGACACATCTGCCACGTGTCCTGTCATGCTGACACGTGTCACCAGAGTGTGACACGTGTTGATGCATCATCACGGCCCATCGCGATACGCGATGGCCGTCTTCTTGGACTCATCGCGTAGCGCGATGAGTCCCTGAATATTATTTTTCATTTTTAGCCCCTCATCTTTGATAGCTTGTCATTTCTAGGCTAATTCCCGTTCTCCAAAAATACTAAGGCGGCTCTTAAAGCGGCTCGCGGCGATGCGAGCGTGCGAAGTGCAAAGTGAGCCATCAAAGCGTCGCATTGCGCCCAACGCCCTTCGCCGTCGCCTTCGCCATCGTCCTCGTCCTTGTCCTCGCCCGAGCCCGTGCGCGTACGCGTCGGTGCTACGCACCTTCTGCTGAGACCACTTGGTGCATGATATTCATAAAAGAATATAACTATGGAAATTCTATCTCTTATAAAGAGCTTCCATTTCTTTACCACTTCCAATGTGGGATGGATTCCATTTTCCTTATTTATACCTTGGTGGAATGCTCCCACTTTCTTACATCTTTCCATGTGGGATGAAATTTCTTTCATGTAAGTAAACTTAACTTAGGAAATATTTTTATTTCCTTATTTTTTCTTATATTTCCTTATTTAATATTTTCTCATTACTTATCTTTGAGATTATTTTTGATCCCTCAACTTTCCTAAGTTGTCAAATTTGGATCAAAATTTTGGGTATGTTACACATCCCCCCTCATCCCGAGCATTTCTTCCGGGATCAAGGTGGGGTTAGTGTTTTTCATTATGGGGGGCAGGCTTCCTCGTCTCAAGTGGAGGAAGATACTTCTCCACATAGACCTCGTTGGTCATTGCGCCGGGACTCAGTGTTGAATAATGCGGAAGTTTGCCAAGAATATCTCGATGAAAGTCTTCCTCCTGCAGAGAATGAGCGGCAACGCCGTCGTATCCACCCGGAACTCCTAGAGTCCAACTCTTATCATATGGCGAACACTGTTTCCACCAATCAGGAAATACGTCGTGATTGGTTGGCCATGAATGACGAGCAAGAGGAAACCGAGCGAAACTTGCTCGGTGCCAAGAAAGAGGCCCTTAAGGCGTTAACTGATGCCCAAGATAGCCGTCGAGCTATGGAGGCTGCGAAAGCCGAAGAACTTGCTGCTGAGGAAGCTAAGGCTGCTCTCCAGAAACAACTGGATGACTAAGTTGAGCTGTTAAAGACCCTTCAAGCTGACTCAGCAGCCAAGGATCAACGCTTATCCGACCTGCATGCCATGAATCGAGACCAAGCTTTGGAGTGTGCTGGTCATAAGATGGATCTTATCCGAGCTCAAGCGGATAAAAATGGCTTTTATCAACAGCGAGTCCCAAGGTGCCAAGTCTTTTGATCAATACAAGTGATTCAGGCTTATATGTGCTTACTCATGCTTGTATGATTTAACAGGTTATTACTGACGTTCGGAATAGTGACGACCTTGGAAATTGCGTTGATGTGCTCCTTCGTGCTTCCGAGCAAGCTGGCCGACAAATGGGATTTGAGGAAAGATATAAGTTTGGCTCTGAAGGTCAGGTTCCGGAGGAGTACGTTCTGACCAGCAAGGACACTGCTGCTATCCTTCTTGAGAAAACTAAGGAGTTTGATACCTTGAAGTTTTCCCTTTCTGACCATATATCAGAGTTGGCAGATAAGGAAGATGCCATAGAGCAATTAAAGGAGCTACTGGATCTTGATGAGGAGGAAGAAGATGAGGAAACCGAAGATATTGCGGAAGACGAAAATGTTGCCCCGTAGATGTATATGTAATTTCCTTTTGTAAATCTTTCTTCCTATTTTGTTATCTCTTTTGATCAACAATAAGAAGTCTTTGCATTTCTTCCGGTGCACCATGTCTTATGTACTATAACATAAGTGCCTCTCCGGAACTTCGGTTTTGTCAATAAAAGATTACAACTTAATAACATGGAATTAACTAGTCATTTTCATACATTAGGTATAGGCCTTCTTAATAAAAGAAATTACATAACTTGCTAGTCTATGTGGGCATGCAGGCCGAAAAATAAAGAAGCAAATAAAACTGCTATATATAGCATTTCTTTCATTGTGCTGCGTTCCATGTTCGGGGGATTTCCGTCCCATCCAACTTCTCCAACTTATAGGCACCTTTGGATAGTACTTGTTTGATTTTATAAGGTCCTTCCCAAGTTGGGGCTAACTTGCCCGGAGGTTCCAGGCCGGAGGCCTCGTTATTGCGGAAGACAAAGTCTCCCGCATCGAACTTGCAATTTTGGACTCTCAAGTTGTAATATTTCTCAAGCTGTCGCTTATAATTGTGCTCGTGAATCGATGCTAGTTCTCTTATTTCTTCCAATAGATCTAGATTCATCTTGAGTTCGTGATCGTTATCATCAATTAACAGAACCCTTGCGGATGGAATCCCGATCTCTACGGAGATCATGGCTTTTGTGCCATATGTCAGGCTAAAGGGTGTCTCCAAATTACTGGAGTTCTTTTGGGTGCGGAAAGCCCATAGTACATGACGCAATTCATCTACCCAGCCCGTTCGTTCGTCCCTAGCCTTTCCTTGATCCCCTCCTTGATAGTTCGGTTGGTCCTTTCGACCTGACCATTTGCTTGTGGGTGAGCTATGGATGTAAAGGTTTGAATGACTTGAAGTTCTTTCAAGCATCCTTGCAATCCGCTATCAGCAAATTGGGTCCCATTGTCACTTACCAATTATTGCGGAAGACCAAACTTGCAAATGATGAATTCCCAAAGGAATTTTTTCATGCTTGACGCCGCAATTGATGCAACCGGTTTGGCTTCAACCTACTTGGTGAAGTAATCAATGGCCATTATCAGGAACTTGACGCAGAGTGTTGGGAGCATGACGCTGACATGAATCACACTTTCTGATTTCTTGTACAGCGTCTAGGTGCATGCCGGGCCAATAATACCCTGTGTTCATGATCTTTGCAACCGTCATTCTTGGTCCCGCATGTAACCCGCAGATACCTTCGTGGATTTCTCGAATTAAGTAATTTGCATCTTCCGCGTCCACGCAACATAATAATGGACCAAGGAATGATCTCCGGTACAAGATGCCATCAGTCAATTGGTAATTCAGGGCTTTGTGCTTAATCTTCTGAGCCTCTCCGGAAGATAAGTAAGCAATAATGGGTGACATCCAAGACTCAACACCGGTTTGAATTACCAGGACTTGGTTTTGTGGAACGGATGGATGGTCTAGAACTTCTACACGAATATCTTTGGCGAAATGCTCAAAATTCGTTGAAGCTAGCTTGCTAAGAGCGTCCCCCAATTTATTCTCGCTCCTCTTAATGTGGATAATATTGAAGGAGGAGAATTGGTGGATCAAGACCCTTGCTTGTGACAAATAAGAAGCCATGACGTCATTTTTGGCTTCATATGTTCCGTTTATTTGTCCCGCAATTAGCATGGAATCCACCCGAGCTTCCAAATGTTTCGCGCCAAGCTTTTTTGCTATCCGCAGTCCTGCCAGGAAGGCTTCGTACTCCGCCTCATTGTTGGTACTTTTGAAGTCCAACTTGATGGCGTATGTAAACTCATGTCCCTCAGGGTTGACTAACCTTAAGCCTGCACCTGACCCTTCACTGCTTGAAGCTCCATCCGTGAATAGTGACCAGATTTGTCCTTGTTCCGGAGGTGCTTGGGGTTTGTTGTTCGATCAAACATTCTTGTTCTTTGTGCTGCGGGACTTCTGTGACGAAGTCCGCTAGCACTTGTCCTTTGATTGCCGGTCTTGGATTATACTCGATCGAGTGTTCACCCAATTCGATGGCCCACTTTGCCAGTCGACCGGACAACTCAGGCTTACTCAACACGTTCTTGAGTTTGTACCCGGTTAACACATTGATGGGGTGACCCTGAAAATATCTGCGGAGCCGTCTGGCGGCGTAAACAGTGCCAAAACCAACTTTTCCAACATCGAATATCTTGTTTCGGGGTCCGATAGTGTTCTGCTGACATAATAGATTGGAGTTTGAATATTCTTCCTATCTGTCAACAGGACAGCCCCCACAGCGATGTCAGATGCCGATAAATATAGTGTCAATGGTTCACCCGCGTGAGGAGCAGTCAATATAGGTAATTCCATTAAACACTTCTTGACTCCCTGAAATGCTTGTTCGGCTTCCGGGGTCCATCTGAATTGTGCCTTTTTGAGGCAGTTCCTCAATGTTGAAATGAACGGGTAAGATTTAGTAGCATGGTTTGCAAGAAACCTGTTTAATGCTACCAATCTTCCGTTAAGTGTTTGAACTTGCTTGAGGGATGCGGGAGACGGCATACGAGTTATTGCTTGAACCTTGTCCAGGTTACCCTTGAAACCCGTGCCCGTAACGATTACCCCGAGGAACTTTCCTTCCTCCATCCCGAAAGAACACTTTGCTGGATTTAGCTTCATATTGATGCTTCTCAAGGTTTCAAAGGTTTCCTCTATATCCCTCAATATTTGATCTTCTTCTGTGCTTTTGATTACCAAATCGTCCATATAGACTTCGATATTTTGACTTATTTGACCTTTAAAAGCCTGATCCATTAGTCGTTAATATGTGGCCCCCGTGTTCTTTAATCTGAAAGGCATCATTCTGTAGCAAAATGTTCCTTGGTCAGTGCGAAATGCTGTCTTATCCTCGTCACCAGCTGCCATATGAATCTGGTGGTACCCTTTGTAGGCATCAAGGAAGCATTTGAATTTGAATGGGGCTACAACATCTACCTTTAAGTCGATCTCCGAAAGTGGGTAAAAATCTTTCGGACATGCCTTATTTAAATCTTTGTAATCTATACACATCCTCCACATTCTGTTGCTTTTTGGGACAATCACTGGGTTGGCCACTCATGTTTGGTACTTAATTTCTCGTATAATCCCTGCATGAAGAAGGTCTTGCACTTGCTAATTCATAGCCTTCGTTTGTTCTGGACCCATCTTTCGTTTCTTTTGCACAATTGGGGTGATTAACGGTGTAACGATTCCGGCAAATTCAGGTATACCCTAGCCGGAATATACTATTTACGCGTTATTTAATACCGAATATATGAATTATAATGTGTCTATACGAGTATATAAGATTCACAGTACGAATTATACTCGAATGTATAAGCTAGTCGTATTGGAATTACGATTAACCGATGAACGGTTATTGAAACCCGAACGAATCGGGAATTACATTATAGACGAAATATATAATGTTTAGTGATGTTTACGAAGTATTAAAGCTTCGGGATAAGTGAATTATAGCACAGAAAAAGGATTTCGATTTATTAGTACGTCGGTACGATAAACGAAACCTTTAACATCAAACCAAGCAAGAGACGATCGATTAAGCCGAAAAAGATGCACAATTACCGACAATATGATATGTTAAGTCAATAAATCTCATGGTTTAAGTTTTTAAAGTTTTTAAATCGGTTTTATATAAATTTAAATTTTAAGCCGAAAAACGAACGTTTTGGCCTCGTTTTAAGCCGAATTAAGTGTTTAACCGAAAAACGAACTGAACCAGATTATCCACAACATTATCCGGATTACACAATCCAAATGTGTGGCCATGGTTGGAGATGTGGGCCCCCCCACACATACTAGGACCGATCGGTCCCAATACACACACACACACATTACATTTTCTTTTTTCTAAGCTCCCAACTCCAAAATCCAAATCCTTGATTTTTAACAAGAATCATAAGGTAAAAACATGGTTTTAATGGTTGATTCATAGTTTTGATTCCATGATCTTGAGAAAATGAGGTTTCAAATGAAAAATGGGTGAAAACCTGAGATGAAACCGATTCTTGGAGGATCAAGTGATGTATACAAGTTATACAAAGGATCTTGGTCCAAGAAAGTAGTTAAAAGAGTCAAAAACGAATTTTTACGGTCAAAATCTTTGTTTTGATGTTTTAATCGAAACCATGAAAGAAATGGCTTGATTGTGGGTATAACTTGCTTGGTGTGGTGTTGTTGTGCTTGTAGGTGTTGTATCTAGTGGCTAGCAAAGGCTAGAAACCAAGATCTTTGCGATCTAACGCTAGAAAACACAAGGTAGTTCGGTTTTCGTATGATTTAGATAATTTGGACAGATTGTGATAGACATAGAGTTGGGTCACGAAATTTCGCAGAGATGATCTACACATGAAAATATGAGATCTGTGAATTTTTGGTAATTTTTGGATAAAGGATGAATATTTGGTGAATTTAATGCTCGGTTTTAGCCAAAAATGGTGAAAAATAGCTAAACATCATGAAAAATTATGGAATATTTAAGATAAGCTTTTTATAACATATAAAAGTCACACACAAAATTTCAGGTTCATTGGAGAAGTCTAAGTAGGCTTTTCGGTAAAACGAGTTCTAGGGATTTCTAGCTCGGTTTTGGTAAAAATGGCATGAAAAATGAGTTTTTGGTTCTGGAAAAATTACAGGGAACTATGTGGGTGACAGGGGTCATCCCAGAAAAATTTGGGATTTTTTGAAGGTCGTTTGGTATTTTCGACATATTTGGTGTTTAAATGATGTTTAAAAATGGTTAAATAAATTTTAGACATAAAAATTAATTCTGGAAAAATTTTATAAAATTCCTTACTGTCAAAATATGGTTTGTACAAAATTTCAAGGTCCGAGACTAAACGGATATTTATTTGTGCTAAATGGAACTTAAAAACAAACTTTAAAAGCTTAAAACGAGTAAACCGGCGAAGTTCGCCTAAGCGAGCTGACTGGTGTTGAAAACCTTAAAAATGGATGATTTTTATGAAACTAAGTTAATCAAGTAAAAATAAATCATCCGAAAATAATTCGGATGATTTAGGTAATTTTACCCGACTTAACCGTTTTCGGTGTATTAAAGGCGGAAACGGGCCCCGCGGCCAAACGGGGTGTCTAACCGAGCTCTAATTTCACCACTTTAATGAAAATATCAATAATAGCTATTTTCGAGTCGTATGTGGTCAAACTCATTTTTTTTGAAAACATAAAGACGGATAACCGTGCTAGGCACGTAAAACGAGAAAACAAATTAACGGTAGTTTTGACTAAAGAACTCTAAGTGATATCACAATCTAAGTCCTGAAAAGTATTTCGGGGTTAACATTGTCCCCGGATCGTGTACGGTACTGGGTTAGCAGTGTCCCCAGACGTACCGGTTAACACGAATTTAAGTTATATTGATAGAAATTGTGTAGTAACGATTTGGGGATCGTATTACAGATCTGTACCAGTAGCCGTGCACCGTAGTACATCTTTGCTCACAAGAAGGTGAGTTTTCACGAGCCCCTTTTACTGAACTGTTTTAAATATTTTCCCGGGGCGGAAAGCATGTTTTTTTATCAAAGTGTTTAAGTACATGTTGATCGCATGGAAATGAACGTATTTATATAATGTTTATTGTACGGGAATCGTACGGTAATGAATTAAGATGGTAATTGCCTGAGTTGCTAACAGTGTAAGGCCCGAAACAGTGTTCTGGGGTAACCGAGTTCCCAGAGGTTATTAAAAGTGTTCTGGGGTAACCGAGTTCCCAGAGGTTATTAAATGTGTTTCTGGGGTAACAGAGTTCCCAGAGGTTATTAAATGTGTTTCTGGGGTAACAGAGTTCCCAGAGGTTATTGGAAGTATTCTGGGGTAACAGAGTTCCCGGAGGTTAATCGATATGTTTTGGGATTAACAGAGTTCTCACTTGTGGGCTCAGCATAATTACATCGCTTATTTATGATTATTATAATGATTTGTTATGGTTTATTTAAATTAGTGAAACTCACCAACTATTCGTAGTTGACTCGTTTTCTTTACATGCTTTCTAGGTACACTCAAATTGGAATGAGTGATATGTGTTCGATGCTGTGTGCTATTTTGTGGAAGTCTAGAGATCTATATTTTGCATTAAATATGTTAATGTACTATCGGTAACACTTATGTGATAACGCTTAGATGGTTATGAAATTCAGAACAATGTAATACGTTTAAATTAATGCATTTGGTTTTCTTTATAAACAATGTGGTTGATATCAGAGGTGTCTGTTGCATCCCGTTTACATTTCCGCTGCGGTTACGGGGTGTTACAAACGGATTCACCTTCAATGTGTGTTCCGAAATGCTCCGCGGGACACCGGTCATGTCCGCGGGCTGCCAAGAAAAAATGTCAATGTTCTTTGTTAATAACTGCTTCAAAAAGGTTCGGATGATTTCAGAGATAGCCGGACCAATTATTATAGTTTGATCCGGGAATTTCTTGTTTAAAACCCATTTCTCAGGTTCGGTTCTCTGAGCCTGTCTTGGAACCTTTCTTGGTCTTGAACTTTCGGTTGTAAAACAATGTCGATTTATATGAATTATCGTCACGCCAGTGCGAGTTGGAACTCCTACTACACCATGGGCCGTGGACGGATGGGCATTGAAGTCTCTAATTGCCTCTCGTCCCAAAATAATGTCATGCTTGGAAGTTGCTGGTAAGACCAAAAATTCAACTTCTTCTGTTCTTGAATGGACTCCGTCACTGAGTTTTACCGGGAATGATATCACCCCGCGCGGATGCATTATCTCTCCACCGAAACCAGAAACGGGAGCATGAATTGGTTTTAATCTTTCTTTATCTTCTTCGTCCAACTGTTCGAAACATTGTTCGTACATAATGTCAGACGTACTGCCTGTGTCAAAGAACACATATTGTGACCGGTAATGACCAAATTCAGCAGTAATTATCAACGGGTTTTTATTACACGGAACGCCTTGATCCGAGGAAAGATCACGGGTTCGTTCTTCCATTCCTCGTCCAAACGGTCCCTCCTCTTTCCTTTACCCGAATGTCCCCCTTGAATTATGTGGACAGTCAGATCTTTGATTTGCCTTTTAGCTGGGTCTTGGTTGTCCTTTGCGGGAGGTTTGCCAGTCCCTGCTCGTACGCCCTTAACCAAATGTTCGAGTTTACCGTTTTTAACAACTGCTTCAATTTCATTTCTAAGTGCTACACATTCATTCGTGTTGTGCCCAATATCATTATGATATGAGCAGTGTTTCTTGTTATCAAGGAATGACTTCCGTGGTATTGGTTGAGGCTTCCGGAAAGTCAAATTCTCCGTAGTGAGAATTTATGAGGGGGTCTTTGATAACTGGGTCCAACTGTTAGGGGAACGAGCTGAAAAATTACGTTTACCTTTGTTACCGATCAAAGACCTTGCATCAAAAGGCTTAGATGTTTCCGCACTTGGCTGAAGTCTTGACCATATTGGCCCCTTAGCCTGCCTGTTTGGTCTCGGAGTTTGAAACTCAATCTTTGGTGATTGTTTTTGACTACTGGAACTTAAAGTTTTCTCAGTTCTTGCAAACAACTTTGATGCCTTCATGATTTCATCCCATGACTCAGGCATTCCATCTCTTCCTGTTAGAGTACGGATCAAGGCATCACTGTGGACGTTCTTACATAATGCTCCTCGCAACATATCTTCGCTTACCCCTTCGATGTTAAGGCTCTCGTTAGTAAAACGAGTAATGAAGTCTTCAATAGAGTCATTATTTCGCTTTGTAACGTCTAGTATTTCCGAAGGGTCACGAGTATGTTTCTTTTGTTAACTAAAATGCTGAGAGAATTTTGCTACAAAGTCTTTCCAACTTGTAATCTTTCCACATGGCAATTTCTCAAACCACTCTCGCGCCGCCCCGGTGAATGTTAGTGCGAACATGTGACACCAACACGGAAGAGTCCAACCACTGACTCCTCCAACTGCTTCAAACCTTAACAGATGATCACTAGGATCAGTCATTCCATTATATGTTCCAACGGATGTTGGAATCTTTGCATTAATCGGGAATGGGGCTGTCGCGATGCTCCGAATAAATTTCGATTTCTCTGCGAAAGATTCCGGGCGATATGGTTTGGAAAAATCATACTCGGCATTACTATGATACTCCGCATGGCGGACAACTGGGCGCGGATAGCTAGTCCCTCCATTCGAAGGGAGGCGACTATCTCCGCTGTAGTAACTACCTTCCGGGTTATAAGTCGAGTCATATCCATCTAATTCATCCTCAAAAGATGGTATCCGCATATCTATGCGAGGACAAGGACGTAACCTCCTGATCTCAATCTGTTCCGGTGGTTGACTGTATTGGATGTGGCTTCCCCTTATGGGAGGAGATATAGATCTCCTGGGAGGCTCATCGTACGTCAGGGTACGGCCATGGAAACGCTCATTCCGGACCCGACGTTCATATTCTGCTTTCAAACTATCTTGTTGAACACGAAGCCATTCGTCCGGAGATAAAGTTTCTTCAGTTATGAAATTATGACGGTGAGCTCTTCTTGGGTTAGAATCACCGGAATCTTCTGCCAAACCTAACTCCGACTGAGTTCGGTGGACTTGTCTTGCAACTCGTTCTAAATTCCGCAAGATAGAACCTCCTGGGGCTGTGACGTGCCCCAAGTCGGTAGTTGGTGTAACAACATTTCCGGTGTCTACTGGAGTGACACCTTTGTTGGGCAAACAACCCCCGAGCTGTCGAACCACCCTAGGAAAAGTTTCCTGGGTTGACGGTGTCAGTTCTTGCAACAGGGGTCGAAATTCGAGCAAACACAGATGTTGCTCCTTCACGTGTTTCAAGGTTGAGATCACGTGGAAGTTGTGCTTGATTCTCCGTCGGCCCTTTAGGTAACTGATTCATATTGTAAAGAGAACGGAAAAAAAATTTTAGCTGTTCTAACAAAAGCACAGATAGCGCCAATGAAGAAACACGGATCTACTCCCCAATAATGGGTCCTAGATCCGATGAGTCCATAGGGGGATATGGTTAACTGCTGATACAATATGAACTCAATTGCCCAAAGTCCAATGACGTAAATCCTGCAAAACAGAACACCGTGAGCTCGTTACAGGAAGGACAAGGTGGGGGTCTTCCCGTAACCACCCTCCGGCGTGAGAATAAGTACAACTCTGACAAGGAGATAAAAGACTTAAGTAAATTGAGAGAGTACCGTGATAGTGAATGAATACCTCATGATGATTGAGAGGGTATTTATAGCCGAAGAGTGTAGGGAAGTGATTGGGCCAGCTGTCATTTTAGAAGATGCTTTCGTAACCGTCTGGACACGTGTCCTCGGATGATAGGTTCGGACTATACGTTGCATGTGCATGTATAACAACCTGGACACGTGTCCCTCTATCATTGGTTAACAGAGCAATATTGGCCATGCGCACGGTTATAACAACCTTGCCAGGTGTCACTGGCTGATTGGCGAGAGGTCACGTATTGCCCAAGAAAGCATATTGGCAAGTCTTCTAGAAGGTATTTGGTTATTGACAGCTGTTCCGGAGCATTACCTCGTGGTTATTTACGCGGAAGGATATTCCTTCTTGCGGATGACTTTTGAGGATGCTGTGATGCTTCCGCATGTGCAATGGGGATGTTTCTTCCTCAAATGGTTATGCGGATGGTTTATATGCCCCACGGGTGCTTTATGAGGGACTTCTGATTGACCCGCGGATACTCCTTAAGGGTATTTGGGTCTTTTTGGTACCCTACCTCTATATCCCGGATCCTTTTGTATCATTTGATCAAATTACCTATTGATAATTGGTGTTTATATGGTAACCTGAATGGTTGATTAATATATTTTTAACTCATTACAGGCACTTGTAAATGATATTAATTAATTTCTTGGTCTTAATGAACGGGGCCTCTTCTTACTTGCTTCCAGAAAACGTGTCGTTGTTCCTTGTATTTTAATTTTGCTTCCAAAAAGCGTGTAAATGTATGGTCAAAGCGGTTCTCACTTTGTGGATAAAGATGAATCAAGATTTGTTATTTTGGTTTGGGATGTATCTTTGATAACTTATTATACTTTCCTCCAAAATTTTCATTTTCATTAACATTTTTATTTAAAAAGTCAGAGGAAAGTTAACATATAAACAAAAAAAACTGTACTCTACATGGAATCATAAAGTTAATTTATATATATAAATAGTGTAATTATATAATGAAAAAGGTTCATCTACATTTTAATTTTGAAATGAGAAAACGTAAAATACAATACTAATTTATAATAAAAATGAGAACGTAATAAAAATATCAATCTACATACATAATGATTTATAATAACAAAGAAAAAAAACCTAAAACTTACGACAAAAGAATCAAAATCAAGAACAGAATAATAACATCAAATACCAACAAATACTTATAACATTAAAAGAAACACTACTACAAAAAAGCGGTCTTTTACCGCGGGTTTAAACACAATTAAAACGGTTCAATGACCGCTTTAAAAGTATGTGTTTTAAAATCGTTTTAAAAAGTAAAGGTTTTAGTTTTAAAAGATCTTTCAAAAAAGGAAAAAAATGTCATATACAACGGTTCAATTATTAGCAAAAACAACATTCCTATGTTATCAAATACCTACCATGGCTTATTTATCACCAAATACGTCAGTCTAATATGATCAAATGCATCGTTCTTATTAATACCTGTCACACCCCAACCTACGGCGGAAATGCCGGGTGCGAACTGATTGTCACAGCTCTCTAAGGTTACTACCATGCACAATATAAGTTTCAATATCTATTTAATAATTTCAAATAAAACAATGTTCATTACAATATCCCAAAAACATATAAGACATCAAACAATTATAAAATCTTATTTAGTTTATTCTAGCATAAATCCTTAAGTGATCTTCTAACTTCAATTACTTCACATCAATCGATAACCTGCATATACGTTGAAAATAAAGTAGTTTTTTCAACACAAGGTTGAATGAGCAACACACCAGTTTAAATGTACATATAATATATAACAAAAATATGTAGTTGTAACAAGTCATATGAGAATAACAAATTAACTAAATGAGCAAGTATAACTGAGATGTCGAGAAGCACAAGGCTATAACGACTGGCGTATGATCATACTATTCTGAGGTTATGCTGGACCTCTCCGAATGCGAAAGCATACAAAGCAAGTAAACACATAAACAAGCAAGGTATAAGTTGTTAACACATAAGACAATAGTTGTAGTTTTGAGTATAAGTATATATAAGAAATATAATTTACGCATATGTCCCCAAAACGTGAGAAAACAGGTAAAAATAGGGGAATGTGGTACTCACCTGGTCGAGAAAGCAAACGGGATAAACAAAGATACGAAACGTCACTTCTTTTGAGATTGTCCAACGGAAAATCCTAAGTATGAGTTATGTCGATAATTAATTATGAACTTAAAATACAAATGCTAATCAAAGACGTCCGAGATTCGATGAGGTTCGGGATTTAATGATCTGATGGGTTCTCGCGAAGTTACTTATTTCTTTTAAATTAATTTTATTAGCAAAGCTTTATTGCTCATAATATGATATAATTATATAAAATACATTTAAATACTCAAATAAGCGTTTATAAATATTTTGGATAAATCATATAAAGAGATTTGTTTTAAATAATTAATTAAGCTAAAAATACATTAAATTATATATTCTCACCATTAAAAAAATATTTCTTTTATAAAAACGTTGTAAGTAATAAAGGATTAACAAATAATAATATTTAAATAAAAAAATATGATCTTTCAAAAATACTTAAAAACTTATACTTTTAATACGTCAATTAACATGATTATAATATATATATATATATATATATATATATATTTGATGAAAACTCTTTCTAAATATTAAAACCTTTACAAATTTTAACAATCTAATATATATATATATATATATGGTTTTAAACAAATGTTTGGAAAAGTAACTAGTTAAAATGCCGGTTTTAGAAAATATATAAATTTTAAAACGTCAGATTAATTAATATAAAGATTAAAGGGTTTAATTAACAAACAAAAAAAGAAAATTAACTAAAATGGCGAGCTGGGGGTGGCTCGAACCTGCGCCCCCAGCCATAACAGCCCTAGTCACGCACACACAAACCATCCGAGCTACCCAATTATTTGGTTAAAGTATGAAACCAACTTATTAAATACAGAAGCTTGTGAAACCCCAAAATTCATATAAACCCTAACTTTACAATCGTTTAATCCGTTAACTGTTAATCCGATTAACGTTAGGGCTGTTAATTGATCGGTGGCGATTAATACTCACTAAATACTTACCTCGTACAACGTAGTATAAAGGATCAATTAAGAGAAACAGAGCATGCCTGACGCGATGATGAACGAACACTCAATCAACGATTTTACTTCAATTGAATAGAGGGTTAAGGACGATTAGGGTTTAGTGATTATGTCTGCAAATTTAATTGGGTTAATATAAACGTATATATATATAGGATCAGGATCATAAGAGAACCTTCTTGAAATTGAGAACTATGAGAACCATTTTGGACCACAAAAAATCCAAAAATAAAAAAAAAATCATCAAATAAAATAAAACACAAAAATCAAAAAAGTAAAAAAACCAAAATTCTTATTTTATCATCCTGGTTTCATAAAAAAACGCGGTTTAGCTAAATTATATACACATATGTATAATATATACATATATGTAAATTTACATGTTTTTTTTGTACACATGTGTATAATTTAAGATAAATGATATTGTACATATATGTATATTACGTAACTAAAGATTAAATAAAATTATGCATATGTGTATAATATGACGTTTTTTTTTTGTTTTTTTTTTTATTTTTTTTGTTTTTTTAAGGAAACCGGAATGAAATATAAGAGTTTTGGTTTTTTTACTTTTTTATAATTTTTATTATTTTTTGTTTTATGATTTTTTTAAAAATGTTTTTAGTGGTCCAAAATGGTTCTCAAAGTTCTCAATTTGCAAATGGTTCTCTTAGGATCTTATATATATAGGGTGAGAACTTTGAGAACCATTTTGGACCACTAAAAATAACTTTAAAAAATATTTAAAAAAAATCATAAAAACAAAAAATAATAAAAATTTTAAAAAAGTTAAAAAACCAAAATTCTTATATTTCATTCCAGTTTCATTAAAAAAATATAAAAAATTAAAAAAAATAAAATAAAAACGTTGTATTATACACATATGTATAATTTTATTTAATTTTTAGTTACGTAATATACACATATGTACAATACCATTTATCTTAAATTATACACATGTGTGCAAAAAAAACATGTAAATGTACATATATGTATATATTATACATATGTGTATATAATTTAGCTAAATCGAGTTGTTTTTTTTAATGAAACCGAGATGATAAAATAAAAATTTTGGTTTTTTTTACTTTTTTGATTTTTGTGTTTTTTTTATTTTATGATTTTTTTATTTTTGAGTTTTTTGTGATCTAAAATGGTTCTCATAGTTCTTAATTTCAAAAAGGTTCTCTCATGATCCTGATCCTATATATATATATATGTTTAAGTTCATGAGAGAAATCAAGTTATTGCAAGAAGTGTGAGAAGTCAATTCAGCCAATCAGAAATTTTTTTTTCTTTTTTATATTTAATTAAATATAGAGGTAGGATGGTAAAATCTAATGAGAATTTTATATGGAAACTTTATATAGAAATTTTCTTTTCTCATGAGAATTACTTTTTCAATAACAAAAAGTAATTCAATAATTCATTTTCTAATATGAACCTGGAATATGTCAATATAATGTGTATATTAATTTCTCAACTATTTCAATAGTTTTCATAATTCTCTTTTTATAATGATTGTTATTGAGAAATAAAATCTTCGCATCACACACATATATATATATATAAATAAGCTAGTATCTTCTTCTCTGTTTCTCCGTTCTTTTCATTATTAACCTTAAGTTTTCATAAATTATTTAACTAAAATTATATACGGGTCACACAACTTCACTAATTTCTAAAACTGAAAAATGTACCATACATTTCATTTACATATTCGCCTACATTTAATGTAAAACATCCTACACATAGGTAACACAAACAAACAATATAAAAATATTTACCTACATTTAACATAAAATAACCTACACATGAAATGATTGATTCTAATTTAAACACAAACACACAAGACAATACATAAAGATACATAAAATAACACATTTCAGTTAATAATAATAATAATAATAAAACAGAAATACACATACTTAATCCAAAACAGCCTACACAAAATAATGTTTCAGATCGTCATATCTTTATGTAGCTAAAAGATCGTAACATGTACAACGCATACTCAGATTATCATGTCCCTATACAACAAATGTGCCCCTACACAACCATTAGATACACATACACAACCAACACACCCAACTCATACACAACCATTAAATAAAACATCCCCACAACCATATATGAATACATACATTTTTGATAGCCTACACAGTTTATACGTATTTTAAGAACCAGATTAACATATACCTATACAAGCTTTTAACAACCTACATTATATATCTTTGCATAACCAAATTAAATATACCTACAAAAGTTATTAACATATACAGATTAAATGTATGATCGTAGCCAAATTATAAGAAAACTAGATATCCAAATGCATTTGATAATTAATATTGAACCAAAATTGTGTGGTATCTATAAAATTACTAAAGACCAAGACTGAATATAGATTAACAAAAATAATCAATGTCGGTTATTACAAAAATGAGAAAATTACCCCCATTTGGAAGTCTGGGCCAATATATACTCACGAAGCAAACTATAAAAAAACGTTGTGCGGTATGATTATGTGGGAACAATGGCAGTTATTTTGTGATTTGGCTCATATTTATGAGTAATGATAATTTAAATAATTTTGGAATGTTTAATATTGTGAGATGATGGTCACTAAGAATATGGGATTTTATTATGATAAAAACCGTTTTAAATATAGTTTCCATAAAACAAAATACAAAAATACCCTTTTGTCTTAAAATGCATTAAAATGAGGAAGCTTAAAATTACAATATTGCCATATTGATTGTAGACTATAGATCAATCTTAATCAATGGTTATAAATCATTTCTCGCATTTCTCGCACTAAAATGGTTTCTCTCCTGAACCATCCCCTATATATATATATATATATATATTGATTTCTTCTTAATATCGGCGGGTTAATATAAGAATGATGAATCTAAATGATGTTGTTTCTTAATTCAACTTGTCGGTAGGCCGAGTATAATGCGAATATTCGTATTACCATATAAATTTCCGCGAATTAACAACGTATAGAACAAGAAATCAAGCCGGGTATCGAATTATAATACGGGTTTGTGTTCTAAGGAAACGGATTTGTGGATTATAAAATCAGATTTTGCACTTTGGTCCTTGATGTTTAGGGATGGAAACACAACAGGGTTAAAGTATATATTTGGGGGATTTTTGCCAAATCATGAAGGTTATAAATGTATTTTATATAATTAATTAAACAACAATATATTAATAATGAATCTTCTCAATGAACACGATATAATTTTTTTTATATAAAATAGCTCGAACATCGAAACGAGTCGGATATTTATATAAATTGTTAATTCGAAAAACCCGATTTGTTACAATAACAAATATTCTCAATATTAACAAATACAACAATTGTATATTTCAAATAGATACAACGCTTACAATTAACAAATACAACGGTTTATAATTCTTTTTTGCGATCATTAAATACCAAAAGAGAAAATTTAATAGGATATTTAAACCAAAATATTGAAAGCAACAACAAAAATTTAGCCATATAATTTTTCTACATCAGTAAAACCATCCATAAAAAAAACTTAAAACATCATCAACCATCCTAATCTTCTACATACTTCATAGTTCAACATTGTAACCACAAACAAGTGCCTTTGGTGAGAGACCATGAAAACCAGTTCTAACTGATGAACGCTTAACGAAAGAAGATACCCACATCCTTGAATGAGTGTAAAATACAACAATGACTACACAAAATAAAAGTTTAAAAAAGGGCAACATTTTAGAATTGATACTTATAAAAAAAGGCTTGAGGTTACACTTTAAATAACTCACATGGTGTGGAGTCTATTATATACCTATTCCTGAAAAAATAGAAACAATATGAGCGTAATTTATTAGCGTTCTAACCAACTAAAAAAATAAACCATTACTTTTTCCCGAATCTTTGTGTGTGTGTGTGTGGGGGGGGGGGGGGGGGGGGGGGGCAAAGTAACTACTCTATTTTTTGTGTATAGTATTCACATGGTTTTTCACGTAATCATCGTGCATCGGCCTACCGTGTGACATCCTAATCGAAGTAGGATAAACCAGTCCATGTCCTAAAACCAAATCTGGAAAAGAGTCGTCGAATGGCCATAGAAGATCACAAGAACTTACTGACAGCAAGCATGTAAACATTGTTAGTAAACAGACTTATTTTTAAATAAAATAAGTAGGGCTGGCAATTGGGTACATGTTAAAGACACGATAAGATCTGTTAATCAAAAAAGTGCGGTATGTGAATTTTTTATTTTCTTAAGTAATTGAAATTAGTATGCTAGACTCCTTCATTATCCCTTATTGGTACATAAAACTTAAAACTGTCTTATAGTCATGACATATAAAGTAGTTAAAAGAGTCGTATTCAAGTTTGATATTTGTGTTACGCGCGTCGCCTCTTACCTGTTAAACTTGTTAAGACACGAATTGCCAGCCCTAAAAATAAGTAACATGACCTTAATTTAAAGTACCTCAACTTCTAGTCAAGGAATAGCCGAGCTCGCAGAGCTTCTTTGACATTTTGAACAAACTATTAATACTATTTCAAAAAAATCCTTGAAAAGCTTCACTCTTTCAACAAAATATTTCTAATGACTTTTGTCTAGAAAATTGTATGTGGTAAAAGCGTCTTCTGTTTTTAAAGAGGATTTAAAGTGCATGTTGAAAATTGTATGTGGTAAAAGCGTCCTTTCCACTTCTCACAATTGTATCTTTCGTTTCATCGTTAGGTATCTTTCACGATGCCTACATGTTTACAAACAAAATTTAAACATAAATAGTAACAAATATATTATTCAAAAATTGGAAGAAGAAAATATAATACCTTAATGCACTCCCAAACTTAATCGTACTGTTTTTTTGTTTATGCACGTACCTAGTTTGTAGTAGGAAATTTGTTTCCTAAACTCTAGACAAGCCCATGACTTAAAAGGCCCCATATTTGCCAACCGCTAAATCATTACTATCGAATTCAATTGTAACTTTGTCTAGATCTTTGATGATCTTCTTATAGTTTGCATGTCCTCGTTGCGCTTACTATACATTTTTACTAAACATAAAGCAAAGAATTAATCTAAAAGTTATAAAACGGTAAAATCTTTACAGTCAGTTAATCACCAAATAGAATATATGAAACTACAATCTAGGTCAAAATTAAATAATGAGAAACATCTAAAACCACAAAGTCTACAAATCCAAATCAATAACTATACACGCCAAATTGAGAAGCATATTAACATATCAACAACAAGTCCTAATTATATGATAATATCCTACAAAAGACAAATTATTTGAGTAACATTACACATGCACAACTATACATGTAACTAATGCGGTTTTTTTTTGTTTCAAAATAAATGAAACCTCACCCAAGTGTCTCCCGTTATTATAATGATTTTTTCTGATCCTAACCATTGTACCATATGAAACAGGAGCAAATACATTTTATTCTTAACATGAAAATAGTGAGAACCAATTTGCTGTTATCATTAGGTTTATTTTTGCAAGTGTTTGCTGTTATTTTTTGTTCGTAATTGCTAATTTTCGATTATGAGACGCTATAAGTATTTGCTGATTTATATTTTGCTGTTATTATTAGATTTTTTTTTCTTTTGTTGTTATAAGTATTTACTGGTATTTGCTGTTATTATTATGTTCTTGATTTTGATTCTTTTGGTGTAATTTTTAGGTATTTTTCTTTGTTATTATAAATCACTGTTTATGTAGATTGGTATTGTAGTTGGTATTGTTTCTTACGTTCTCCTTTTTATAAATTAGTATTATTTCATACGTTCTCATGTTAAGATTAAATGTACATGAGCCTTCCCCAATACCATCTATTATTAAATCCATTAGTACCAAGTGTTTGTTTTGAATAATTAGCCTTAGTTATGAAACTTAGTATATCGATTTCATTAACTGTTGGTAATAATCAACGGGAAACACAATTAAAGCTTTGGTAAAAAGTGATTAATCAATATACAAATAAACGTGTTTGAATACCTGGAGAGAAACAGAGGGAGCGATGATGTGCTTGTGGGAAGTTTGTGGGAAATTACTGGTAATGGGAAAACCCTGAAAGAGATAAAAATAATGGCTGAGTTTTTAGGTTTATTAAGTTAAAAACCTATTTCTTGACGGTGAAAATTTTATTTTTTGGGCTAAAACCGCCTTAACTAAAGGATAACAAAGAAATAGAGTTGTATTGGCCAGATAAAACGATCCAAACTTAACTCGTTTTAGTTAAGCGTACCAACTTAAACCGCTTTAAATAAGTGTGTTAATATACAATTAAAATACGTATAACTTTAAAATAACACTAAATAAAGCGGTTCAACTTAAATCTTTTAAATGGTATACTTTATTTTTATGATTATGAACTTTTACATCGGTTCCTTACCTTTTAAAACGATTTATTATTATACCGTTTTAAATAAGTAAATTGCACCGTTGATAAAGGTGTTTTCTGTAGTAGTGAAAAAATCTAATAATAACAAAAAAAATATAAATCAACAAATACTTATAACGTCTGATAATCGAAAATTAGCAAATACGAACAAAAAATAACAGCAAACACCTATAAAAATAAACCTAATGATAACAACAAATTAGTTTCACTGTTTTCATGTTAAGAATAAAAATGTATTTGATCATGTTTCATTATATAATTACATTATGGTGTAATTACACTATGTTGTATATGTAATTACACTACTTGATTCTTATAGTTAACACATTAATTTAATGAGAATTCTGCATTTTGTCTCCCTGGTTTATATCGTCGCGAGACTGGTTAACCCTTGAAAAAGATTTTGCGAACTTTGTGCCCCCATGTTTCTCCGGCAGGTTCTTCTGACTCCTACCGTCAGTTGACCCGTCGTTGACCCGTTAAAAAAATGGAAATTACTATGTTACCCCTGAATCCCTTTAAAACAAAACAAATCAACCCTCTTTCCCTTTACGAATCCATCTCCGGCGATTCCTTGTACCCCGTAGTATTCCATTTTTCGGCGACCGATTTGACGGATGTCTCAATCCAAGTCAAGTCAATTATCCTCGGGTTCACCTTCCAAGGCTTCCAGTGCAGATGAGCTTTGTGTGAGATGCTCATGTGGTGCCGCGACATGTTACCGGATATCCAGGACCGATGCAAACCCGGGTCGTCGATTCTTGTGCTGGGTAAGTTTTAATTACTCACGAATTAGGGTTCTAGTCAGTTAATCGATGATGATTTGGTCTGTCGTGTGGCTTAAGTCAATTTTAGGGGTAATTGTTCTAATATGTGAATCGAATTAGGTTTGTTTGTTTGTTGATATATTTAGTCCGTTACAGAAGGGGAGTTGTGGATGGTTAAAATGGGCTGATGATCCCACATGCTCTAGTTGTGAAAAGGTAATTCAAGCAATGGTGAAGATGATGAACAAGAAAGATGATTTTGCAAGAATGAAAACCAAAGAAGTAACAAGCTTGAAGATGTTGCTAGGAATTAGTTGGTTTTTGTTCTTCGTTTATGTGTGTGTTTATTGATTAGCTGTTAACATTGTCTTTGTAGTATGGGATAATGTAATCTATATTGTTTTTTATTTTAGTTTATGTTAAAGTTTAGAGCTTCTTATTTCATCTATTTACTTTAAATTTGTGTTCCACATTATCATTCATGTTGCAGTCATGATGAAACTGAGAATGCTGAGTTAGGGAAGGATGAAATTGAGAATGTGTAGTTTGACCAAGACAAAAATCAAATGGAAGACAAGGAATATCAATTGGGTGAATATGAGTTGATGGCTTATTTAGTGCAAGAAGATGACTTATTTAGAACAAGTGAAGAACATGAAATGGATCCTGGTGATGATTATGACCCTGAGGTTATGAAAGCAGCTTTCAACTACACCAGTGAGCCGCAAGAAGATTACTATCATGATCCATATGAAGACGATCCAGTGTGGGACTCTGACTGGTCAAATTATGATTGTCATTGGAAGTAACATTGTAGTTGGTTTCTAGTATTGTTTGCATTTGAATTGTACTTTAATTTGACACGCTACTAGTTTTAAATCTATTGTAATGTTTGCATGATTTGCCTATATGCTACTAGTTTTAAAAGCATTAAAAGCATTAAACAAATACTGTCAAAATAACATACAAACATCATGTCCCAAATACTGTCAAAATAGAATACAACCATCATGGCCCAAACACACATGCTACAAGTCTTATATTGTTTCAAACACAAACCATGATAACTCACACATGGTACCAGCAAGTTCAAACAAAAGTCTTAAATTGTCTCAAACACACACCATCAATCTTACTCAAACACACCTTGTTGACATCATTATGGTTGACTTGGTGCCCTGCAAGTTCTGATGTTGTGTCCGTAACCTTCACATCTTCCATAACTTTTTTCATGCCCCAACCTGGTAAGTCTTCCTCCTGTAGAAAACACTTCCTGAACCTCTTCAATCTTCATCTTCCTCTTCTTGCTAGCTGCCAATTTCTTCTTCTCACCTAATGCCTTCTTCATGCTCTTCTTCGGTCTGCCAATCTGAGTATGATGTTTAGGTGGAGTTAGTATTGTTGAGCATTTTGAGGGTGCCCACATATCAGGGCCTGGTGTGGGCTTGATTTGGAGATTATACACCTTCTTCCAAGTGTTTAACCAGTAAGATTCATCAACCCACTTCTCCAATGGACCGACATACATGTTGTTTTCTATCATGTTATATAGGGTTGCCACAGCATGTTTGCAGGGCATACCTGTCAAGTCTCATCTCCTACATGTGCAAGTTCTATCCTCCACATTCACCACACATTGGCTTCTCAGACTTTTAACCTATGAACATATTTGCATATTAACAAAAGATTGGTTGTAATATCATAGTCAGGCAAATATTCATACATGGTAAGTCACTTCATCAACCATCATAACCGTCAATTTGCTTGCTTCTGTTTGGATTTCATCCCATGCTTTTGTTGCTTGCGGTGTTAATGGCCCCTTGTAGTGGCTTGCATCTTCTTGACAGTCACAATCCTCATGGTCAAATACTCTCTAATATACTCCAAGCATGTAATGATCGGCTTGTCTTTTGCTCCAACAAGTTGCTTGTTGAAAGATTCAAAAAGGTTGTTCAACAACATATCACTTTTTGCCCTACCTGAAAAATGTGATCTTGACCATCTTGCTGCCGGGATCTCACTAAGCCAGAGAAACATATCAAGATTTTTTTTCTTAATCTCCTCCATTGCCATGTTGAAGTAGGGGACAGAAGTGGCCGATGCTGCCCTATAAATCAAGCTTTTCCAGGTTTGCCTCAAGTTCTCATGGATGTGTCTACAACAAAACCGATGCTCTGCCCTAGGGAAAACACTTTCAACTGCTTGAATAAGTCCCTATAACAGTCAAATCACCATAATTAGTGAACATGAGTTAGCCTATTACAAATATATCCTAAGTGTACATACCTTTTGTCAGTCACTTATGAAAGTAAAATTGGCATCATGAGGCAAGTCAAGATCATCTCCAAGGAGATCTAAGAACCATTTCCATGAGGCTGTGCATTCGGCTTCCATTATTGCAAAGGCAACAGGATACAAGCAATTGTTACCATCCGTCCCGACAGCAGTCAAAATCTGTCCGGGGTATATCCCTTTCATAAAACAACCATCCAACCCAAGAAGTTCTCTACCAAGCAATTTAAATCCTTTAACCAAAGCAGCATAACACACATATATCCTTCTAAATTGCCTTGTTTTAAGGTTAGGGTTACCACATGGTTCAACATCTAATTTAATGGTATTACCTGGGTTTTCTTTAAGAAGCTCATCAATATAGGATCTGAGGTGGGTGTATTGTTTCGTGTGGTCACCATCCTTTCTTTTCAAGGCTATTGTCTTAGCTCTTCGCATGTTGGATTCAGAAAGTTGTACTTGATGCATCTGCTGGAATTTGGCCTTCAATTCCTTGGCAGATAATTTGGGGGTGGTTTGTAGCTCAACCTCAATCTCTTTGGCAATAGTAGACATTGTGTACAAACCAATTGTTCTACTTCTGAGACAGTCATGTTTTTTAGGAATGGCCTTCACACACCAATTATCCTCAACAGTTTGTCTTGAGATGTGCAGCATCCAAGGGCAAGTGGGTTTCATATCCCTTTTTCTTACCTTCAAATTTTCCTGACTTGACACATTTGGCCCCTCACCAGCAACCAAATTAGGATTGGTCCCTAAACAAATCACCCTAAACCTTAAAGGATCATTCTTCTTGATATACAAATCTCTTCTGGAATGAATAGCATAACTCTTAACCATCTCATCCAATGTTTCATTTAATGGTATTAACTGACCAACAAAAAATGGACACTCATCATCATTATTCCTTTCCTTCCCCTTGAACTTTCTTAGCATACTATTCAAGACACTCAAGCGCTCATCATCAGAGCTCTCATAGGTATCCATGCAAGGATTTAAACCATCATCATCACTAATATGATCACCTACTGCTTCTACCACATCAAAATCTACAATAGCTTTATACAACCTCATGTCAACTTCTACATCCTCCAAGGGTGTTTGAAAGGCAGCCGTATACTCAGGATCACTTTCATCTGATCGATCACTATCATAACTGTCATTTTCTTCCTCACTAGATGATCAACACTTTCACCACCCACATCATCAACACTTTCACCACCCACTTCATGGAAACTTTCACCACCCACTTCATGGACACTTTCAAAACCAAGTACAAATCCAGAATTATATACCACAATTTCAGCACCACTAGTCCTGCCATGTTCTACAAAAATCTCAACAATGTGACTACCTATACCATCACTACCTCTAATCATATCACAAACATCTTGAAAATTATAATCTTCAATCAATGGCTTTAAACACAAATCCAAACTGACAAGCGGATGTTTGTAATGAAAACTACAACCTGTACCACAACCATATTGTAACTTACAGAGTATTCCAACCAACAAACTTTTACAAAATTCAGAAACTTGAACTTCATCAACGTAAGTGATCTTCCCCCCTTCGTATCTTCGCTGCCCCTCGGTAACGAAATACCCTCCATGGAAAAGTTTTATGGTGAACGCATGTGAATAATTTTCACCTATAACAACCGTTCATTCAACCCGTTAACAACACACAAGTAAATACACAAGAAGTTTGAACACACAGTAACACCTTACCATATAGGTCGTACGGGTCACAATACTCACTGTCCGGCCTAATTGAATACGAGTTCGACATTTGTAACATCCTGAATATTATAATGATAAATAAAGAAAGTTACGTTTAGTGATTTCACGTTATTAAGTAAGTAATACCGAGTAAAGAACGGATCATGGACTTAGATTAATTAAGATGGATTAAGGGTAATGGGCCTTAGGTCCATGGGCTTTAAGGGATATAAATATCCCCTTAAACCATCCTAAAACCCTAACTATCATTTCCATCTTTCATAATTCTCTACACACTCAAAAACACACACATACACTACACCTCACACGGCCGTGAGAGAGAGCGGGATCCGAGACCAAAATCAAGCCAACCATTATTAGATCTTCGATATACGAGCTAGATACGAGATAACCACGCAAACCGAACACATAAAGGTAAGATTTCGATCTTAAAGTTCATGTTTTTATAGACGGTTTGCCATGAAGCTTGAAACGATAATAGATCGGATTTAAATGAAGCGTAAAGTAGCGAACTTGATGCTAGGACGAACCTAATAAACCCTTAAAACATGTACGGTTCGTTTAAGATAAACCGTAGATCTTGTATTGAACGTTTATGGAATTAAAGGTCCAAACTTTACGTGTTTTCGGGTCAAATCTTAACCAAAAACGACCATAGGAATGATCACGGGATAGTCAAATACCATACCCATGGATTTCTCGGTAAAACGATGATGATTTTGGTGATTAAGATTGAACAGAGACGGCAGCTGGGCAACTTCGCCTGCAAGTCATAACTTCGCCTTCATGCAAGTTCGCTTGCAAGTAAGTTCGCCTAAAGCTAAGTTCGCCGAGCCTTAACTTCGCCTGGTGATAAGTTCGCCCATGATAACTTCGCCTAAAGCTAAGTTCGTCGAGCCTTAACTTCGCTTAATGATAAGTTCGCTCAATGCTTAACTTCGCTTAATGTTAAGTTCGCTTAACACTAAGTTCGCTTACAGTAAGTTCGCTTAATGTTAAGTTCGCTTAACACTAAGTTCGCTTATAGTAAGTTCGCTTAATGTTAAGTTCGCTTAATGATAAGTTCGCTGGAGTTAGCAAGTTAGAAAATAAATTAAAAACCTAATGAAAAACGTGTTAAGACAGCTAATGGAAATAAAATTTTTCCAAGCTGACCTGGCAGCTCGACCCCAGCCAGGGGCTCTGCCCCTTGGACCCTGCTAGGGGCTGCCGCCCTAGACCCCGCTGCCAGGGGCGCTGCCCCCGGACCCCCATTCGTCGTGGGTTATATAAAGATAGAAATACAACATGAGTAGTAGTAGTTAATTGATACATGTAAATATTATACAGTTAGCCGTGCACAGCTCAAGAAGGGAATAACGATTAACGGAGAGCGTAACAGGATTCAGGTGAGTTCTAGCCCCACTTCTGTGTCATGTTTTCGGGGCTGTGTGCATACTCGATATGTTTGTTAATACACTTATCCTAAGTGATAAGTGTATGCCTTATATGAATGATGTGAAATGTATAAATGAATGCTTGTTAGCACGTGAACGATCTTCGGATATTGCACGTACTGTCAGGTTGTAGTGTTACGTATAAGGTAAGTATAATGTATTTGCTTATATGTATGAATGCGATAAAGTTAACAAACAAAGGAAAGGCATGGTTGTATGGTAACGAAGAGGGACCAGACCCTTATAATATCAGTGATGTTAGTTACCAGACCCTAATAATATATGTGATGTTAGGGACCAGACCCTTATAATATCTGTGATGTTAGGGACCAGACCTTTATAATATCTGTGATGTTAGGGACCAGACCCTTATAATATCTGTGAGGTTATAGGGCGAAAGGCTCTTTAAAGCGTATGATTATGTATGTAAAGAAAGTATGAAGGTAAGAATGAAAGTGTATGCACTTATGTGTGTATGAAAGAAAGTTAAAAGGTTAAGTATGAAATGTAAGAAGGTATTGTATGAGTATGTGATTAACTAGAACTCACTCAGCGTAGCTGACTTTTAGTATGCACGCAGGTGAGTAGAATGAGGCAGGTAGCTTGAGGAGGACACATGGCAGAGTTGGACGAAGCTGGCATCTGAAGATTTTGCTATGATGTTTTATTTTAAAAGACTATGTTTTGTTTTTAAATGACTATGAATGCTCGATAAGACAAGAATTATGGTTATGGAATGTAATGGTTTGAATGTTTTTAATGTTCCGCGAATGTTTTAATTAACTCTGATATTTAGAACTGCATTCATGAGTAAATCCAACACGAAAGTAGGCTTACCGGTAACGGGGCCTTACAACATTGCGATGTGTGCAGGTCAAGTGCGATTTTAACGGTGATCGGAAAAAGTAGGGGTTCAAGCTTCGAACAATTGGTCGATACTTGGGATTGTGGTGAAAATAGCCCTAAATCGGGGGTTTTATTGAACCAGGGGAGATAAACAGTTCAATGACGATCTTACCCTTCAACATTAACAGTCAACGACGGGTCAACTGACGGTAGGAGTCAAAAGAACCCGCCGGAGAAACACGGGGGCACAAAGTTCGCAAAATCTTTTTCATGGGTTAACCAGTCTCGCGACGATATAAACCAGGGAGACAAAATGCAGAATTCTCTAATTTAATTTATATTTGATTCAAACCCCCAAAAAGTTAATCTTTTCAACAAATTTTTACTTTATAATATCCCTTTGAAATACAAATTCAAAGACAAGTTTTTATATTAGGATAGAGGGAGTGGTCACACTTAAGTTATAATATTCTTTGAAATTATCCTTAGCACTGATCAATTATGCACCGTCACATCATTTTTACCGCCAATTATCGTGAATTACCCTAAAGGTTGACAATGGTGCACCCAAACTACCATTTTTTGTTAATTTTAAATCTAAAGCAATAAATTTTTAAAAATTACTCATATATATAAATAGAACTTTGGTGCCGCAAGTGCCCTGTTGAGCCACTTGACGGCACCGTATTAGCCCGTGATCATTTTTATTTAGTTCAGTTTCCATATAAAGCCTAAGGAAACCGACCAAATATTCAGTTTTTTCATTTTAATTCTGATACCATAACAAAGTTGACGAAACCGACCAAAATTTGAGTAGACTCGCCTCTTCAACGCCTATGACTGACAAAGCTCGGGTTTTACCAACACGCAAGTTTAGCGTCCAACCCCCCCCCCCCCCCTCCATTGGTCATTAGTCCACGTTCATTTAATATATTTTTTTCATTTTTTAGCCCAAGTACTTTAACAAATGTGATCAAAACAGTCCGAATTCATGTGGAATTACTGCCACAATGACCGAGACCGACAATGCTTGTATTTTTCATCGCCCGGGTTTGCCGTCCAAAAAAACATCGTTTTTAAATATTTTGTTTTTTTATATGTTAAATCTTTTTATATGTTAATTTGACTAATTAAGTTTTTGGGCTTTAACGCTCAAACTTTACCAACGATGTCTATACCCTAATGAATATAATCGACACTGACCGAATTCGCGTCGACTCTAGTTCAACGATGGAGTTTTGCCAGCTACCCTGACGCAACGCGTTGGATAGAAGAACTATTATATATAAATAAGAACTTTCATTAATAAAAAATAAAAATTACAAACTAAACAAATTGAAAAAATAAAAAAACAAATAACCCATACAAGACAAATAACAAAATGTAAAAAAATATAATAATAATAATAATAATAATAATAATAATAAAATAGACACATATACCACCTACCCCTTCTTCTCCTTCGCTTCTTTGAACACCTGCAGTGAAAAAAAACATAAATGTGAGGCAACCGTGGGAAAATAGATCATAAAGATTCGAGGGATATTACTCTAACCAACTCATCGTCAGTAAACAAAGAGGGGTGATGACGGTGTTCCTCACGGGAAATAGTACCCCTTGGGGTACTAGTCGCTCCACTCCCCCTACCCTTATATTTTATGAATTGTTAACTTTTATTATTAGTATTATCATAGGGCTAGTACTAGAAAAACATGATGAATTCAGCACTCCATCTAAAAAAAGAAATCTCACTAAAACTAAAGGTGACAAGATTATATTATGTCAAGTAAGGCTAAGATGATATTGTTTATAGCCCGTAAAACGTACATATGCAGTATTTGTTAAATATGTAGAATGATTAAATTTATGTTTAAGTTAATTTTTACCAATTTATTTTAGCTATAACAAAATGTATACAAATAACTAATAAGAGTTAATTGCAAATATGATCAATGTGGTGAAACTCAAATCGTAGGTTGCAACCCCGTGGTGTCCTTTTCACGAATATGGGCCCTGTGGTGGTCCTTTTATTTGCAATCAGGGCCCACCATAAACCCAAAGTTTACGTTTTCTACGAAAACTCTAATATTCGTGATTTTTTTATTATTATTAAATTAAACAGAAAATAAAGGGATGGTTGTTAGAAATGGGTGAGTGTTAAATGATAACACATCAAACAAATCTTGGATGATTGAAACTTTCGGGACAATGATGTCATGCACATCAAACAAATCTTGGATGAAGTGTTTTAAAAACTAGTTCAAATTGGTCGGTTGAATCAGTTAAATCGGATTTCGCACAGTAGATTGGCATTTTGAGTCCAGTATTTTTGACCGGGTTGCTAGAACATTCTTCGGCGGTTTTCATCTAAAATACATGTTTTTACCGGCAAACTGGTTTTAGGCCTGAGAATTTTTTGATATTTGCGGCCCATATTTTTTCAAAATTATCTTTAACCCAAACAATTTACATTCAAATGTGTAAACTTTAAGACTATTTTTTTTAAATTAAGTATTTTTGCAATGTTTTTTAATATGGGTTAACTTTTGTTATAAAAATCATTTAGTTTTGGATTATTTTTGGATTGAAGTTATATTTATAGAAAATTATAAGGTAAACTATTCAATCGGTTGAACCTTCTGGTTTAATCCGGTTCAACCAGTTGTACCATTTTTTAGCCCAATCGAATACAAGTAAAATATCGGTTTTTAAAACATTGTTTGGGTTTGGCCAAACAACAACTTCATACCCATCAAACAAACAAACCACATACGAATAACCCGAATCCGAATCAATTAACATTCTGGTATCAACCAAATCTTAGATTATTCAAACTCCGGGACAATGATGTCAGGCACTTGAAACCGTTTCTTACCGGAATTGTTATTATCCGGGTCTTCGTCAAATTTCATCCACAAGATCCCATTTTGATAGACGTATAACGAGAGGATGAGTGGATTCTCATATGGGTGTTTGAGTTTTAATATTAAATTTACATCAGTGATGGTGAAATCGGTGGTCGTGAGGTTACAAGGTTGGTGTCTAAGGGATCAGGCTCATTTGTAGAAAGTGGTTTGGTTAAAGTTTCTGAATTCGTCTTTTTTTCCATTAGTTGATGGAGGTTAGATGGGAGAGAGGGAGGATGAAGAAGATGAATTGGTGGATTAGTTTCATTGTGGGTGGTTCAGTTTGGGGATGGATTACTGAGTGAGAGTGGTCATACGGTTTTTAACGGTGGCGGCGACGATAGTAGAGACTGATAAGACCATTCTCTATGGTGTGTGTGTGGTGGGGGTGGGGGGGGGGGGGGGCATCGAAGCCCCTCCACAGTGCCACATCAACATCACATAAGCACGGGGGGCATCGAAGTCCCAATCAATAATGTACCACTATGGTTTAATGCACCAAGGAGCGCCCATTAATATATATATATATATATATATATGCATATGTGTGTGTGTGAGAGAGAGAGAGAGAGAGAGAGAGAGAGATTGACAGAGCCGTTGGAGAGGGGGGGGGGGGCACCTCCACACCCATTAGTGCCCATCGTTGGAACGATCTTTGGCTCCGTGCCCCACCAACAAGGACGCCCCTTGGTAGTGTTCCATGCCTAACGGCGCCCGACAACCACCTTCATCGCGTATGGTCTAAGGGTCATCAGTGGTATTTAGAAGGAATCAACGGGTTTATGATTCCATTTTATTTTGAAAGGTTTGGATAGAAAATAATGATCATATGTATTATTACTATTGTTATTTTTATATTGTTGTTATTAGACAGAATTACAAAAAAAAATGTTCTTTATTTTTGTTTTGAATTTCAGTGATTGTCCTTTATATTTAAAATTGATCTTATTTTACTTTACATTTCTAAATGATATATCGTTTGTCCTTTAGCCCTAACTCAGTTAGTTTTTCTCATTAAGTCAGGTCATGTACCTTGCACATGAAGGCGAATTGGTTAATTTGCCCGTTTAATTCATTTTTTAATAATTAAAAAAATGAAACATTTTCCCTCATATGTAATGCACATGACCTGACTTAACAAAAAAAACTAACTAGGTTAGGGTTGAAGGATAAACGATGCAACATTTAGAAACGTAAAGTTCAAATCAGCTCAATTTTTAAGATAAAAGGACAAACACTGAAATTCAATACAAAGATAAAGAACAATCTTTGTAATTCAGTCTTGTAATTATTATATTAAGGTTCATGTGTGTAAATATGAGTTTGCCCCTGGCTTAAACGGATCTAATTGACGTTAAGTAATGTCCGGACCTAATTGCAAAAAAAGAAACTCCACAGGGCCATATATGCTAAAATGACATCACGGGTTGCAACCTGCGTGTTAGGTTTTGTAACATTCGTCAATTTTCAGACCCGAAAACCCGACTCGTTTAATTTTATTTATTTATTTATTTATTTGATTATAGTTGTAATGTTGTACAAAAACAACCCTTAGCCAACTTCGATTAACTCTTGTACCCCCAACTAAAGATAAAGGACCTAATTGCAAATTAACAAAAAAAATAAACTTTTCCCTCCGCTTTCTCTTCCACCGACGCCATACCCCCCCCCCCTCATTTTCTTGGACCTCAATTTTCGGCCATAACTAATCCAAAATGATCTTACCAAATTATCTATCAACCTAAAACGTGCCTACCGGCACTTTAATCATGGTAAACGATTAACTATTGACAACCAATTTACCAAAAAACGAACCGCGGCTAACAAATCCTCAATACCCTATATAAACTCGGTTATTTTCCAATTAATAGTACACACACACTCACCTCGACCTCCCGAACCATAACCCTAACATATTTTCATCATAACTGTTTGTTAAGTTCGGAGTTGATATCAAACTTTGATCCGTAACCCTAATTGGCCGATCACCCTCAATCAATTGTTTTAGGTAATTATTACATGCTTTCGATTCGTTTTCAATATAATAACATAAACCCTATTTCAATTTTAACAAACATAAACCCATTAATCAATTTGGGATCTTAGGGCTTAGTGGGGAAGATGATGAACTGATTAAATCTGTTATATATAACGCGTTTCAGTTTTGTAAACAAGTTAGGCGCTGGCCTGATGGCCAGCGCATGTTACTCTGAAATCCAAACCGGCCTGGGGCGCGGGTTCGAATCCCCCCGGCCCGGTTTTGATGTTTTTAATTGTTATTATTAATTCTATTTACTTTTAATTAAAGATTCTGATATTAATACATGCATATATACTTAAATACGCATTTCTTTCATAAAACGAACTCCAGATTTAATGTTTCGTTTTGTAATATATATATATGTATATATATGTCGTACATATAACAAAGATAATAACAATAATTTCTTTTCTTTTTATTAATCACTTAAATAAGGCGTATTGTTATTCTATTAACGCCCAAACTAAATTATCTCGTATCTTTCTGTCAATATCTTATTGTATATAATATTTATTTTATCTATTAAAATCAACAACAACAACAATACTAATAATAAGAATAAGAATAATAATAATTATAATGATAATGACGTAAATGATAATAATCACAACAACCATAATAAATATGACACTAAGACTAAAAAACCCTATCAAATCCATATCCGTCATACGCCTTGTTATTATTTCTTTAATCTTAATTAATGATGTTAATATTAACTAGGAATATTTGTTGGTGAACCTCGAGGAGCTTGATCATTTTCCATCATAGTATTTTCTTTGATTATCTCGTCCTCGTTTATCCTACGCTATAAAGTGAGTTTACATATCCCCCTTTTTCCTCGTTTACGTTTTGGGGGTGACATGTATACCATATTTACATTACACATTTTTATTTCCACATCTATTCAAAACACAATTCGATATATGTTTATATGTGACTATTGCATGCTCTATGATAATGCTCTATGTGCTTAATTGTTTATTTTATGTTTGGTGGTTGGTATCTCATCCTCATCTATCCTCATCATATATTACCAAAGTACATTGATTTCGTATCAATAAGAACGGGTCCACATTTATTTAGTTGTTTACATTTTCATAGAAATAGTAATACCCATCATTTACATATGAATTGTGGTTTTTATCTATATATGTATCTCAACTAAAACTTATGTATTCTCACCAACATTCGTGTTGACAAACTCAATTTTTATACATGCTACAGGTACAAGTAATTTATATTGTTCAAGATCGAAGAATTTAGTTTTTACCTTAGGATATTATTCAAAATACAAGACACGATGTAATTGTTGTTCTGTTTATTGAATTTGTGTACTTGTTTTGATATTAATGAATTAAATAATTATTGTCACTTTAATTAGTGTCTTTCGAGCTACTGTCCAATCAATACGTTACGTCCCAACATGTTCCGCCTTTGGTTGGGGTGTGACAGGTTTCACCACATGCAAAAAAAGGTCTTTAGTTTTGTTTAGAACGTTTAAAACGTAATATTTTGAACTATAATCAGAGCTCGATTGAGTGTATTATTTCTGCAATTTCATAATCAATTGATGAAACTAAATACTTCTAAACATCAATTCGATTGATTAAATCATCATTTTTTGATCAATTTTGAATATTTCTTGATGTTAAACAACATTCGATTTTGATTTGGTTTTTAAACTTTAGAGATTTCATACTATTAGTTGTGATTAGAGTTTTGAAAATGGATGAGATAGAGCGATGAGTTCCGAATTTGGATAAGAGTCGATTTGTAATCGATGAATTTGATCGCGAACTACTATTGGGTTATTTACAAACTGCCACCGCGTGTTTTTAATCTAACGCTCCGGAAGGTCGCATACACAGTGTACGATAAACCATTATTGTACGTTAACCTATATATATATATATGGAATGGTTATCCTAAAAATAAGTAGTTTCCTAAGAAGACTAAGAATAAATCATAGCCATTAGATCATGTTAATCAATGGTTGAGATTTAAAATTACAAATAACCGATATAGTTTCCTAGAATTACTCTTTCATTATTATAACCGACATAGTTTCCTAGAATTGTTCTTTCACAATAATTTGTAATGTCAAGTGTAAAAAATTTGTTGGTTCTTACCATTCCTAGGAAACTCCTGTTCTTATTTGAACCCTTTTCTATATATATATATATATATATATATATATGTATGTATATATCAGTACAGGACTTTTAAATTATTTAAGAACTTAAAGAAACTCTTTATAACTATCATTTTTATAAAAAAATTTGTATGTTCATGTTATTTAAGTGTAGTTTTATCACTTTTTATATCTATATTTACGATTACAATTATAAAAATAGTTTTTACACATATTTAAATTGTTTTTTTACATATATGTAAATTTCTTATTATATAAATTTTACATATATGTAAACTTGTGATTAATATATCAAATAAAATTTTTATATATAAAATAAGGTAAAACTTGTCTCAAACAATGTTAAATATGAAAAAAATAAGTTAAAAATGTTTGTTGTTATGAGTTTTTAGAAGTTCTTAATTTTTTTGAAGTTTTGAAATGATATCATCCCATACATATATATGTGTGTTGATTTCATGTAAGAACTAATTTGAGTGGTAAGAAATTGAAAATACAATGTGTGGACCAAATTAAAAACATATAATCATTTATTTAAAATTTACAATTGTATTTTAGTATCTCACTTTATTTATCTTTCTTCAATAAATAGGTCATCATGATAGCATTTCTTTTTCCTTATGAACCTTTTTCAAAGTTAATTAATATAAATTATTAAATAGATAACTTGAATAACAAAAATCAACACAGTTAAAAAAACGGATAACTTGTTTTACATTAAGCGAACTTGTTAGATTTTTTTACTAAATGATATGGGTTTTAAATTTTTAAACAAAATATGAGCGTTGCCTTTTGTGAGATCAACTTAGGTCTTCTTTATTGTTTGGTATTAATTTTACAAATAACTGACTTTATATATATAAGGGAGGGATATTTTGAAAACTTGATGAGTTGTAAGAACTTTAAGAACTCAATTTTGGACCACACATTTAGTTAAATGAGTTAGAATATGTGGCTGAGGTTAAATTTGATTAAAAAATGAATCATGAGAGAGAATAAATATTTTTTTGATTACACAAGTTTAAACTTTAGGTACACATGTGTAAAAAGTCGATTCGATGTGTAAAAAATTACGGTAATTTTTTGTACATTACTTACACTTACGTATTACACATGCGTAAAAAAATTCAAAAAAAAAAATTGTTACCTTGAGTTCTTAAAACTCAAAGCGGTTCTCAAAAGAAATCAATCCTATATATATATATATGGGTGGGTTATAATAAAAAGAAATAGTTTCCTAGGAAGACTAATAATAAATTACAACCATTGGATCATATCAATCAATGGTTGAGATTTAAAATCACCAATAACCGACATAGCTTCCTAGAATTACTCTTTCATCATTATAACCGACATAGTTTCCTATAATTGTTCTTTCACCATAATTTGTAATGCCAAATGTCAAAAATTTGTTGGTTCTTACCATTTCTAGGAAACTTCTTATTTAAGAAGTTTCCTAGAAATGGTAAGAACCAACAAATTTTTGACATTTGGCATTACAAATTATGGTGAAAGAACAATTATAGGAAACTATGTCGGTTATAATGATGAAAGAGTAATTCTAGGAAGCTATGTCGGTTATTGGTGATTTTAAATCTCAACCATTGATTGATATGATCCAATGGCTGTGATTTATTCCTAGTCTTCCTAGGAAACTACTTATTTTTAGGATAATCCTCCCCTAATATATATATATATATATATATATATATATAGTGGTAGGCTAAAATAAAAATAGATAGTTTTCTAGGAAGAGTAAAAATAGATCTAGGCCATTGGATTTATGATCTAGTGGTTGAGATTGTTACTTTTTAAAATACCAAATTGTTTCGAAACATCTAGGATTTAGACTACATAGTTTCCTAACTTCAAATTTTATGTTCTTATCATTCTTAGAAAACTATCTATTTTTATTTTAATCTCTGTCTCTCTATATATATATATCACACTTTTGTGTGCCTTTTGGCTGTATAGCAAACTTGTTTTAAGTCAACTACACTTTTTGAATGAATAATTTTTTTTAAGAATTGTAATATTTATCAAGTTAAATATATATGAATACTTTTTTATAATTTAATATAAATTCCAACTAAATTAATGTATTTAGAGATAGATATGTTGGTATAAGCAAATCTTTTATTTTTATGTATTCAGATATAATTTTATGTTTGTGTGTTCAAAAAATTTTTAATATCATTTTTATTTAAATTGAAAAAATAATAATATATACATAAAATTTGATTATTTTTATTTACTCAATTAAATTTCATTATACAACTTATATAGAGTTCATATGATGGATTTCGCTTTTGGTTCATCCAAAATTGTGATACGATATTACATTTGAGGCTCAATTTAGGTAACTTGAGTAAATATTTTGTATTTTGTCTAATATTTATTTTGTGTTGTGTAATTTATGTTCCATGTGTAGTGTATGTAATTAGTAATTTATGTAATTTTTGTGTGGTTGGGTAATTTGTGTAACTATAGTAGATGCAATTTAGGTAATTTGTGTACTTGAGGTAATTTATGTAATTTGTGTAAATTAGTTAATTTATGTAATTTGTGTATTTTTGGTTACCGATGTGTTTGATTATGTAATGCCCTACATGTGTAGTTTGTGTAATTTTTATAATTTGGGTATGTAATTTTGTGTTATTTTGGTTGCGTAATTCATGTACTTGGTATTTTTTTTGTTTGTACACTTTAGGTAATTTTGTTTAAAAAATAAATTTGTATTAAAAAGGGAAGATATAACATGTTAACAGTTACATTTTTCAAATTATAATATCTTTTTTTAAATTTTAAAAAATCTGATATTATTAACAGTTAAATTTTTTTAGTATCTTTAATATCGTAATTTGATAAAAAAAATCTGGTTTATTATTATTATTTAACAATCTTAATATTGTTGATATAAAAAAAACATGATGTGAATGATTAATGTGTTTTTATTGAAGTTTGAAAAGGGTGAATTATTTTACCTAAATATCATTTCATCATTAAATATTATTTCATGGGAAAATCCCCATACTAACCATTTTATCTTTGTGTATCAAGAAAATGACCTACTTGTTAAAAAGTTCCATAAATGTATATCACAATTCAGTCATATCCTACCATATTGATATTTCAGACGCTAGTTTTTTAAGCAAATAAAAAGATGCCACATCTTCACTCATACATCATGTAACACCCCGAAGCCGCAGCGGAAACATAAACGGGGGTGCGACAGACACCTCTGATATCAACCACATTGTTTATAAAGAAAACTGAATGCATTAATATACTTCAAATTACATTATCTCATACTTCATTACCGTCTAGGTGATACACACATCATACAATTCGATACATAATTCTATTTATTATAATGTATCCTAACATCCCGCACGCAAATCTTACACACATCAAGCACTTAGCACGTAAGCAATCACTTCATCTTAATTGTACCTGAAAAGCATGTGAGAAAACGGGTCAACTACGAATATTTGGTGAGTTTCACAATTCGAGTAAACCATGATAAATCATTATCATAAAATAATATTATTATCGATGTAATTATGCTGAGCCCACAAGTGAAACCTCTGACTATCACACACAACCCCCGTGGCATATCCCCCGCCCACGGACCCATGGCATATCCCCCGCCTACGGAACTGTCCCAAACCGCTATGTCTAACATTACATAGCAAAATATATATAACACCCAAAATAGACATGTGCAACTAGCTGGGAAACATCAGCAAATCCATGCCGGACCAGTTGGGTTTGTCAGACCAATAGTACTATCCACACTCTACCGGCTTTCAGTTAATCACTCGTGTTCTGGGGCCTTAGAATGTTAGCAACTCAGACAATTACCATCTTAGTACATTTCCGTACGATTCCCGTACAATAAAATATATATAAATCCACGCAAATCCATGCGTTCAGTATGTATTTAAACATTTCAGTAGTAACATGCTTCCGCCCTGAGAAAATATGTAAAAACAGTTCAGAAAAAGGGGCTCGTGAAACTCACCTTAGCACATGCAAGCAGGTAACAACAATCATTATCAGTTAACACGTCCAATCTGTAATATGATCTCTACGATCGTTACTATACACTCATTATTATTATAACTTTAACCAAGTTAACCGGTACATCTGGGGACACTGTTAACCTAGCACTGTACCCGTTCTGGGGGCAAGGTTAACCCAGAAACACTTCTCCGGGCTCAGATTGTGATGTCGTTTAGAGTTCAACAGTCAAATTTTCTAATAGCTTGTTTTCCCCGTTTTGCGTGCCTAGCACGGTTACCCGTTTTTATGTTTCAAAAATGAGTTTGGTCACACACGACCCGAAAATAGTGGTTGACTGATAATTTAGTTTAAGTTGTGAAATTTGAGCTCGGTTTAGACGCCCCGATTGGCCGAGGGACCCGTTTCCGTCTTTGGCGTACCGGAAACTGTTAAATCGGTTAAAAATACCCAAATCATCCGAATTACTTTCGGATGATTCATTTTTACTTGTTTAATTCTATTATATGAAAATAGTTCATTTTTAGGGTTTTTATACACCAGTCAGTTCGTTTAGACGAACTTTACTGGTTTATGCGTTTTAAGCTTTAAAAGTTTGTTTTTGCACAAATAATTATCCGTTTAATCTCGGATCTTGAAATTTTGCACAAATGACTTTTTGACAGTGGGGAATTTTATATAAATATTTCTAGAATTAATTTTTATATTTAAAATTTATTTATTTATTTTTTAAACACCATTTAAACACTAAATATGTCGTAAATACCAAACGATCTTAGAAAAATCCCAAATTTCTCCTGGATGTCCCCTGCCATCCACATAGTCCCCTGTAATTTTTCCAGAACAAAAATCTTTTTTTACATGCCATTTTCACTAAAACCGAGCTAGAAAACCCTAGAACTCGTTTAACCGAAAAGCCTACTTAGAATTCTCCAAATGACCACGAATTTTGTGTGTGACTTATACATGATATATAAAGCTTATCTACAATTTTCCAGAATTTTTCATGATATTTAGCTAATTTTCACCATTTTTAGCCAAAATCGAGCATTAAATTCACCAAATATTCATCCTTTATTCAAAAATTACCAAAAATTCACAGAAGTCTTATTTTCATGTGTAGAACATCTCTGTAAAATGTCATGACCTAACTCTAAACACATCACAATCTGTCCAAATCTCCAAAACCGAACATACCTTTCGTTTTCCGCCACTACAAGCTACAAACTCGTCTTTCCGCCTTATCTACCACTAAATACAGAACCTACAACCAATATACCACAATACCAAGCAAGTTACACTCAAGATCAAGCCTCTTACACTATAGTTTCGGTTATTGCTTTAAAAACAAAGATTTAACCGTAAAAATCCGTTTTTGGTCCGTTTAACTCCTTTCTTAGACCAAGATCCCTTGTATAACCCGTATACATCACTTGATCATGCAAGAATCAGTTTTCATCTTTGAAACCTCATTTTCTTGCAAATAAACTCAAGAAACGAAGATGAACACGTAAATAATTCGGTTTTTACCTCGGTTTTCTTGCTAAAAACTCGGGTTTTTAGATGATGAAGTGGAGAGAATTGATGATCTTGAGTGTTTTGATGTAAAAAAAAGAAATGAAAGCCAAGGGGGTAACACCCCATTCCGATCGGTCTATGTGGGGGGTGGGGTGGGACCCACCTCTCCATTCCTATCCACACATTTGGATTCTCGTAATCCGGATAATGTTTTGGATAATCTGGTTCAGTTCGTTTTTCGGTTAAATGTTTAATTCGGCTTAAAACGAGGCTAAAACGGTCGTTTTTCGGCTTAAAATTGAAATTTATATAAAACCGATTTAAAATCTTTAAAAACTTAAACCATGACATTTATTAACTTAAAACATCATATCATTAATTATCGCGCATCTTTTTCGGCTTGATCGATCATCTCTTGCTCGGTTTGGTATTGAAGGTTTCGTTTAATGTACCGACGTACCATTAAATCGAAATTCTTTTTCTGTGCCGTACTTTACTTATCCCGAAGCATTAATGATTCGTAACATCACTAAATATTATAGATATCGTCTATAATTGAACCCTCGATTCGTTCGGGTTTCAATATTTATCGATCGATTAATCGCATATTCAATGCGGTGAATTATATATTCACGTGCAATCAATACAATGAACCATGTATTCTCGTATAATTACCATGGTAACTCATGTACCCGACATTAAATATGACGTAACTATCGTCTACCGGTTAGGGTATACCGGGTTTCGTCGGAATCGTTACACATCATCATCCTTTGTAACATCCTGATTTTGATAAGACTAATGAAATAAATTTCGTTTATTTAATAAAGTGTCGTGTGTCGGTTTAGATAAATAAACTATAAGATGATGGGCTTGGACTTTAAAAGATGGAATAAGAGATGAAATATGCCTTAGGTCCATGGGCTTAGGGGAGTATAAATACCCCTTAAACCATAATCCTTTCCATTTTTATCTCTACACCATAGCCTACACCATCAAAAACACACACAAACATTATTCTATAACCCGAACCAAGATCCGAAGGCGAAAACCCGAGCTTGTTGGTGCTGGAACGTTGTGACAAGCCAAATCAACATCAAGACTTGACCATGTTCGTAGTTCAACTCGTTTAAGGTACGTTTATAATTAGGAATCATTCATTTAGGTTCGGATTTGTTGGGAAATCATAGATCTGTATAAGAATGATAAAAACAAACCAAACTCAACAAATCTTACTGAAATTGGTTAACATTCGATGGGTTAATTGGTTGATAAACGAGCCGTAGGGTATATGTTTGAATCTCACCCTATAAACACGAATGTTTGAACGATTGAAGGGTCAGGGTTTGTAGGCGCTGTAATTCCGAATCCATTGATACCAGAATTGTGATGTTTCGTTAAGAAACGAAGGTTTAATTGCAGATCTAGGATATGTTGACCAATTGGTGTTCTTAACGAATTTGACTTTGACCCATGAGTCAAAGTTTGGATAAGATTTGTGTGATTCGTTAAGATAAGGTAACGAATAAATTAGCCCAATTCTTTATGCCAAGGTAACGAATTACTTCACCAATTATTTATGTCCAAATAACGAATCAGTTTCCCCAGTTCGTTATGATCAGATAACGAATCAAGTGATTCGTTACCCACCCAATTCGTTAGGATAACAAATTAGGCTAGCGAACAAGGATAACGAACCAGATAACGAATCAGGTGATTCGTCACGCACCAATTCGCTATGTTAAGATAACGAACCAGACTAACGAATCAGATCACGAAAAGCAACGAATTAGTTAACGAATCAAGTTTAATTCGTTATAGCGAATGAGTTAACGAATTAGAAAATAATTTAAAATCCTAATGGAAAATGAGTTAACGAACCAGGTCAGCTTAACCCAAGCCAGGGGCTCTGCCCCTTGGACCCCGCTATAGGCTGCCGCCCCTAGAACCCCGCTGCCAGGGGCGCTGCCCCCTGACCCCCATTCGTTGAGGGTTATAAGTAGGCTAGAAACGCGATATGGGTAGTGATATTTAATTGATACGTGTAATTGTTATACAGTTAGTCGCGCTCAGCTCAAGAAAGGAATAACTATTAATGGTGAACGTAACCGAGTTCAGGTGAGTTTCTAGCCCCACTTCCTTCTTATGTTTTCGGGGTTATGTGCATACTCGATGTGATTTGTTAGTACACTTACCTTAAGTGGTAAGTGTATGTCTTATATGATTTATGTACGAATGAATGCTTGATGATGCGTTAACGATCTTCGGATATTGCATGTATCGTCAAGGGATAGTTTAAAGATATGATATATATATATATATGATATACAAATGATGTATGTACGTATGGAAGTTATAATTATGAATGTAGAGAAAGGTATGGAAGGTATGGTTATAAAGGGAACGGAACCTAATAATATCCACGAATGAAGGGAACGGACCCTAATAATATCCGCGAATGCAGAGGACGGACCCTAATATTATCCGCGAATGTAGGGAACAGACCCTAATAATATCCTCGAATGTAGGGAACATACCCTAATAATATCTGCGAATGTTTTAGGACTAGGTATATGTATATGTGTATGTATAAAAGGAAATAAGGAAGGTATGATAGTATAAACGTACGAAGGAAGGTAAAGAACTATGTATGTATATGTACCTTTGGGTGCGTATATATGAATGTGTATGGGTGTATTGTATGTTACTTGATTAACTAGAACTCACTCAGCGTAGCTGACTTTTAGTATGCACGCATGTGAGTCGAATGAGGCAGCTCGCTTGATGAGGACACATGGCATGGAATTGAAGATACTGACATCTCAAGGAAATGTTATGATGTTTTTAAAGACTATGTTTATGTTTAAATAACGATGAATGTTTGTTAAGACAAGATTTGAAGGTTGTGTAATATATATTATGGTTGAAGTTTTATATTCCGCGAAAGATTTAATTAACTCTGATATAGAACTGTGTTTATAAGTAAATCCAACATCCACGTGTGAGGCACCAGTAACAGAGCCTTACATCCTCACACCTATATGCCTTTCTCTCTTCAAACTTTGCAGACCATTAAAGATGGGAAAGCTCCCCCCCCTTTTCTACATTCACTCACCCTCTTCATCTGCCACTCAAGTTTTCCTTACCATGGAATATATATATATATATATATATATATATATATATATATATATAAATCCTGATCAGTGGATCATAGCAAGAATTCGAAGAAATCCATTTCAGATTTTGGGGATTACCCCTAAATAAAAACCACCTCTCACCTAAAACAACATCCTGATCCAACTTCTTCCCGCCCTCCCTCTCTCTCAGGATATTTTTTCTTCTTTACGTTTCTTACAGTAAAGTTGCACGACAACATCATATCGGGGATTGTCTAAGAGAGGATGGAAAAACGAAGCAGCTCCGACTGAAAGGTTGTCGGAAACATGGCATAACCTCCGGAATTACAATACTGTAACATCCTAAATTATAATAAATAAAGGAATTTTACGTTTTTTAAATGTGTGTTAATATTTAATTACGATTAAATATAATAAAAGAGTATGGACTTGGGTGGGGAAAGATGGAATAAGGGATGAGATGGGCCTTAGGTCCATGGACTTAAGAGAATATAAATACTCCTTAAACCTCCCTAAAACCCTAAATCCCTCATTCTCATCTTCCGAGCCTCCCTACATACTCAAAACACACACACAAACACCTCATCCACGGCTGCGACCAAGGAGAGTGATCCAAGACTAAAACCGAGCTAGATCTTGATAGATCTTGGGAAAACAAATACGATAAAAGATTATTGCATATCAAAGCTAATCGTAGCCTAAAAACGTATAAAGGTATGCTCTTTATCTTTAAAGATCTCGTTTTTATGAACGATTTGCCCTAAAACTTAAACATAGAGTAGACCGGGTATAGATGGATCATAAAAATGCAAACTTGATGTTTAAAATGGACTTAACAAACTCATGGATATATACGGTTCATAAAGGAAACCCTAGATCTAGCCTAAGAACGTTTTAAACCCATAAAGGTTCAAGCTTTATGGATAAACGGGTTAAGTCTTGGCCGAAAATGGAAATGGAAATGGGTTAAGGATGACATAGTGCCATAATAGGGTATTAATGTCATGAGATATAATGGAATGATGATAAAAGGAACATATGCAGAAGGTCATTAGAATACAAACCACATATTCGCATACAATGTCTCACTCGTATACATATATAAATTCGAATACATTGATGTATTAGCATACATACGTAAATTCGAATACATTGGCCTTGCGGTTTCGGTTTCTATTTCTTTTCTTTTGCCTTTCTTTGTAAGTTTTAAATCTGTCATCTTTTATGCATTACGTCCACCACATGTTAGTAAACAGGATGAAAGTTACATATATTTGAATTTACGTATACCTAAACAAACACCATACAATTCCTTACCATTCATCTTATGATCATGTAAGACAACACTATAGTGTTATGACTAACTTATCGATAAAACATTCAATCAGTCACATTAATCATGTACTGCGTATATACAATCAAACAAATAGTAACTTTTAATCAACGTTTTATTGTTTGGTTCAAAAAACAATAACGTTTGATTTACAAACCAAAAACACGATAACAACATATATTTTGTGCCAATGATTCATGTAATGCATATGTGCAATCATAAGTATACAAGATATTATCAACATATTGTTACTCGATTTACAATAATAAAGCACAAAATCGGAGTATAATGTGTATGTGATGGTATACACAAAGTAATGTTTGATTTACAACCGAATGCTTCGATTATGTGTAATATGCCAATGATTCATGTACTACATATGCGCAATCACACGTATACGAGCTATTATCAACATATTGTTACTTGATTTACAAAAATATAGCACAAAAACATAGTATAATGCGTATGTGAACAGGTAAACAAAAAATCACGTTTGATTTACAACCGAAACTCACAATAGCAGCATATGTTGCTTCGATTACGTCTAATATGCCAATGATTCATGTACTACATATGTGCAATCACACGTATACGAGCTATTATCACCATATTGTTACTTGAATTAAAAAAATAAAGCACAAAAACATAGTATAATGCGTTTGTGAAGCGGTATACGCACAATAATGTTTGATTTACAACTGAAACACACAATAATAGCATATGTTGCTTCAATTATGTGTAATATACCAATAATTCATGTAATACATATGTGAAATCACACGTATACGAGCTATTATCAACATATTGTTACTCGATTTACAAAAATAAAGCACAAAATCAGAGTATAAAGCGTATGTGAACTAGTAAACACAAAATAATGTTTGATTTACAACTGAAATGCACAATATTAGCATATGTTGCTTTGATTATGTGTAATATACCAATGATTCATGAAATAAATATGTGCAATCATACGTATACAAGCTATTATCAACATATTGTTACTCGATTTACAAAAATAAAGCAAAAATACAGAGTATAATGCGTATTTGAACTGATAAACACAAAATAATATTTGATTTACAACTGAAATGCACAATAATAGCATATGTTGCTTCGATTATGTGTAATATACCAATGATTCATGTAATACATATGTGCAATCACACGATACAAGCTATTATCAACATATTGTTACTCGATTTACAAAAATAAAACATAAAAACATAGAATCGACTATTTTTTTAGTTGATTCACTGTAATACAAACGATATCGTGATAATAACATGCAAGGACGATTACCTGCAATTGTTCTTCATTGTAATCGCGTTGATCGGCTGATATGAAGAACATATGAGGAAACCCTAGGCTTGTGGTTTCTGGAATGAACGAAGCATTCTGGATTCTGGAGAGAGAGGTAGCGAGATTTTTGAGTGGCGAATGTTAAAATTTTTAGTTTCTTATTTGCCCTTTCATATGAAAAACGGGTTTTGTTTTGTTTGTTTTTAATTTTCTTTTATTTTCAGTTTTGATTAGGTGAAACCAATGAAAATAATAGAGTTCTCTAGTTCTCTCTTTTAGAAGAGTTCTCTCTAAATCCTACCCACACACACACACACACACACACACATATATATATATATATATATATATAATTTAACTGGTTGGTATCATTTAAAAACTTTAAAAAAGTTAAGAACTCTTAGGAACCCTAAACAACCAAACATTTTTATAATTTTTTTTATATATTAAGTTTATTTAAGAGTAGTTTTATCATATTTTATATAAAAATTTTTGATTACATATATTAATCATGTCACACCCCAACCTACGGCGAAAATGCCGGGGCGCGAACTGATTGTCACAGCTCTCAAGGTTACCATCATGCAACACCATAGAATTTAAATATCTAATTAATAATTTCAAATAAAAAATATTTGTTACAATATCCCAAAACAATTAAAGCATCAAGCAAACATAATCATAAAATAATGTCTCATTAAGTTTTCTCTAATATAATTCCTTAAGTGATCTTCCAAACTTTAACTACTTCACATCACACGATGACCTGCATATGCGTTGAAAATAAAATAGTTGTCAACACAAGGTTGGGTGAGAAACACACCAGTTTAAATGTACATATTGTATATATAAAAAAATAAGAAATTGCAACAAGTCATATGAGGATAACAAATCAACAAAATGAGCAAGTATAACTGAGACGTCGAGAAGCACAAAGGCTATAACGACTGGCGTATGATCATACTAGACTGATATTATGTTGGACCTCTCCGAATGCGGAAGCATATAAAGCAAATAAGCACATAAACACGTAAGGTATAAGTTTTTATCACATAAGAAAATAGTTGCACTTTTGAGTATAAGTATATATGAGAAATATAATTTACGCATATGTCCCCAAAACCTGGAAAAAGAAGTAAAAAGGGGAATGTGGTACTCACCTTAGCAATAAGCAAAAGAATAAATACGTTAAGATTGGTACGAGAATAAACGTCGCGCTTGAGATGAAGCAGGGTCAAATCCTAACAAGTACAATAACGGAAGATACTACGAATTAATAAATAGACGGAAAGAGAAACGAGTTATGAACGAGCATTAAGAGTATAGCATATTTTATTTAAAGTTTATGATTAATAAAGATTGCTTACAAATTAACATTGTATAAAATATATATAAATAGTTGTACTTATATTATTAACTATATATAAATATTTATAAGCATGCCATTGATTTATAAAGTACTTAGCCAATTAATTTATAAAATAATATTACTCTCCTTAAATTAAGTATTGTAAATAAACATAACCTTTATAAATATTTATTAAAAAATTTTTATTTATCTTTAATGCCATTTATATTTACATATAGATATATATATGTATAGTTCTACCCGAGACTTGGAAAAATAACGAGTTATAATGTTGTTTTTCATTAATTACCGATTAACTGATATGTTAATATTATTTGTAACACAGCCAAATTAACTAATGATGTTTAAATATTACTTTAAACGGATAAACAACAAAAGTAGAAAAATAAAAGGGTTGGGGAGGTTTCGAACCCGCATCCCTAGCTACACAAGCCTTTAACACATCACCACCACCAACGGTTCTAGCTGATCAGATGGATCTAACCAAGAAACAGAAACATATAACTAGACAGAAAGGATAACCAGTTTAACTAAGAACCCTAACAATCTTAATCGCGAAGTCCGTTAAGTTATTGAATAATTAACGTTAGGGCTTTGGATTCTTAGATAAAAACGAGTATAAAGAATGTCTCAATTACCTCAAAAGCCTATGGATTGATGGTGAAAGATAACCACTCAGGCGCGGCCAACCATGACGAAGAACGGCTACAAATCAAATTAGTATTAGAGGTTTGGATCGCGATGGCATGAGGATATTGCGTGAGCGTTTAATTGAATTATGATATTCGTTTTCTTGTATATTAGTTAACGGATTGGCGTCGGTGGTTAATATAAGAAATACGTATATCAAACGGTTTTCGTTTCGTAATTCACTATGTCGGTTATGATGTTTATAGTAAGAATAACCAAAGACACAAATCATTACTAAGATTATAACGTGAATTATGGTTCAAGAAATCAATTTGGGTTGTCAGGTATTGGCAAACGAGCATGGATACTGGGTAAACAGGTTCAAGATGGTTTAATATAATAATTATTATTGAAATTGCAGTTTGGTTACTGCACTATAGACATGGAATCTCATAAAACCAAAATTATTGTCCAGGGTTAATTTTTTATTTTTTCATAGTTATTTTGATATATATATATTAAATAAATTAACCAAATAATATTAAAATAATAGATACTAGAATATTGCGATATTTGTTTGATAAGAATTCCCGAACTTACAAGAGGGTCGGCTATGATTAATAAATATTAATTTAAAATCCGAGTTGTTACAGTCTCCCCTACTTTAAGCAATTTCGTCCCGAAATTAAAGGATATTATAACAACATCATTAAAGTTAAAGGGTAAGAAAATTTTAAAATAAAACTTAAAAAATTATCAGGACACAGAACTTTGAATAGTTAAAAACAACGCGCCAAATGAAAATCCGATAAGGGCACTTATATATAGGATGTATTAGCGGCGTATCGACAATGTCCTTATCATCTTTACATTTGTACCGTTATTCCAACTACATTCAATTCTATATTATGACACACAATCATACGCATCATGATTTCCATGAGAGGACTTTGATAATTATGTTCCGGACCATAATTATTGTTATCGTCGGATGGTCCACATGATTCGTCTCATCGTGTGGGTTTACCAAACATTTGAGTAAAACATGATTTTGAGAAAACAAAATTTTTTAAGGAGTTTTAATATAGAACACTAGAAGGTCACCAATGTATAAAATAATTTCAAAAGCTGCAGTAAATTTTAATAAAGCAAATAAATTTTAAGACGACTTTTAACGTAAATATACAAGTATTTAAAGTTGAAAATGAGGTAATTTATTAATAGTTAAGATTAATAAAAGGAGTTGTGATGAATGAAAGTAAGGAAAATAAGACAGATGTAGGATCTAATGAACAATCTATTTAAACAAAGGGACTTTATTCATAAGATAAAATATAAATAGTTCAAATGGGGAAATAATTCAAAGTCATAAAGAGGCGTTATAATACGTAATTAAGAAAATACAAAAGAAATTAAGATAAAGGGAAACTGAAAAAGTCTTCACGGTCATCGAGTAGCTTAATTAACGTGACTTGGAGCACCATGAGGAGTTGCATTTATAGTAGTTGGAACAGTCGTGGTAGATTGATTTGGGGTAGCTTGAATAACGTGAGCTTGAACAGTTTGCAAGAAGGTTGTTTGATGGAAATATGTCTGGTAAACTTGAGCTTGTGGTTGCGGGGTTTGGTAGTGTTGGGTTAAGTAAGGTTGACTTGGATTGATAGGAGGAATTTGAAGGACATGAGGTGGTTGGGTTTGAATTTAGTGAGCATGGGTCAAGTAGTAGGGTGTAAACGTGGTTTGGGCTTGATGAGCATGGATAAGTTGAGGGCACATATTACGAAGATGATTTGGGTCTCCATAATTATATCAAGCACAGTTATTGGGAGCACCAGGTTGAGCACGGGGGTAGATTGTTGCGAGGTGACTTGTGCATTAAGCGGGACACAACAGGTGTTAGAAAAAAGTCCATAATAGTTACATTGGGTGCAACGACGGCATAGGAGACTAACCAAGTGATGATGGTTACAAATGGAGCATGAAGGAAAAGGACCGAGGTAAGGCTTCTTGTTTGAGGAGACTTACGGGTGGGTAGGTTTAGTTGCAGCAAGGTTCTTACGTTTCTTGTGGTGGGGATGAGTAGAGGTAGGTGATTCGTAGACACCAACAAAGAAATTAATGGAGAAGTTGAATCGGTTGCATTGATGTTTTGAATTTGCGTCACTATCCTAAGGATCGCAGCAGCTATCTCTTTGGCGATACAGGCAGCCATATGGTGGTCATGATAATCAGACGATTGATGTCGAGGATGACGGTGGTTTCTTAAATGAGACCTTCTACAAGGACCAAAAGAATAAAGGTTTATAAGATGAAGGATAAGTTGAGAAAATCATAAGAATAGTAAAATGTTTAATTATGTGGAAATAATAATGTTGTCTTAAGAAGTAAGGGAATTTGCACCACAAAGATTAAATGTAATAGATTATAAGATGAGGGGGTACATTGCGTAAATAGTTATTAAATGATGTAGTCAATAGGATTAATGTGTGATGACTACATGAGGAGTTATGTCAGTTTAAAAAAAAAAATTAGATTATTAAGTTTACAATAAACTAACGAAATACAAATTGTGGATGTTGGCCTCCCATGAGCTTTCCATGGCAATTTGAACGGTCCAACGAACTAACGAACAAAAACAACTGAGTTTGATAGCCCATGAGCGTTACATGGCAATTTAATTGTCCCAACTAATTAACGAATTAACAATGCAATGAAGTTTGTCGGCCCAATGAGCGTTACATTGCGTTTTAACCGACCAAACTAAATAACGAACTATCGACATAAATATGGGTAGTTGGAGTATCTTGTGAATCACCACGTTGATCACACAAAAATACGCAAACAAGTTTAGAAATGGATAGTAGGAGTTCCCATGGGTTCCATGGATTTTTCACCCAACTACCCATTTAAATAAGGAACACTATAATCGGGAAAACCGAGTTTAGCCACGAATCACCGTGAATTCGTTTTAGGATGCAACCACTAATGTGGTCACGGTTGACAGCCTAGGGTGTCAGTCATATGGCATTTATGGGTCTCGCTCGGGTCCATAGGGTTGGTACTGTGGTCAGGTTATCACCCAGGTAAAAAATAGCGTCTTACCTTTGGTTCTTGGAACCGTTTTGCCAGTGCCCAACTCATAGTTTCTCTTCCTCTTTTTCATTTATCATAGGAACATGCCACATAACCTAGCCTTAAGGTGTACAATCGAAAACAACAGGTGGGAATTCTTAAAGAATTTCCCGAAAAATAAAAGCAATCTATATTTTGAAAAATTTTCTTTGAATGTTGAGGCATAGCCTCGGAGTTTGTGTGTGTGTGTGTGCATAACAATAAATAATATTTATCTACGAAAGCTGTAAACAATTTAAAATTGAACACATAAAGGTAAACATATAGGCCTGTATAGGGCTCCTAAACATGTGTTTAAGGCAATTTCTAACGACTTATCTTAAACATTCGGCTCTGATGCCAATCTGTCACACCCCAACCTACGACGGAAATGCCGGGGCGCTAACTGATTGTCACAGCTCTCAAGGTTACTATCATACAACACCATAGATTTCAATATGTAATTAATAATTTCAAATAAAAATATTCGTTATAATATCCCAAAACAATTAAAGCTTCAAACAAACATAGTCATAAATAATTATCTCATTAAGTTTTCTCTAATATAATTCCTTAAGTGATCTTCCAAACTTCAACTACTTCACATCACACGATGACCTGCATATGCGTTGAAAATAAAATAGTTTTGTCAACACAAGGTTGAGTGAGCAACACACCAGTTTAATTGTACATATTGTATATAAAAAAATAAGTAATTATAACAAGTCATATGAGGAAAACAAATTAAGCAAATGAGCAAGTATAACTGAGATGGCAAGAAGCACAAAGGCTATAACGACTAGCATATGATCATACTAGACTGAGATTATGCTGGACCTCTCCGAATGTGGAAGCCTATGAAGCAAATAAGCACATAAACATGTAAGGTATAAGTTGTTAACACATAAGACAATAGTTGCAGTTTTGAGTATAAGTATATATGAGAAATATAATTTACGCTTATGTCCCCAAAACATGGAAAAAGAAGTAAAAAGGGGAATGTGGTATTCACCTTAGCAATAAGCAAAATAATGAATACGTTAAGATTGGTAAGAGAGTAAACATCGCGCTTGAGATGAAGCAGGGTCAAATCCTAACAAGTACAACAACGGAAGATACTACGAATTAATAAATAGACGGAAAGAGAAACGAGTTATCAACGGGCATTAAGAGTATAGCATATTTTATTTAAAGTTTATGATTAATAAAGATTACTTATAAATTAATATTGTATAAAATATATAAAAATAGTTGTACTTATATTATTAACTATATATAAATATTTATAAACATGCCATTGATTTATAAAGTACATAGCCAATTAATTTATAAAATAATATTACGTACCTTAAATTAAGTATTGCAAATAAACATAACCTTTTTAAATATTTATTATAAAAATTTTATTTATCTTTAATTGCGTTTATATTTACACACAGATATATATGTATAGTTCTACCCGAGACTTGGAAAAATAACGAGTTATAATGTCGTTTTACATAAATTACCGATTAACTGATATGCTAATGTTATTTGTAACATAACCAAATTAACTAATGATGTTTAAATATTACTTTAAATGGATAAACAACAAAAATAGTAAAATAAACGAGCTGTGAAGGTTTCGAACCTGCGTCCCCAGCTCCACAAGCCTTTAACGCAACACCACCACCAACTGTTCTAGCTGAGCAGATTGATCTAACCCAGAAATAGAAACATATAACTAGACAGAAAGGATAACCAGGTTAACTAAGAACCCTAACTATCTTAATCGCGAAATCTGTTAAGTTATTGATTAATTAACGTTAGGGCTTTTCATTCTCAGATAAAAACGAGTATAAAGCATGTCTCAATTACCATAAAAGCCTACAGATTGATGGTGAAAGATAACCACTCAGGTGCGGCCAACCATAACACGAACGGCTAAATGAAGATCTTTATAATCAAATTAGGATTAGGGGTTTGGATCGTGATGGCATGAGGATACTGCGTGAGTGGTTAATTGAATTATGATATTTGTTTTCTTGTATATTAGTTAATGGGTTGGCGTCGGTGGTTAATATAAGAAATACGTATATCAAACGATTCTCGTTTCCTAATTCATGTAAGGCCCCGTTCCCGGTGCCTCACTTTTGACGTTGGATTTACTCATAAACGCAGGTCCAAATATCAGAGTTAAATAAAACTTTACGCGGAAATTAAAACTTTCATAAACATTAAAACTATATCTCATAACCTGTCTTAAAATATCCTTTTTCTTCATAATTAAAACATTGAATATAAATATCTTAAATCTTCAGATGCCAGACTCTTATTCTTTTGCCATGTGTCCCGCTCAAGCTGACTGCCTCATTCTACTCACCGGCGTGCGTACTAAAAGTCAGCTATGCTGAGTGAGTTCTAGTTAATCAGGAGACATACAATACGTACACATATCATACATACATAAATATCGGAAGATACATATCCATACTTAACCAGCTCATTTCTATCATACATACATACATACATACTACCACTTACCTCAATCCACCGAGAGTATGTTCATAGTCCGCCGTTTATACCTATACTCAAGGTCGTGAACATGTAAAAGGTCCACAGTTCTTACCTATGCTCACCATTTATGGCACGTGCAAGGTCCGCCGTCCTTCCCTATACCATCCTACATTAACAACACGTACAGGTCCACGGTCCTTCCCTATGTTGCAATCTAATTCATAGCACGTACGAGGTTCGCAGTCCTCCCCTATGCCACCACAATACAATTACAACACGTATAAGGTCCGCAGTCCTTTCCTATGCTGGCTCCTATCTAAAGTGCGTATAAGGCCCACAGTCCTTAACTACGTTCTCATCTATCATTTATAACACGTATAAGGCCCACAGTCCTTAACTACGCCATCACATGCCATATCTAAGTCCAACAGAAGTTAGAGGGATTTGCCATCCTAACTTACTATGTTAAACTTAGAACTCACATACCATTCATGTACCTGCATACACATAACTTACATATACAATAATTACATCGTAGCATATGAACACTCTAGGCTTTCTTCTCATCATTCATTTAACATTCATACTCCTGGTCGATACGTGCAATATCCTTAGTTCGTACGCGTACCGATAAGAAATCGTTCATAATGTTCATACATACTCCATACCTTACATGTAACATTCATATCTTTATCTATAACCTGACAGTACGCGTAATATCTGAAGATCGTTCACGTACCGACACGCAATCATTCATTTTTATCACATATAACTTATATGGCACACACTTACCACTTAAGGTAAGTGTATTAACTAATCACATCGAGTATGCACACAACCCTGAAAACATAACAAGGAAATGGGGCTAGAAACTCACCTGAATGCGGTTAAGTTCACCGTTAATAGTTATTCCCTTCTTTAGCTGTGCGTGACTAACTATATAATAATTATATGTACCAATTAACTATCACTAATCATATCGTACTTCTAGTTTAATTATAACCCCAAACGAACGGGGGTTCGGGGGCAGTGCCCCTGGCAGCGGGGTTCTAGGGGCGGCAGCCCCTAGCAGGGTCCAAGGGGCAGAGCCCCTGGCTGGGGTCGAGCTGCCTGGTCAGCTTGGAAAAATTTTATTTCCATTAATTGTCTTAACACATTTTCCATTAGGATTTTAAATTATTATCTACTTCGTTAACTCATTCTCTATAACGAATTAAGCCTGATTCGTTATCTGATCATAGCCTGATTCGTGGTCTAATTCGTTATCCGAACTTAGTGAATTAGTGAGTAACGAATCACCTGATTCATTAACTAGTTCGTCATCTTACATGATCTGATTCGTTAGATTAGTTCTTTATCTCAGTTCGTTAGCTACTTCGTTATCTTGACTTGATTCTATTCATTATCTTATCGTAACGAATTGGGTGAGTAACGAATCACTTGATTCGTTATATTATCATAACAAACTGGGGAACTGATTTGTTAACTTTCCATGATGATTTGGTTAACTAATTCGTTATCTCAACATGGGTGAACTAATTCGTTATTTGGACATAACGACTGGCATCAGTCTTATCCAACTTTGACTCATAGGTCAAAGTCAAAATCGCCAAAAACACCCACAGTCAACCTAAGCCAGATCTGCAATTAAACCCTCAAATCTTAACGAAACATCGCGATTTAGGTATCAATGAACTCGGAATTCCAGCGCCAACAAACCCCAACCATCAAACCTTTAAAATATTACGTTTTTAGTGGTCTGATTTAAGCATATATACCTACGGTCTATTTACCCCCGATTAACCTACCAAATATTGATGAATTTCAGTGAGGTTTGCTTCGTTGAATTCGTTTTTATCATTTTCATACAAATCTAAGATTTCCCAAACAAATATGTCCCTAACGAACGATTTCCAATTATAAGCGTACCTTAAACGAGTCGGCTTACGAACACAGTCTAGTCTTGATGTAAGTTTGGTTCGTCACAACGTTCTAGCACCAACAAGCTCGGGTTTTCAACTTCGGATCTAGGCTGGGGTTAAAGGATAGTGTTTGTGTGTATGTTTTGATGGTGTAGGCTATGGTGTAGAGATAAAAATGAAAAGTATTAGGGTTTAAGGAGTATTTATACTCCCTTAAGCCCATGGACCTAAGGCCCATATTTCCTTTTTGGCCCATACTTACTCTCATTTAATTAGCCTACTTAACCTTTCACCTTTACTATTTTATCAATTCCCTACTGATTCAAGTAAACTTTTCGCTCAAGAATAATTAAAATATAAAATATTATTCTTGGAAATTTCGAGATGTTACAATTCACAATGTCGGTTATGATGTTTATGGTAAGAATAATCAAAGACACAAATCATTACTAAGATTATAACGTGAATTATGGTTCAAGAAATCAATTTGGGTTGTCGGGTATGGCCAAACGGGCATGGATACTTGGTAAACGGGTCCAAGATGGTTTACTATAATAATTATAATAGAAATTGCAGTTTGGTCCATGCACTATAGAGATGGAATCTCATAAAACCAAAATTATTGTTCAGGGTTAATTTTTTATTTTTTCATAGTTATTTTGATATATATATATTAAACAAATTAACCAAATAATATTAAAATAATAGATACTAGAATATTGCGATATTTGTTTGATAAGAATTTCCGAACATACAAGCGGGTCGGTTATGATTAATAAATATTAATTTAAAATTCGAGTTGTTATAAATCACAAGTTTACATATGTGTATAATTTATGTACTAACAAATTTATATAGGTGTAAAACAAAACATAGAAATGTATAAAAACGAATTTTCAAAAACGTAATCGTAAATATAGATATGAAAATGATAAAACTACACTATAATAACATTAACAAATATTTTTTTTTTTTTATAAAAAATGTTAATTTTCAAGGGTTCCTTTAAGTTCTTAAATAATTTAACAATTCTGCAATGATACACATCTTATATATATATATATATATATATATATATTTATATATATATATATATATATATATATATGTTTAAATAAAAAGCAATTGTTTTGTGAGAAGACTTTTAAATAAAGTACACCACATAAATAGGACACTATACTATGTAAATAGGAAACTATACAAATTTTAAAAACTACCAATCTCAACCAATAGATCCTAGATCCAAAGGTCTACATTTATTCTTATTCTTCTCACGAAACTATTGTTTTTTACGTTAACCCTACCATGTATATATATATATATATATATATATAGGTGGGTTATTGTACAATAATCAGTTATCGTACATTAGGTACGCGAGCTTTATAAACGTCGATTTAATTTTTACGCGATGGCATAATCATAAATAACCTAAATCTAATTCTACAATCTAATTCATCAATTGATTCATTAGACGTCCATCCATATCAATATAATTCAATCTTCGATCCATAACAAACTAATCTACAGATTGACATCAAACTAAATTGAGTTATCTAAACCTAAAAAATGTTCGTTACCTGCGAATAAACTTCAAACACAATGGGTCAATTTTTTTTTCAATTAAACAAACGATTGTTGTTTGTTCTTCAATTTTTCGCCTAATCATACAAAATCGAGCCTTCAGTTAAACAGTTGCAACTTATTTTGGATGTTAAACAAAAAACCGAAGACACTGTACATTTAAACGTTCTGACAAAAAACGAACACCTTTAAAACGTTCAAGTTTAGAAGTTCTGTACCAAAACTTTAGAAGTTCTAACAAAAAGGTTTAGAAGTTAAACAAAAACATCAATCGATTATGAAATTGCAGAAATAACGCACTCAATCGAGCTCTGATTAGGGTTCAAAATATTATGTTTAAACGTTCTGAAACAAAACTGAAGACCTTTAAACGTTCTGGCCAAAAAAGAACATCTTTAAACGTTCTAATACGTTCACAGATGTTCCGGGTGTTCAAAAAAATGAACATCTTTAAACATTCTAATACGTTCTAAGAAGTTCAGGTTGTTTAAAAAAGTTTAGAAGTTCTGATAAATGTTTAGAAATTCTAAGAAGTTCTGGGTGTTCAAAAAGGTTTAGAAGTTCTGATAAAAAGTTTAGAAGTTCTAAGAAGTTCTGGGTGTTCAGAACTTCTAAAACTAACAAAAAAAAAATTAAACACATGTAAACATGAAATTGAACACTGAAATCACTTCATATAATCTCATAATCATCAAACAATCGTCAAATCGACCATTAATTTGATCATTGATTCGATCATATGAACAAAATATGGAACGTTTGCAACTGGGTTTCTGCAAAACTCAAAATTGATCAATTGAAACTTCAAATTGATGATTAATTGGACCAATTTCAAAGTTTAATTGATCAATTATTGCAACAATTTCAATTTCAATTGGTCAATTTTATCAACTGACCTGTGAAAAAGGCATGACGAGGAAGATGGTGTTCACGACGGTATCTCGACGGTCGCGGCGGTGGATGCAATCATTGGACGGTGAAGATGATGGTGAAGGTGTACGGAATCTATGGAGTAGTGGATTAGAGTTGATGGGAGCAGAGGATTAGAGCACTGGAGCAGTGGAAGGTCGCGTGTTTTTTGAAATCCATGGTGTAGAAACTCGCGTACATATTGTATGATAAGGGATTATTGTATTGGATCGTTTATATATATATATATATATATATATATATATATATATATATATATATATATATATATGGGATGGTTCAAGAGAGAAATGATATTATTGCAAGAAATGTAAGAAATGAATATGAACCACTAGTTTTGTTTTAATTTTTAAATGCTTAAAGCTAAATAAAGAAAGTATTAATCATTCTCTTTCTTCAATTAATATAACTAATAAACCATAATACTTATCTACTTAATTAATATAACTAATTAAATTATTATAATTGAAAAATATTAAGAACTCATTTATTTTTATAACTTATTTTTTGTGTCTTGAATTTTATCCTACACAAGTATAATTTATTCATACATTAAAATTTCTTTCTATCCAAAACTAATATCTTCCAACTCAATATATTAATATCTATCGAAACATACTTACATTATAATGAATAATACCAAAAAACTATTTTACATGTGTTTGCATTAAAAATCAATAAAAAACATACAACCTACACAAAAACTTATAATCTACCCTTGTTCTAAGAAAAAGACAACATATCACGAAAAACATATAACCTACACACAAAATTTATCATCAATGAAATACACACGCACACGAAACATATAACCTACACACGAAAAACATATAACCTACACACGAAAATTTTATCTTACACAAATACAATTTATTCATACATTAATTTCTTTTTATTCAAAACCAATTTCTTCAAACTCAACATATCAATATCCATCAACACGTAGTTACATTGTGATGAATAATACAAAAAACTATATTACACATGTTTGCATTAAATGTCAATAAAAAATATACAACCTACACAAAAACATATAACTTACATTTGTTGTAAGAATAAAAAAAACATATAACCTACATACGAAAAACATATAACCTACGCATGTGTAGGATATGTGTATCTTTGTGTAGTTTATATAATTATTGATGTCGAATTACATATGTAAGTTTTATGTTTTTTGTATGTTGTATGTTTTTATCGCTCAAAATAAGTGTAGGTTATATAACTTTATGTAGGTTGTATATTTATTGTTTACATTTAATGGACACATTTGTATGATATATTTTTATTATTATTTATGACAATAATTTTTATACGCATACCAATTGAAAAAAAAAATATATATTATGTTTTAATATTTAGTGTTAAAAAACATGCTAATAAATTGAGTGGAAATTATTTTTTTAATATAAAGAATAATATTATATGAATAAATTGTATTTATGTTGAATAAAATAAAAAATGTGTAAATAAAAAATAAAACTAAAGTAATGTTTTTATCTTTTTAATTATTATAGTTAAATTAGTTAGATATATTAATTAGAGAGAGATTTATTATGGTTAGATTAGTTGTATTAATTGGAGAGATAGAGAGCATTTATTGTTGCATTTACATCTTTTTTATTTATTCATAAATATTTAAAACCTAAAATAAAACTAGTGGCTCATATTCATTTCTCTCATTTCTTGCAATAATTTGATTTCTTTCTTGAACTTAAACATATATATATATATATATATATATATATATATATATATAGGGGATGGATCTTGCTAGAAGTAATCTTGTAGCGAGAAGCGCGAGAAGTAAATCACAACCATTGATTAAGATCAATGGTGGATGTTACAGGATGGCATATTAGTAAATAAAAGCAACTTATAACCAGATTTTATTGATAGAGGGGGTAAAGTAGTAAATTGAGTGTAGCTATTAAAATGGAATTGGTTTAATTATCCCTTGTTTCACTCTGTAACCTAAACCCAATAAACTAGGCGCGAACTATCCCACCCAATTTCAACAATTACAATCCGGTGAACTCAATTATGTCTACACAAGAATCGATGCACCAAATCATCTCAAATATCACAGATATTTTAAGGCACCAATTATACAATAATCTAGCCACAAAATCCTCTCCCATATACGATCGAGATACACAATCGTCAGAATTAAAATTTTTGATTACAATCGGGTTAGTATAAGAAGCGAATGGAGGTAATCAGTTGTTTGCCATTGTTCTTCAAGTCGAATTGGGGGATTTGTTGGTTCTTTTTTTGGTCAAAAGATTCAAAATTTTTTGAAGGTATGTTCATCAGTTGTTTGTGTAGTTGGTGTTATGTTGGCCGTTTGATTTTGTTAGATGTAGCTCGTTGTTGATGCTTTGATTGTGTTAGTTGTAGCTTAAGACGGTGATGATGGTGATGTATGCTCTGTTATGATAATTTAATTGATGATAATGTATGCTTTTCTAACTGGCTGTTTGGGTTCTTCATATGTATGGTTGTGTCCATTAGTTATTTGGTGTTGTGTAGATGGGTGATTCGGGTGTTTATGTTTGTTGTGTTCCGTACTTGCAAGGTTTGTGAAGTTTGTGTAGGTACTAGTTTGTCGTGTGAGATGGAAAAATTGGGTCGTACTATGTGTTGTACATGTTGTCAGTCATGGGAAATCGTCATGCTCATAATAAGTAGGTCAACATGAGTGTTATGTGTAGATGCGTAAGGTAGCTAGGTCTGTGGTTTTGTGTACATATGTTGGTGCTATTTTGTATGTTTTGTAATGAAATGTATTGTATGTATATCTGGTATTGTTTGACGTGGTTGTATTGTGTTTGTGTATGAAAGTGCTGTGTAGGTGATTAAAGAGGATAAATATGAAATTAATAGTTTGGTTTGTGTTGCAGGTACTAAGCGGATAAAGCCAGAGCTTACAATGTCGTCAAGTAAGTTGTTAATATGTTTGTTTGTGTTGGTTATGAACATAATAGTTTCGTAATGTGTTATGTGAGTTGTGTTAATATATGTTTGGTTTATGTTGTGTAGAGAGGAAAAGCGAAAGGATTGCGAAGAGAATTAGCTTTTCAAAGTTTGTGAATGATGAGAGGAACCCAATTGATGTTGACATGGAGGAGGAGAGTAATTTTATGAGTGATGGTTTGTTTTTTTGTGGTTAATCATTTGTTATGTGTATTTTAAAAATCATGGATTGCTTTGATAGCCATTAATGGTGGTGTTGTGTTAGTGATTCCATCTATATATGTTAACAACTAAATGCGTGTGTAGGTAACGTGGAAAATGTTTCGGCAACCAAGAAGGTGATGAAAGGACAACGTTCTCCGGCTGCGAAGAAACCGAGAGGTATGTATATTTCGTATGAAATGTATTTCGACTATTTTGTTAGTTGCATATATTTTTATGGATGTTCACTAACTTTTGTTTATAATGGTAGGCGAATTTCCAGATGATCAAGGTGGATCTCATGGTGAGGGTGGGGCGTCCAAGAGAGTAATGGATGTTGATGACGATTTTGTGAACGAGAAGCCGACGGTAGTAGTAGGTAATCAGGACGTACTCGTTCCAAAACAAGAGAAATTGAAAATAAAGCCGAAGCAGGAGAAGTATGACGTGCCAAGTATTAGGACGACATCGTCTCCACACTCTTTGTGTAACGCCATGAAAAAACTTTCGAAAGCACAAAAGGAATGTGTGGAGGCAATGGGTTTTGGTAAGTTTTTAACGATGACGGTGGACGGTATACCGGGTAACTTGGGGTACTATGTGGTGGACAATCTTGATACCACCACAATGACTTTGAAACTTACCGAAGGGTGAATAAAAATAACAAAGTCTGGTATTCATGCGTTGACGGGGTTACCAAAAGCGGGTGTTGTAACTGCAAAGTCGGATGATGCCAAGTCCGTAAAAACAACAAGTAAAACATGGAAAGCTGTTCACGGAAAAGTTGATGTGAGCCCCCCGGATATAGACAGTAGATTAGGGGAGTATGATGAAGCGGGCTGGTCCTTTAAGGTGGATTTTATGATGCTCTTCATTGGCACCATGGTTGAGTGTTCTAGCAACAGTAAATGTCTGAAGGCGTTCCTACCGTGCTTTAGTAAGGAGTTTGATTTCAAGAGGATTGATTGGTGTGAGGTTATATACCGGAGTATTAGAGAGTGTACGGACAAATAGAAGCGTGATGAGCGGAAGACTTACTTTCTCGGGCCGTTGACAATTCTTAGTGTAAATTAACTAACACTTTAATGGTAATTTGTAGTGTAGTATGTTGATTAATGTTTGTGAAGTTGATTGCAACTAGTTTATAGTTACGTTACAGTCCGGTGAAGGTAGTAAAACAGATGTGGTGTGTTGATATATGTATATACGAGTAGGTTAAGGTTAACTTAATTAGTTTGGTGGTGGTGCATGCTAATAAATATTTTGGAATGTTATAGGTTATAAATGTGAGCAAGTTTGTAGTTATGTGTTTTGAAAGTAATTATTTCTTGTGTTGATGTTGCAGTTGTATTATGTTGATACTGTAACAAGTGACAACATACCACACACACTATTTAATCTTGGGATATCTGGCTGGACTTTGGACAAGTTGAAGGAAAGACAGAGTATTGAAATGGCTGGGGGTGGGTTTGGGTTATGTACAATCGAGGAGGTTGGTGTAGCAGGTTGCAAGAGGAGTGGTAAAGCCGAAGACAAGAGGAAGGCCAGCAAGTCAGTCAATAAATCTCATGTTAAGGTATTTAAGTAAACACGTTATTTAGTTACAGATTATCGTATTAACGGATATACGTTTAAGTGAATGTATGAGACTTCCTGTTGATATTTATGTAGGATAAGTTGAAACGTATGGGGGACGTGTTGGACATGATTTAACAATGCAAGGATGAGTTTGAGAAAATAGCGACAGTCGCGTATGCTGAGTATCCAGGAAATGCAGATTTACGTGTACTTGCCGACAAGTACAAGGAAACAGTTGTAACACAATCGGGGTGGCTAACTGATGTCGGTACATGTGGAGATAAAAAAAAGGTAGCAATATGATGGAGGTGTGGGTAGAAACTGATCAACACATGGAAGTTTGCAATCAAGAGGGTAGTCGTGGTAAGAGCGATGATAATAAACTAGAGAAGGGGCTGAGTAATAAGGCAAAAGGAAAAGGAGACAATTCGTCAAGAGAAGTTGTTAGTGTATGCGCGGCTGAACCTATTAGCTCACAGTTTTGGAGTGATCCAGAAGTAGTTAAAGAAATCTGTGATACGGTGGACAAGGTAAGTGTTGGTGGGAGTGGTGGCGGGAGTGGTTGCGGGAGTGGTGGTGTTGGTGGATCAGTTGGTGGGAGTGGTAATGGTGGGTCGAAGTCGAATATGATACCGGGAAATGATGAGTATTTGGATGAGCCAACATTTAGTTTGGGGATAACCCAAGTTGTTGAAGAGAATTTGCTGAAGACACCAACCACAACAACAATGTCCGCTGATAAAAGGTTGGTGGATGATGAGTTGAGGACAGGGGATAATGAAGATAATCAAGAGATGGATAATGATACTGAACACGTACCCTTGGGTGTGTTGTCCAGAATGCTTGCACATAAAGGTAAAGGTATCGAAAGGGATAAAAGAGAGACACGTCAGAGCTACAGGTTGAGGTCCCCGTATATGAAAAGGCCGGTGGTCATTAAGAGTAAAGAAGACAAATCTGAAACACTGGTGTGGAGATACATACATGTGACTGGTGGTCCCGAAACGTAAGTTTTTATGTTGCAATTCATATGTTGTTAATATGTCTGTGTTAATGGTTGTAACCAAGTTGTGTTGCTGTGCAGAGAATCAATTTTTGTTACTGATGAAGGCGTGACAGGGTATAGAGGCGCGTTTGAGTCAATGCAGCCCAACATGGCGATAAATAGCAACGTCATCACATGTTTCTCCATGGTAATGAATGAGGGGGAGGCGAATAGGAGCGACACGTCACTGTATCGGTTGCTCCTTGGACCCATCGAGAGTGTAAGTAGTGATAGTGTTATATAATCATAAAGGTTGAATTAATTTTTTACTAGTAATTGTTGGTTTGTTGGTGTATAATGTTAGTGGAAAGTGCAAGTGGTAGGTAGATGGGAAGCGATTAAGGACACAATTGTGATGGGCACGTTAGATAAAGACACAGAGTTTCTGGTCGAAAATGTTATCTAGGTAGATAGGTGTGTCTAGTATGCAGTTGGAGTTGGTGAAGTGTAAGTACAGTCTAGTTGTGAGCTATGTTTACCGATATTGTCTGGTATGCGTTAGTAGTATAACCGTGTTAGTTACTGTTACTGTTTTAATTACAAAAGGGTAGCATGATTGGATTTGAAGATGTCACGTTCACAACAGGTGTTGGGATGATCAGGGAGAGTATTAGGCGAGCAGTGAAAAACGATGCGAATAAACTATAAATAAGACCTTATGAGATGTTTGTTATACCTGTTGTGTCCGGTGACCACAGCTATCTGGTGTGCTTTGATGTGAAAAATTTAGCTATTGATGTGTTAGATAGTGTTGACAAGTCAGCTAACAAACTCCGGTCGAAAGCGGATAAGAAGTTGGATGAAGAGTATGTTGGTGTGTGCACGCGTACGGTCATGAAACTGGTTAGTATGTTTTGAATTGTATACTAGTTTTGATTATTTTTTTATTGTTTGAGGGTAAAGTTCCAAGTTTTAAGTTAAATGATTGGTGTTGGATGCAGAAAGAGTTTTTTGTGAGCTATTTGACAATTGTCGATCATCCCAAAGCAAGTCCAATGGAGCGGGTAGAACCAAGATGGTTGAAGTTAAAGTGTACGATAAAGGGTTACGAGGAGTCCGGGTTGTTTATGATGAGGCATATGGAGACGTTCAAGGGTGGAGTGAGCTGCGGTTGTGGGCTAGGTGATGGTTCGTTGAGGTCTAAAAAGGTGTTACTTGGCTTAAGGGTGAAGTACACAGCCAAGATCCTGCTCGCTGCCATAAACAAGCGTAAAGGGATTATCGATGAAGCGGTGATGAACGACGAAAGTTTGACAACCTAAAGGCTACTACCCTAGTTTAATGGTTTTTTGTTTTTTGCTTTTATGTTTTATGGTTTTATGTCGTTGGATCTTTTTGGTTAAACATATGAACTATGTTTTGTTTGGGCTACGTAAATGGATGTGATCTGATGTGTAGTCGTTTGTGATGTTTCAGCCAGTTACCAAGGCTGGATTTTGGGTTTAGGTAATGTAATCGGTTTTAAGTTACCTTATGAACTTGTTATGTTAGCATAAATTTTATGTTTTGTATAATGTAGTTGTTAAGTGGTGATAACTATTTGGGCGTATGGATTGTATTGACCGCCATAGATTATTGAGTTAGGATGTTGTATGCAAGTCGTAACAGTTATCGTTTGTGTGTTTGGCATTTGAAGGATGCGTGACAAAAGATAGTGGATATAACGGTCGAATGGGTAATGAATTTGATGTGGATAGTCATAGAATGGTTAAATCTAGAACATGTGTAGTGTGTGAAAACAAAGTTGAATGTGTATAACATGTGGAGGATCGGTGTTATAAAATAAGTTTGCGTGTAGGTGTAGGCACCGAGGCTACATAATCAGATACTTTTAAGACATGTAAGTAATCCATAGTCAGATTTAGTGACAACACATCAACTGGCAAATCTCAGTTAGCAAGTTGTGTGGATCAATTGGTACTAGTGTAACTGATTTTACTAGTGTGTGAACGTTGATGCGTGTTTATGTTAATTTAGCGATGCGTGTGCGTTTTTTATCATACAAAACCTACACACACACCACCCAAACATATGTGCAAACATAACAAGCCTCGTGGTCACGTGTTAGTGGATACATGCTACCCAAGGTTAGCGGCGAAACTAGTACATGTAAACCGTGATAGATACATGGCAAACGCGAGTAGGTAACAAATGTGTGTTGCTTTGCGTGGTTATCTGGTCGGACCAGATGCATAGAGACACATGCGTGGAATCAAGTACGTTACAGTCCATTGAGATGGGATAAGACACAAGGACGTGAACTGTACGCTCAAAGATATAAGTGTACATTGGTAGATGCTGGTGTATATGCGTACGGACGTGAACATTATTATATGGACGTACACATCCCACGGATGTAAGTGCAATCGTCTGGGTGTAGATACGAACAATGTGAATGCAAATGCGCGTACACATAAGTATTAACGCGCGTGGCCAAAATTATGTATGCAGATGTTTGTCAGAGTTACGTGTGCACGTTCGTGAACACGTGTGCTTGTATGTGCATACAAGCAGCTGTACTGTATGTCATGTGAAAGCTACTTTTGGCGCCTACCGTAGTAGTGTCCGTAAGTACAAGCAGAGTTGAACATACATTGCGACTGACATGGGTGCATACGTTTATGAGAGCAAACACTTAGTTTTAAAAAAAGTTGTTGATCAATTAAGTACTAGTGAATATACGGGTACAGACATAAAGTTTCTAAAGGTGAAAACACTTAGTTTTAAAAAAACACAATGATGCATGGTTCTGAAAATCATGGTGAAAAACTGATGTTCATGAGGCAGTGCATACCGAAACAAAAAGCGTATAATAGTTTTCGAGAGTTTGATATTGGCTAATGGCTACCTACATCCGCATATGCAAGCAGATTATGTATGAACAGACTGCGTACACAAGGACTGTTAACCCGAACTTTGTCTAAATTGTGTATGTACACGGGTTTTAAAAACTGTGTGATACAAAGTTTGTAAAGTGTTTGAACAGACGTACATAACTAGATATTAAGTTATACACACACAAGTAGTGATGAAATTAGTATATAAAATGATATACATGTTCGTTCAGATATCCGTTTGTTAACCAAGCGTGTTATTGAGATATACCAACGTTCGCGCATCGAATGAGAGCAAGATACGAAGAGAATGAAGATGTAATAGGAATTGAAAAGTTGGTAATGGGTGTGTACATAGGTAATTGAAAAAAAATGAGCTTCTGAAGAAAACATGTCATTTATTAAAATAAAAGGATAAAGAGAAAGGTTATGGTCCGTAAAATATAAAAGGAAAAAAAATGAACAAAAACACTTTCATTCATCAGAACTTGATTGGGTGTCACTGCTGTCATCAGAATCGCTAGGTGAGTCCGTTTCAGATGTGTCAACAGACTCGTCACTTTCCACATATTCCCTTCCCTGTTTCTCCATCATTGCAACCCTTTCTTTTCGCTTTTGGTCCCTGATTTTTCGCCTTTGCTTCCTCTCTTTTTGTTTTTGTTCTTTTAATAGCATAATTTTTTCGTGGTTACGGGAGTCGTGTCCGTGAACATGTTTGTCACATTTTTTGCAGAATCTTTTTGGTTTCTTGCTTTTTTTTTTGCCTTCTCCCCAGGACCTATCTTGCGCTTTCGAGAACCAGAACCCTTGTTTCTAATCCTTATCGGTGGAGTTATTGTCACTTTATCGGGTATTTTGTATCCAACCAAATCTTCAATTATGGAAGACTTGCTATTATAAGACGGTTCTGTAGGAATTTTTTCCCATATGTTATTCTTCATCTGTTGCATTTGGTCGACCAAGGACTGAAGAAGGTCTATGTTACCATGTGCCCGGTCCGCGCAATGATTGGCCAAAGACAGAAACTGATACCTTAGTTTAGACCTTTCATCAACCGGGACACCGTATCTTGATTTAATCTTGAAAAGTGACGATGGTAGGACGTCACTCCTCCACCGTTTTGGGATGTACTTTTTCGGGATTTCATATATTAGCTCGATTTGGAAGACTTTGAAGATGTGTCTACACAGGTAACCAATACGAGTGAAACCCTTACAGGAACATGAAAACGTATCATCAATGGGATGGTGACACACCTGCAAAATAAATTATAAAAAAGGGTGACTAGTTAACGTCATTGAATTATGAAAACGATAAGCATAAAGATAGGTGTTTTCGTGATAAAATAAGAACCTTAAATTCACAAACAAAACCATTCCTTTTGTCTCTGTGATTGATGTAGTGAATGTTTAGTCCATCTTTAGTCTCTAGACGAGAACGGGCATAGTGATAAAGTCCCTTTGTAATCTCTTTCTTAACCTCTTTGAAAATTGTTATAGTGTAGACATAGGAAGCATGGCGCTCAATTGGCAAACGGGTCTCTATTGGCGGTCTCTTTGTTGTGGTATCATTCTGTAGTTCGCGTTGCAAATGACGCTGAGCATTCAAAGCCATTTCAATACAGTTCATGAATTGAACTAGGTGGTTTCCATGGATTGAATATACTTTGAATTGTGAATTTGAACTCTCACACCGAGATGTAGTCTTCATCAGACAACACATTGGCAAGTCTCTAAAGTAAGCGGGTACCCAACTATCCCTAATTGCAAACATGTCTTTCAACCATTTTTTTTCGCTTAAGTTGAAGTCGTCAATCAATTCATGCCATCTAGACTCAAACGTCTCAGGCATGATAAATACATTCCAAACCAGCTTATTAACACGACATCTGATTTGTTCATTAACCTGCATCTCGCCCTTCAACTTAAAAAAAAAACAATTCAGTAGTATTTTTGGTGCGGTAGGCACCGTACCAGGTTAATAAATGGATGGTAACATAATTTTGTAAGTACACAATAATGAAATAGAATTGGGAATTGTAAGTATCCAAAATTGTAACAACATCTTGTAGTTGCTAATAGGTGTGTATACTGAATAAAAATCAAACAATGGGTATATACAGTGATGAATTAAAAAAATGTAATGTTAGGAAGCAATAAACCCATCGGTCCATTAAACTGAATCTGACCATTCTAATGAAACGCATATACATACCTTAACAGGTATTTTATTTGTGACGTGCCACATGCACAGTCTGTGTGTAGATTCAGTCAAAAATGTGGAAACTGCTTGTTTCATAGTTGCGTCCTGATCGGTCAACACCAGGCGCGGCTGCTTGCCATGAAATGATACAAAAGCATTTAGTAACCACTTATAAGAGTCAATTGTCTCATTATGTATCAAGCCAGCACCAAAAGTTACACATTTCTTGTGACAATCAACGCCCGTGAATGGAACGAAAATCATATTATGACTGCACAAAACAAAATACTTGATTAGTAAAACAAAAACATGACCATGTTAATAATAAACAGTATACGACAATCATTACCAGTTGGTATTGTATGTAGCGTCGAAAGCTAAAACTTCACCAAACATACTGTAGTTGCATCTTGATGTGCCATCAGACCAAAATATTGACGATAGCACACCGTCAACAGCTTTATATTGGAAAAAAAAGTCCTCTAAATTACTCATGTTGTGGTTAAACCTATCCACAATCATTTGAGCATGCGCATCAGGAATAACACCCCTTACATTGCGAGCATGGTTCTTAAAGTCCGTCTTTGATCCCGCTACCAAGTGTGCCCACCCTTAAAAGATGATAGCACACGGTGAGCAACGGTTGGACCGAAACCCGTAGTTTGAAGACAATGTATGAATTCCTTTTCTGAAAACTGTAGTTGTCTTCTTCCTCTAGTTAGATCCATATTAAAATCATCGACAAGTCCATGATTGTGAGCCTCTGAAAAATTATATATCTCGAACCCCACGGAGCTTGATGGAACTTTAAGTCTAATACATGCATTGCAACCAGTAACCTTGATATTAATGTTGCGGCGCTTAGAAGACGATGATGAAGTTTCCAAGGTATCCACATCTTTACAGCGTGGGCTACCGGCTTTGCTGCAAACAATGTACTTATGAGAAATAACACCCTTTGTCCGTGTTGTGGTTGAAATCCTTACATCAAAACCAGCTTTAGCAGCGTATGCCTTGTACATATTAACAACATCATCCCAAGTATTAAAACGTAGTCCAACGTAAGGTTTCTCATCAGTTGGAACATCTGGAATCCATTGTTTGGTACCATCAGGTGTGTAGCAGTAGTTCGGATGCACATGTTGCACCTCTTCTGCGTTTAAGATTAATTAAAAAATTTAATTATAAACAAATAAATGGGGGATGATAGCAGACATTACATTAAAGAAACTCGGGAAACATTAATCTTTATTAAGTCTAACCTTCATGGTTCATACCCTGTTGAACAGTCGACTGGCCGAATATTGGCTCGTTAGTTACGGTAACTATGGCTTGTAGATCAAGAACATCTTTGGATGTATTTTCTGAGACCGCGGGATCTTTCTCTGTGACCACAGTAACCTCCTCAGGAGCATGCGTAGTTGCTGTTAACATAGGAGTAAACGCGTGTAAAAATAATTATACTCAAACAAAATTGCAAGAAAAATAAGTAAGCTACCTTAGCAAAAATAAATGAAAATACAAGATACAGGTCTACATATATACAGACACACAAATAAACATATATGCATATATACCGACAAATAAAACGATGACTAACATGAATACGAACACACATACACACATACGTATGGACATATACACATACACACAGTACAGATCATATAAAATTGGACATACATACATCAAAGATGGGCATAAAGGGACCAATGGACGTACATGGTACAGATAAGCAAACCTACACAAAATACAGAACATACACAAACAGACAACAAAACATGATAAGATACACATAACCGAACACACCTACGTACATAATGAGATACAAACCTACAACAAATATAAGAAGCGACACACACATAAAAACCGATCGTTTATGGAGTCAATCATGCCACCATATCGCTACGACAGAAAATTAATACAACAAAGTGCGATGGATTTTTAAAGATAATAAGATGAATATGTCTACAATCATGATAACAATACACTGCCAGGTAACTTACCGTCATAATCATCAGACCATACGCTGCTTGACTGACCCACATGTTGTTTTGATCCAATTTCCATTGCACTTGTTAATATATCAAATTAGAGAGAAACAGGGCAATTGAACATTGAAAATAAGAGGAACAATTATACAAGGATATTACTTACGTGTTTTGTGTAATCTTAAGAGAATAATGAAGAGGTGAGGATGATAAGTTAAGGAAAACCAATAGTTTATACTCATCCATTTATGGTTGTATATTCAGTTAATGATTTGTATGCATTAATGAATTAATCTTTGAAAAATAACAACAAAATATCAACCCTAACATTAAAAAGATATCAGATTAAATATGTAGTAACTGAAAATCATTACAAAACTTCATCATTAGTTTGAGGAACAATAAACGGTCTCGACATTTATTTAATCAAAAACTAATAAATAAAATTATCATGCTAGACATAATTGGGAAACACAAGGAATGATTAGAACCTGATGTTGCTGATGTTGCTGATAGAGAATATATGTATCATCGTCTGGAGGTTCAATCGTTTCGATCTTGAATTAGGGCGGAATAATATATGGCATAACAGTCGCTTGGTAAATCTCATAATCGAAATCGGAATCATCGTTAACAATGAATTTGTAATCGAAATCGAAACAATGTTGATTTAGGATCTTATGTAGCTATTTGACAGGGATTGAGTTTATTGGGTTAACAGGGATCGGAATCATCGTTAACAGGGATTGACCGGAGTTTTTATGTTTTTAATAAATAATTATAATAAAGATATTAATTATTATAAGTTACCATTATTAGAATTAGGATAAATTGACAGAAATAACCATAAATATAAATAAATCAAAATAATAATAGAAAAAATCTGATTGGTTAATATTACTTCTCGCAGTAAGTTTATTTCTGAAAAGAACCAAAGCCTATATTATATATATATATATAGGGGATGGTTCAGGAGAGAAGTCATCTTAATGCGAGAAATAATTTACATCCATTGATTGAGAATGATCCATGGCCTACATTAAACATGGCAATCTTGTAATTGTTAAATTTCTACGTTTAATGTGTTTTAATACAAAATGGTATTTTTGTATTTTGATTCATGAAAACTAGATAAGTATCATAATTATATACCATATTTATAGGCAACATCATCTGTTAATATTAAAAGATTCCTAATTTAGGATTTTTTTTGTCTTTATTTTTTTAATTAACATTGAATACCTACATTTAAATACATATTCAGTAGCCCTTTGATTCATGTGTTCGAAATAAGGCTTTGATGTGTCAAAAAATAATTTGCTAAGAACGTTTTTTTGATTATTATTCCTTATATTTTGTTTGGTGATAAAAGTGTCTTGTTTTTATTATAGATTTAATTAATGAAGAAATAACGATGTTAAAGATTTAGTATTAATTATATTTGCTTGTGTTGGAGCAACCTTAAGCAACATTTTTTTTTGTTCTTTTTTTATTTTTTATTTTGACATTCATATGATGGAGTAAATTTATATGTGTAGTTGTTATTTTATAAAGTAATATTAATATTAATTAGTGTAGGAATTCAATGATGATGTGTAGCTATTGTATTATTAGAAATTGGATTGGATGTTATAATTACATTATTTACCATATAATAAGTTATTTTGATTTGAATAATTATTATTAAACTGGTGAGTATCATTTTTTTCGAAAACAAGTTAATCAAAAGTCAGTTTACAATGTCTACCGTATAATATATGTTTATTAACGTTCGCATGTTCTATTTTTTATTAAAAATGTATTGTGTAAGGCCCCGGTATCGGCGCCCTACATTAGACGTTGGATTTACTCATAAACACAGTTCTAAATATCAAAGTTAATTCAAACTTTATGCAAAATATAAAACTTTCATAAACATTACATAATAATTCATAATTTATCTTAAAACATTCTTGTCTTTCAACATTAAAACGTTAAACATAAAACAACTTGCGTCTTCAGATGCCAGACTCTTATTTTTCCGCCATGTGTCACCGCTTAAGCCAGCTGTCTCATCCTACTCACCTGCGTGCATACTGAAAGTCAGCTACGCTGAGTGAGTTCTAGTTAATCAAATCAGTTACTTTACGTACACATATACGTGCCCGAAGGTACGCATAACATACTTAACCTGTTCCTCATTCTTCCATATATGTTCATAACTAACCTTACATTATAAAGAGCGTTTCGCTCTACATACCTCGGATATTATTAGTGTCCGGTACCCTCCATCCTCGGATATTATTAGGGTCCGGTCTCCCTTCTTCCTCGGATATTATTAGGTTCCGGTACCCTCCATCCTCGGATATTATTAGTGTCTCGTCTCCCTTTCTTTCCTACTATCATGTCATACATTTCCATATATATAATTGCAAGTTTCATATGTACATACATCATTCGTGCATCATATACAACAATCATATCATCAAACCATCACCTGGCAGTGCATGCAATATCCGAAGATCGTTCACGGACCGACAAGCTTTCATTCACATTTAAGATATACATAAATAACATACAAATCATGCATGTAATACACTTACCATTTAAGGTAAGTGTATTAACTATCACATCGAGTATTCACACGGCCCCGAAAACATAACAAGGACATGGGGCTAGAAACTCACCTTAACATGGTTACGTTCCCCTTTAATTGTTATTCCTTTCCTTAGTTGTGCGTGACTAACTGTATAACAATTACACGTATTAATTAACTATCACTACTCATATTGCGTCTCTAGTCTAGTTATAACCCTCAACGAACGAGGGTCCGGGGGCAGCGCCCTTGGCAGCAGGGTTCTAGGGGCGGCAGCCCCTATCGGGGTCCAAGGGGCAGAGCCGCTGGCTGGGGTAGAGCTGCCAGGTCAGCTTGGAAATGTTTTATTTCCATTAACTGTCTTAACACATTTTTCATTAGAATTCTTAATTATTATTTTATTCTCTAACTTAAAAAGATCAAGGGCTTCTTTGTAATTAAATCATTCTTTTCAAAGTCTAGGGACCATTCTGTCATTTTATTAAACTTCTAGTTCGTTACTCAGTTCTTAATGAATCTAGGTTCATTCGTTACTTCTGTTTTTCATAACGAATTGGCTAATTCGTTACCTTATAACGGGTTGTCCTTCATAGCGAATTGGCCTTTATAACGAATTGGCCTTTTAGAGGAACTAAACCTTTTAACGAACTGGTTCCTATAACGAATGACCTTTTTATAACGAACTGGTTATCATAACGAATTGGACCCTAGCGAATTGGCATAACGAATTGGGGTTAATTAGTTATCTTTTCCTTAACGAATTTGGATACGAACTAAGGCTAGTTCGTCATTCTTTCTTTAACGAATCAGCATACCAATTAGGCTAGTTCGTTAAACTTCCGCTAACGAATTAGGGTTAGGTCAGAGAATGTCAGAAACATTCTCTGGCATGCTTAACCTAGTACGCCATTTTCCGGCGCCGTCGCCGGAATATCACGATTTCCCTTGAAAAACGAGATATCACTCGTTTTCCACCGTTTTTCGTCTCTTTCGATCCAGATCTGAGCTAGGGTGACCCCTAAGATCATCTTTTGTTCGGTTTTTACCCGATTCCACCCAGATCTCATGACTTTAATGGTTTAAGGGTGTCAGCTCGTCGTTTCACAACTAAATCTAGCGGGTTTGGATTCATACAACATCATACTATCATTACCTCGGGTCAGGACCGTTTTTCCTTCTTGGTTCGGCTAGAGAAAAGAGAGAAACTAGAGAGAGGGCTTAAGTGTGTGTTTTGGGTGGTGTATGGAATATGTGAAATGAATGAATTAATTGGTAATTATGGTTTATATATTATGGATCATGGGCTTAAGCCCATGGTCTTTTCTTCCTTCCTTTTTAACCCAAGTCCATAACTCATATCTATTTAACCCAACAAAAGCCCGACTCATAATTACTCATAATTTATTTTATTGTATGAAACGAGAAAACGGGATGTTACAAGTCTTCCCTCCTTAAAGAGGTTTCATCCCCGAAACCAAACTATTACTGAAACAATCCCGGATAACACTTGCGCATCTCTTCCTCAGATTCCCAAGTGGCATTCTGTAACATCCAGAAATTTCTAAAAATAATATTCAATGTGTTATTCGTTAATGATGGAAAAGTTTACTAGAATTAGTAGAGAAGTAAATAAATAACAAAGATGGTTCAAGTAGACTAATTAGATGGAATTAATTATGGACCAAGAAGGAAAGATGAGCCTTAGGTCCATGGGCTTAAGGGAGTAAAAATACCCCTTAAAACCCTAATCCTTTCCATTTTCATACATCTCTACACCATAGCCTAAACCATCAAAACACACACTTAACCCAATTCCCGTTTTTAAGAAAACCACCCACAAAGACACAAAGATTCCTGGAGATCTAGCCGTCGGATCGTCTCAAATTTTAACTGAGTATTCATGGTATATTAATGAAGATTCCCACCGACTAGATCTTCGATCAGAGGTGGGGAAGTCCAATTTTTATCAGCAAAACCATAGCAGCTTAAAAGTGAAGATTCCGGAAACTGTTCAGCTGTTCCGGCGACTGTAGCCACTGTTTCTGGTGAAGTTGAGCTGATGGGTTTGTATATCGGGACGATACGGTTCCGTGGCCGCTTGAATCACTTAAATTGGAGTTCGTTTCATATGGTTTTGAGCATCTCGAGTGATTTCAAACAAAAACCTCAAAGGTACGTTTTTGTTAGAAAGGTTTACTTTTCATGAACGGATTTACATGAAAATTGGTAGGATGATAGATCGGGTCTAAACGAGTGTTAAATTGGAAAACTTGACATTAGAAACGAACTTAAAGAACCTATGGCTATGTACGGCGACCTAGTATTGAACGTTTTTAAGCTTAAAGGTCCAAACTTTATGCGTTTTTGGGCCGAGTCTTATTTGAAAATGACCACGGGAATGTTTGCAGGATTGGTTAACATCATATCAAGGGTTTACATGTTGGAACAGAGATGTTTTTGGGTTAAAAATCAAACACGTAGCTGTTGTTGATTAACTTCGCCCAACAAGTTCGTGTCGTATATAAGTTCGCGTGTATATATATTATTATGGATCATGTCCATGGTCTTTTCTTCCTTACTTTTTAACCCAAGTCCATAACTCGTATCTATTTAACCCGACACAAGCCCGACTCATAATAACTCATAATTTATTTTATTAATTGAAACTAGAAAACGGGATGTTACATGTCGGCATTTTCATATATTTTGTATTTGGTAATAAGAAAAATATGTTTTTGTTATAAATTTAATTGATGTAGGAATAGCTATGTTTTAGTGTAAGATTAACTATATTACGTTGTGCTCGAATAATTTAAAATAACATTTTTGGATTTGTTTTATTATCAATTATAGTTATGTTGTGTTTTCATGTGTAGGGCTAATTTCGCTATCATGTCTTTTACGGTTTAGAAAATCACAATATTAAGTGTAAGAAAATAACGTTGTTGTGTAGGTTTTAAATTATAAACAACTAGATTAGATGTTATAGTTATATTATTTATTAGATCTTACATTTTTTTTGCGTGTTTTGATTTCGATGTTATGCTTGTGTGGTTATGTGTAGGATTGTGTGTTCATATAGTTAATCTTTTTGTATGCATATGTGTAGGATTATATGTTCGTATAGTTAGTCTGTGTAGGACTATATATTTTGATCTTTTAGTTAATCTATGCAGGATTATATGTTCATATACTTGGCCTGTGTATGATTATATGTTATGCTCGCATAATTAATCTGTGTGTATGTATATGTGTAGGATTATATGTTATGCTCGCATAATAAATCTTTGTGTATGTATATGTGTAGGATTATATGTTCATTTACTTAGTCCGTGTAGGATTATTTCATTATTTATAGATTATTTTACTACATATGTAATGTAGTTTTAATGTATATGTGTGTATGTATATGTATAGGATTATATTTTCATATTTTTTTTAATTATGATCATATTTGTGAATCACATATATAATTTTTTTAATGTATAACTCATTCCTGTTTTGGATAAAAATCGGCTAAGGATAATATATCCAAATCTGTTATGTGAGGTTTAGTGCTAAAATGATAAAACGAATGTATATATGAAATCTTGATGAACACAACGATTATATGAACGAAATGGAGATAAACACCGTGATATGATTACGAGGGGAAAAACCCTTGATTATGATAATCTTACTTCGGTCAAAAATTAACAACGTAATCTTTGGTCGAATTGCTTCGGTCAAAGATTAACAACGTAATCTTTGGTCGGATTAGTACGTGATTATAATAATCTCCGGCACAAAAAAACCCCGGACGGTGAAAACTATCACCGTCTACTTTATTAATCAAAAAAGGTTAAAAGTGTTTGGAGATTGTGATCGATATTACAACGAATGCAAGTTTGTAGAGAGAATTATAAGTTCTACTCTAGTGTGTGAAGAATACAAGTGATAAATCTCCTAATCGATCTTAATCTCAGTATATAAAGAAAAGAAATAATAACTAACTAACAAATAGGTCCTAAAAATCCACAACTCCTCCACTAGCCACTCCATATCTTTGACCACGTGCATAAAGGAGTCTTGTAGCAAAAGTTTAGGCAGACTTGGTCCTTGGAGCCGTTATATATAGCTCTGGAACTCTTCAGAAGGATAATTGATCCAGACACGTCTTCAATGATAACATATCCTTAGTACTCAGCTATTTGTGCCTCAACAAGAAGTCCTATAAATTCGCCATCTTCCCACTATCTTCATCCACGACTTTGACCACGTGTTTGACAAGTCCAATAGCGAAATATCCGGTAGAATAAGTCTTGGAGCCGTTGTACTTATTAAATAACAACCTACACACAAGAAACAATTGTTAATAATACCAATTACTGAGGATCCTTGATCCTGACAGTATCTGTCTAAGGATAACTGATCCTAGAACATATGTCAGGATAACGTATCCACTGTGTCAAATTTCCGTGCCCTAACAATTGCCCCCAAAATGGCGGTTGTGATAAGATCACATCTGTCATTTTTCCTTTGAATTCAAACTTCCTGCAAAAACATATGAAATTTGGCAAGCTAGATATAATTATCTATAGATTTTCCTTGAGAACTTCCCTTCAAGCTATATATCCAAAATTTCTTATTCTCCCTGCAAAACATGAACAGCTAGTAACACCTGTTTAACCCGAGTGGATGGTCCATCTTTTGAAATGGTGAAATCCGGGTTAAGGATTTTGGATAAGTCCAGGTGACTTATATTAATAATAATCTAAAACTTTTGACTATTTGCTTGTTACTTGTTATTTTGAAAGTTCGTTTGATATATCTTTAGTCTTGTTGAAAGTTTTAAGAAATAATCTTAAATAAAAATTTTAGGATAGAATATCCTTGTAAAAGTAATTTGAAGATTTCAAATCCTTAAACAAAAAGAAAATTTATAAGGATCCTAGACGAATAAATGTAAAAAATGAAAATAGAAACCATACCATTGGGTCTGATTAGACCTAGGTTACCATAAGTAATGATCCTTTTACGATCCTTGTAGTAAGTAAGCTAAGGATTTTGAATCCATAAGTCTTGATTCCTGTTATTGGACTTAGAAAATCTGTTTGCAAACAACTTATAATGTTAACTGGGATTAAACCCATTAAGCTGGGGACAAACCCATAAAATAAACTGGGGACAGGCCCGTGCAACTGGGGACAAGCCCAAATAAAATAATGGGGACAAGCCCGTGCAACTGGGGACAAGCCCGTGTACTGGGGACAAGCCCAAACTGGTGTAAAACTTGGGACAAGCCCAAATACTGGGGACAAGCCCAAACTGGTGTAAAACAGGGGACAAGCCCAAACTGGGGACTGACCCAAGGATACGGATGTCAACTGGGGACTCGCCCAAACCAGGATTTAGCCCAAACGTGATATAACGTGAAAACGTTATAAACCTTAGCTAACATGAAAATGTTAGAAACCTTTGTCTTGAGATAATGTGAAAAAGTTATAAACCGGTGGTATGGTACGTCTACCATAAATCGTAGCATCCTCCATATAGCCGAAGACAACGAAATTGTCAGCCACTAAGCGTGTACTGGTCCCGCTGCCCCGGACTATACGATGGATAGCGTGCGCTCCAGGAGAGAGTGTAGAAACTCTATTTATAAGAAAGGTGAAAACCTTTAAACCTTAGAGGATATGACCATCATGGCTCATACCCAAACGTGGGCTAGGCCAAGAGAAATAGGATATTACCTCGAATATAAAGGAGATGTGGCCAACCTCCTGATCACTACACATCTTAATAATATCCTTCATTGATATTTAAAACTTGGAAGAAACAAAATATTAAGAATACGTTATCCTTAAATTAATAATAAGAAATTGAAAAGGATAAGTAATCGGATAGATATTACCAATTTTGGGAATCCTTGATCCTTTAAGGATAATATATACACTTAGGATACTGGATCCTGATTAGAAAAAATACTTCTTGAGGTGGATAGCATTCTATGCTCTTGGTAATCTATTGCCTTCCATTGTGAGCAAATGATATGCCCCCTTTCCTGCCTCCAACTCGATCTGATAAGGTCCTTCCCACTTGGGTGCTAACTTTCTATCAGCCGGATTAGTAGTATTTTGTAAGGCTTTCCTCAAAACTAAATTTCCTTCTTGAAATCTTCTGATCCTTATATTTTTGTTGTATGCCTCAGCTACCCTTTGTTGATAAGCTGCCATTCTGATCTTGGCTAGGTCCCTGAGTTCTTCAACAGTATCCAAGTCTTCAAGAAGGATTTCTTCGTTGGCTTCAAGATCACGGATGCTCGTTCTTGCTGTAGGAACCACCATCTCTGTTGGGATTACTGCTTCTGATCCAAATAACAACGAAAAGGGTGTTTGGCCCGTTTCATTCTTGGGTGTTGTCATGTCGGCCCAAAGAACATATGGTAGTTCCTCGGCCCACTTTCCCTTCTTAGATCCTAGCTTCTTCTTTAAATTGTTGATGATGATTTTGTTGCTAGATTCCGCTTGACCATTAGCATGAGGATGCACTGGAGTTGAGGTAATCATCTTTATGCCCCAGCTGTCACAAAAGTTAGTTGTTCTTTTCCCAATAAACTGGGAACCATTATCACAAATAATCTCAGAGGGAATGCCAAATCTGGTTATAATATTTCGTTTAATAAAGGATATAAATTCCTTTTCTTGGACTTGTAAGAATGCCTCTACCTCGATCCATTTAGAGAAGTAGTCCGTCATGGCAAGCATAAAGACCTTTCCACCTGGTGCCTTTGGTAGCTTACCAACAATGTTCATTTCCCATTTCATGAAAGGCCATGAAGAGGATATAGGATACATTGGTTCTGTTGGTTGGTGAAGGATATTTGCATGCCTTTGACAAGCATCACACTTTTTTGAGTACTCCATTGCATCCTTCTTCATCGTCGGCCAGAAGTACCCAGTCCTAAGTATCCTGGAGAATAATGCTCTTCCCCCTGTGTGGTTGCCGCAATCTCCTTCGAGAAAGTCTTTGAGTACTTCTTGGATTTCAGGATCCTCTATCCACCTTAAGTATGAACCTGCAAGAGATTTTCTGTATAGCAAATCATCTAATAAAATATATTGTGATACCTTGAGTTTGAAAGTTTGGGATTCTCTGTGGATGGAAACTCTCCAGCTTGAATGTACTTCTTGACTGGGAGGATCCAGGATCCTTGGCTAGCTGAGGATGATGGATCTATTATGCTAATTAAACGAAATACTGGAGTTGGAGATCTATTATTTCCGTGCCTTAACAATTCCTATAAGTAGAACACTTTTAACAAATGGGAAATTGATGAATAAAAAAAATTCTATAAGTAATAATAATAGTAATAAAGAAATTTAAAGAAATGGATGAAAGTTGATCAATGAATAATAAAGAAATAATAACGGAATATGGTAAATAAAAAAAATAAATAACAAGTGATAATGATGAATAATAAACAAATATAGTAAGATAATGAAAATAAAAAGAATAATATACTATTGATAAAATAAGATAAACAGTTGGAGTTGAAGATCTATTATTAATGATGAAGAAATAAACTGATGAAAATAAAACAGCTTTAATCTAAAAATTCATTGGCTACTAACAAACAACAAATTGAATCAAATAAAGAAATTAGCGAAAAAGAAAATTTTATCTGTAACTCATAAATAATTTAATAGTTACCAAATAAAATAAATGGAATTTTACTAATCTACTGTAAGGCCCCGTTCTCGGTGCCTCACTTTAACGTCGGATTTACTCATAACACAGTTCTACAAATCAGAGTTTATTTAAACTTTCGCGGAATATAAAACTGTAACCGTTTATTACAAAACATTTAACCTTTTCTTTAAAACCATAACATGAATCATCAAATTAAAACATCAGTTCTTCCATCTTCAAATGCCAGCAGTTCGATCCATGCCATGTGCCAACCTCATGCTAGCTCTTTAATCATATTCACCTACGTTCATACTAAAAGCCAGCTACGCTGAGTGAGTTCTAGTTATCAGGCGACATACAATACATACACATATCTTACAAACATACATATCTTAACCTTGTATAAATATCATAAGAGGAACGTCACATTATATCTATCAAAAGAACTATTACTATTACCCCTACTATTTGTATTCTCCATAGAAGGACTTTCTCTCTCCCTCTCTCTCTCTCTTTATATATATATATATATATATATTCTCTATAGAAGGAACATCCTATATACTTCCATAGAAGGAACACAATGCTTTCCATTAAAGGAACACTATACTTTCCATCAAAGGAACATTGGGCTTTCCATTAAAGGAACACTATGCTTTCCATCAAAGGAACAAGGGGCTTTCCATTAAAGGAACACTATGCTTTCCATTTAAGGAACACTCTATATATTATCCGTAGAGGGAACTCTATATATAAGTTATTATTTAATGTCCATATAAGGAGACAATCATCGCTATCCTTGGCAATACATGCAATATCCGAAGATCGTTCACGTATCGACAAGTAATCATCCCTGCATTACATACAATATCCATATCTTTATTTATAACCTAACGGTACGTACAATATCCGAAGATCGTTCACGTATCGTCAAAAAATCATTCGTATCTATCACCTATATCATACTTGGCATACACTTACCATTCAAGGTAAGTGTATTAACTATCACATCGAGTATGCACACAACCCCGAAAACATAGCAAGGAAGTGGGGCTAGAAACTCACCTGAATTCTGTTACGTTCACCGATAGTAGTTAATCCTTTCTTTAGCTGGCACGGATAACTTTATAACGATTACACGTATCAATCAACTATCATTTTCTATCGTACTTTTAGTCTAGTTATAACCCTCCACGAACAGGGGTCGGGGGCAGCGGGATTCTAGGGGCGGCAGCCCCTAGCAAGGTGCAAGGGTAGAGCCCCTGGCTGGGGTTAAGCTGCCAGGTCAGCTTGGAAAAATTTCATTTCCATTAGGATTTTAAATTATTCTCTTATTCGTTAATCCATTCTTTATAACGAATTAAGCCTAATTCGTTAGCTAATTCGTTATCTTTTATAATCTAGTTCGTTAACTGATTCGTCATCTGGTCTTCATCTGATTCGTCATTCCAATTCGTTATCTAAACAAGCTCTGTTTCGTCACTTTATCCTTAACGAATTGGCAAGTAACGAATCACCTGATTCGTTATCTGGTTCGCTAGCTGATTCGTGATTCTGGTTCGTTGTCTATTTCGTTATTTTAGTTTAACGAATGGATATATTCGATATCCATTTACACGAATGAGTCCCATTCGGTATGTACGCGTATCGAATTGATCCTCCATAACGAACTACCAACAGTTCTTACCCAGATATTTGACTATAGGGTCAAAGTCAAAATCGTCAAGAACATACGCAGTCAACCTTCATCGAATCTGCAATTAAACCCTCATTTCGCGATGAAATAACATGATTTAGGTATCAATGGATTCGTCTATCCAGCCTCTACAAACCCTAACCATTCAATCGTTCAAACAGTCGTGTTTATAGGGTGGATTTAAACACACACACACACACACATATATATATATATATATATATATATATATATATATATATACATATATACGGGTTCTTTAGGTTAGAAATTACCCCATCAATCGTTAATGGTTTTCAGCAAGAATCATCACGTTTGGTTCGTTTTTATCATAAGTATAGAGATCTAACATTATCTAAATGAATCCAGACCTAAATGAACGATTCCTAATTATATACGTACCTTAAACGAGTCGAACTACGAACACGGTTATGCCTTGATGTTGTTTTGGTTCGTCTCGATGTTCCAGCACCAACAATCTTGGGTTTTCGCATTCGGATCTTGACTCGGGTTAGAGAATAGTGTTTGTGTGTGTTTATCACGGTGTAGGCTAAGGTGTAGAGATAAAAATGGAAAGGATTAGGGTTTAAGGGGTACTTATACTCCCTTAAGCTCATGGACCTAAGACCCATCTTTCCCTTTTGGTCCATAATTAATTCCATCTAAAAGCCTACTTATCCTATCATATTTTATTATTATTATTATCAACCGAACGAAAAATTGAGATGTTACAAGTCTTCCCTCCTTAAAGAGGTTTTGTCCCCGAAACCTAGCTTATTCCTTGTAAAAGGAACAATTCCTATATTCATACACTTTATTGAATCATATATGCCTTCTGGGTTATCATTCTTACTCTGGGCTTGCAGTCATCGAGTGGTGTTCATGTGATTTAGCTATTCAAGGTAGCTTGTCCATGAGGCCTTCGATGTCTCACGTCTCGTCTCGTCCTTCCAAGGGACCTCGTTTCATACTATTTAACGCTATTGTCTAAAATGACGTTTTATCATAACACAACAATCATTCATAACCAAAATCAACTCATAACAGTTTCTTAGCATAATTAATTCAGACAACTCCAGTCTAAACTTTGAAATAATACATAAAAACACGCGTTAAGTCATCGATAATTAAAACACATATTAAACTTATGGCTAGTAACTAGCCTTCTTGAACGGTCTTTCTAAGCATAACAAGGAAACTGCTAAACCTCAAGCATTCTTCTCTGCTTCATGCCCTTCCTTCGGCTTCCTGCAATCCCTTGCAAGGTGTCCACGCCCTCCACAGTTGTGACGCCTATGATGATCTTTGCACTCCCAAGAGGAATGTCCTGCTCTTCCACACCTGTAGCAAACACCTAATCCCACTCTGCACTCTCCCGGGAGTCTCTTCCCACATTTTTCACAAGCGATGAACTCCTCATGCCTTGCCTTCTTCTTACATGGATCCACCTCATTGGCTTCATTTGGTTATGGGGTTGGGTTCTTTTTCTTCGGTTCCGTCTTCTCCTCTTCACAGATGGCAAGGTCCTCATAAACCATCTCGGCCAATTCCACGGCCGAGTCAAATGTTGCGGGTTTACTAGCCTTAACCAAAGAGCGAACATTCCGCAGAAGTCCTCTTACGTAACACCTGATCCTCTTAGCTTCGGTGTTCACCATGTCAGGTACCAACCTAGACATGCGGTTGAATTCAGTAGTATACTCCCGTTGTGTCATCTTTTCCGCTTTCAAGTTCAGAAATTTCATCTCCACTCTTTCAACTTGGGTATCAGCGCAGAACCTCTTCATCACCAACTCCTTTAGATCATTCCATCTCATTGCCTTAACCTCTTCTTGACCCTTCCTCTGCTCAACCGTCTCCCACCAGTACATTGCTTCTTCACCGAATGATTGAGTAGCATAACCCACAGCTTGGTCGGGACGGCATTCGCTAATGCGGATAATTTTATCCATGGCAGTTATCCATTGAAGAGTGGCGATTGCGTCTTCCAAACCAGTTAGCTTCAGCGGGTCACATCCTTTGAAGGACTTGTAGTTACACCCACCTCGGCCCCTCTTCCCATCATCAACTTTCACAGATCCAGCTTCACCCGAGTCCCCCTTCTCTCCCTCACCATCTTTCTTACCATTTCCCCCTGACCCTTCAGCAGTTCTCCCATGGCTTCCAGCAGATCTCTCGGGATTCTGGTCCTTCACAGCAGCGGCTACAGCTTGAACAATGGCTACTTGAATCGCAGGGTCAAGTTGAACCCCTTCGTTGTTGTTCGGGTTTCCTCCAGCTGCGCTTCCTTGGTCTCCGGTGTTGGAAGCTATTTCTACTAAGGGTTGTCGGACAATACGAGGTTTGCCTCAACGCCCAGTGCAACCCCCAGTGCCAACGATCTCTCTTGCGCCAGCCATCGTAGTCTAAAAGGAAAAACACAAACGGTGTCTATTACGACACTCATCCTACCATTTAACACCATTGTCTAGCACGACATTTTATCATAACATAAATAATCATTCATAACCAAACTCAATATATTACACGTCATAGATAAGCATAAGTTGTAAACCTTAACACAAAACAAGTTCTTAGGCAATCATACTTAAAAAGAAATTAAACTATTGTCTAAGCAATTATTCCTCCATCGAGCGTTCATCTCAGCAGTCTTCCTTGGCCTATGCTCATATCCCTTTCGTGCCTCCCGCCTTCGTTCCTTTGCACTCCCTTGCCATGTGATCCGCTTTATCGCATATGAAGCATTTTGGGCGATCAGGGCATTCTCAAGAGTAATTTCCACTCCTACCTCATCGATAGCACATGTCCGACCTAGTCCTGCATTCTCCCAGGTGCATTTTTCAGCACACCTTGCATGTTTCCTTGGCCGCCATCTTTGGTGTCTTCTTTTCCGCATACTCCACGACATCTGCAGTCCGTTTGGTTCCTTTCGCCCCTCTCTTATTATCATCAACTTTCTTACCGTCTTCCCCTGCACTTTCAGTGGTCCTTGCATGGCTTTCAGCAGACTTGTCAGGGCGGAATTTCTTTGCTGCAGCAGCCACAACGTAGGAAATGGCATATTGAACAACATGATCCAGCTGATACCCTTCATCACCGCTTGGTCCCTGCAGAGTTTCACTTTTCTCCTTTCTCGCGGTAGTAACTGGTTCTTTAGAAGGTTCCGGGACAACACGTGGCCTACAAGGACGTCCAGTGTGACCTCCCTTACCTACAAACCTTCTTGCTCCAGCCATCGTATTCAAAAGGGAAAACACAAACGTCATCACTCCAGGAATTATTTAGCACATGATTCGTAAAGTAAGTAGTTAATGACAGTGGCCAAGTGTAATTAACTATTTGCACTACTCCTCAGGTTCTACATACTTCCCTTTATGATTTCACTTGTGCTAATTTCTACTTTAAAACAGTTAATCAATCAAACAACTAATTAATCCTATCCCTATCTTGCACATATTCTTCTTTTAATAATTAAGCTAAAGTTATCATGCACTAGGTAATCATACACTTTTATCATTACCGGGCTTGCTTGAGTGACACATGGCTATCTTGAACTGGCATATTCTTTCTTTTATTACTTAAGTACCATTTTCTGTTCGAGTCTAAGCATGTAGGATTCTTAAATCTCTCGAACTTATGCTCTGATACCAACTTGTAAGGCCCCGTTCCCGGTGCCTCACTTTAACGTCGGATTTACTCATAACACAGTTCTACAAATCAGAGTTTATTAAAACTTTCGCGGAATATAAAAATGTAACCGTTTATTACAAAAAATTTAACCTTTTCTTTAAAACCATAACATAAATCATCATATTAAAACATCAGTTCTTCCATCTTCAAATGTCAGCCGTTCGATCCATGCCATGTGCCAACCTCATGCTAGCTCTTTAATCATATTCACCTGCGTGCATACTAAAAGTCAGTTACGCTGAGTGATTTCTAGTTAATCAGGCGACATACAATACATACACATATCTTACATACATACATATCTTAACCTTGTATAAATATCCATAAGAGGAACGTCACATAATATCTATTAAAAGAACTATTACTATTACCCCTACTATTTATATTATCCATAGAAGGACACTCTCTCTCTCTATATATATATATATATATATATATATATTCTCCATAGAAGGAACATCCTATATACTTCCATAGAAGGAACACAATGCTTTCCATTAAAGGAACACTATGCTTTCCATCGAAGAAATATTGGGCTTTCCTTTAAAGGAACACTATGCTTTCCATCAAAGGAACACGGGGCTTTCCATTAAAGGAACACTATGCTTTCCATTTAAGGAACACTCTATATATTATCCGTAGAGGGAACTCTATATATAAGTTATCATATAATATCCATATAAGGAGACAATCATCACTATCCTTGGCAATACATGCAATATCCGAAGATCGTTCACGTATCGACAAGTAATCATCCCTGCATTACATACAACATCCATATCTTTATTTATAACCTAACGGTACGTACAATATCCGAAGATCATTCACGTATCGTCAAATAATCATTCGTATCTATCACATATATCATACTTGGCATACACTTACTATTCAAGGTAAGTGTATCAACTATCACATCGAGTATGCACACAGCCCCGAAAACATAGCAAGGAAGTGGGGCTAGAAACTCACCTGAATTCTGTTACGTTCACCGATTGTAGTTAATCCTTTCTTTAGTTGGCACGGCCAACTGTATAACGATTACACGTATTAATCAACTATCATTTTCCATATCGTACTTTTAGTCTAATTATAACCCTCCACGAACGGGGGTCCGGGGGCAGCGCCCGTGGCGGCGGGGTTCTAGGGGCGGCAGCCCCTAGCAGGGTCCAAGGGTAGAGTCCCTGGTTGGGGTTAAGCTGCCAGGTCAGCTTGGAAAAATTTCATTTCCATTAGGGTTTTAAATTATTCTTTAATTCGTTAATCCATTCTTTATAACGAATTAAGCCTAATTCGTTAGCTAATTCGTTATCTTTCATAATCTAGTTTGTTAACTGATTCGTCATCTGGACTTCATCTGATTCATCATTCTAATTCGTTATCTAAACAAGCTCTGATTCGTCACTTTATTCTTAACGAATTGGCGAGTAACGAATCACCTGATTCGTTATCTGGTTCGCTAGCTGATTCGTGATTCTGGTTCGTTGTCTAGTTCGTTATCTTAGTTTAACGAATGGATAGATTCGTTATCCATTTACACGAATGAGTCCCATTCGTTATGTACGCGTAACGAATTGATCCTCCATAACGAACTACCAACAGTTCTTATCCAGATCTTTGACTATAGGGCAAAGTCAAAATCGTCAAGAACATACGCAGTCAACCTTCATCGAATCTGCAATTAAACCCTCATTTCGAGATGAAATAACACGATTTAGGTATCAATGGATTCTTCTACCCAGCGCCTACAAACCCTAACCATTCAATCGTTCAAACAATCATGTTTATAGGGTGCGATTTAAACATATATATATATACGGGTTCTTTAGGTTAGCAATTACCCTACCAATCGTTAATGGTTTTCAGCAAGAATCATCACGTTTGGTTCGTTTTTATCATAATTATACAGATCTAACATTATCTAAATGAATCCAGACCTAAATGAATGATTCCTAATTATATACGTACCTCAAACGAGTCGAACTACGATCACGGTTATGCCTTGATGCTGTTTTGGTTTGTCTTGATGTTCCAGCACCAACAATCTCAGGTTTTCGCCTTCGGATCTTGACTCGGGTTAGAGAATAGTGTTTGTGTGTGTTTATCAAGGTGTAGGCTATGGTGTAGAGATAAAAATGGAAATGATTAGGGTTTAAGGGGTATTTATACTCCCTTAAGCCCATGGACCTAAGATCCATCTTTCCCTTTTGGTCCATAATTAATTCCATCTAAAAGCCTGTTAAACGTGAGAATCAAGTAGAGTAATTATATATACAAGTAGAGTAATTATGTATTTATATCATAGAATAATTACATAATTACTCTACTTATATAATTACTCTACTTGATTCTAACATTTAACATGTTAATTTCATTTGTATTTGATCTAAACTCTCTCTCTCTCTCTATATATATATATATATATATATATATATATATATATATATTTATATATATATATATATGGAGGGGCTATTGTAAAAATATGACTGTGTCTAAAAAGTGTATGAAGGAATCTGAATAGTAGGATCTTGACAATCAATGACTTAGATTGAAAGTAAGAATTATGAAAGGAGTGTTTTATTTTAAAGACTAAAATTGATGTATTAAAGGGTATTTTTGTCATACAATAGTTGGTAACATGCAGATTGTCAAACTAATAAAATTGGAAGGTCCTATTTTTATGCAATTTAAGTCTCAACTTCCACAATGTGCTCAACCAATTAGTATATGTTAATTATGCAAACAAAATCACACGCCAAACAAGTTTATTCTATAAAATACTCCACCGTCAAACAAACGTCAAAACTATTCAAACATTAAAACGAAGATCAATTATCGGCAATAACCAACACGAATTCGGAGCATAAAAAGGTGGGTTATACTCAGTTATACAATAATCGTTAACTTTCCATCGTGTTTTTGATAACAATAGTCGATTAATGAACTGGCAAGTATTATTGATTGTATTTTAATGTGTAGTAACATCAATAATGGAGAAGAAGAAGTCTACTTTGAAAGCTCCTTTCGCCATCAACAAGGTTCAAGGTGTGTTTTGTAGTTAATTGATGTGTTTGTAAACCCCCAAAATCAAGGGTTTTTTAAAATTTTCAGCTTTACGTTTTTTTTCAGTTCATTGACGGTGTGTTAGTTTTAAGCTTCAGGGAGTTTTTGTAGTTAATTGATGTGTTCGTAAACCCCCAAAATCAAGGGTTTTTTTTATATTTTCATCTTTACGTTTTTTTTAGATTTTCAGTTCATTGCCTGTGTGTTATTGTTCTTTAGTTCATTTTCGGTGTGTTATTGTTCTTCAGGTTTTGATAGAGGTTGTTTGTTTTAAGGGTTGTTTTAAGTTGCAGTTGAAAGGTGTGTTTTTTAATTGAATAATTGTTGTTACAATGTGACTTTTTGTGTGTTGTACGGGTTGTGATTAAGGTTGGTTTAAGGGTATACGTGATAGGTTGTTTGTGTATGGGGTTAGGTTAAATTAGTGTTAGTTTCTTGTAAACGGGGGTGTGTTTATTGACTGGTTAATTGATGTTTGAAGTTGTCAAATATGGTAGGTTATTATGTAGTTTGTTGGTTTGTCAAATTGTTTGTGAATATCTTTGTTGGGTTGTTATTAGCAAAATCTGTGTCGGCTTGTTAGTTCGAAGAAGCCCGCGAATAGCATATAATACTACTTTTAGAGATGTCGGATCCGGTGTTGATGTCAAGAAACAGATTTACTTCAAAGGTATTAATATTCCAAATTTTTATATTTCTATTTGTATATAGTCAATGTTGTTGTTTCGTTGTAGAAAATGCAAACAATGAAGTGAAAGGAAGTTCATCGCGTCGGGCGACATCTGCGGTTGATTAAAAAATAAAAACGAAAAATGTGAGATACATATAAACGAAGAACATAACACACCATATAGAATGTATGGATTTTTAACCTACCAGAATGATTAAAAATAAAAGTGAAAAATATCAGATCAATATAAACAAAGAACATAACACACCATAAAGAACGTATGAATTTTTAACCTACCATAATGATTAAAAATAAGAACGAAATACATTAGATCAATATAAGCGAAGAACATAACACACCATATGGAACGCATGGATTTTTAACCTACCAGAATGATTAAAAATAAAAAAAGAATATGGTCAGATCAATATAATCGAAGAACAATGACACACCATATAGAGCATAGTTAATTTTTTTACCTAATTGATGGTCATCATTGAAGGTCTCCATGTTAAATAATAGGTATTGATTAAACAGATAAATGTAATGTAAAATAATACTGGAGATTAATACAGGAGGAAAATAATACTGGAGATTAATAAAAGTATCGTGATTAAGAAAACCAAATAATATTGTAGATTAATTATAAACAGATTGTCTATTAAAAAGGAGGAAAATATGAATTAATTATTTACATAACATAATAATCAAGAAAAACAATATTACAATCATACCCTTATTTGACCATCTTAATCTAAAGTTTATTATCTTTTCTTACCCTTTTTAGAAAAAAAGTTATTTCTTATTATAACCTTGCTCTGTATGTATATATAAAAACGAAAACCGAAAATTTAAAATGGGTTGGGTTTTCCAGGTTTGAAATTAACGAATGTTACACCTTGGGGCCATATTTGTTTCTTTCTCATTAAGGTTGTTAACCCTAGTAGGAATATATACGCTTGCTGTATAATTGTAATTTTTGAACATAATTAATGAAATAACACTAGTTGCAAATGTAGATGTAGGTTCCTCACTGAGACAGAACCGTATAAAATTCTTATGTGGTGCTATCATTTCTTGTGTGTTGCATGTTTATGTGTTGTCACGCAATAAATTCTTGTGTCATGTTAACTGCATGTTCATTGTGTGTGCATGTTTGTGTGTTGTCACGTCTGCATTGCCGCCTAACACTGATTATATGAATTGGGTTTTAGAACCTATATTATTAAAAAGCTCAATGACATGTGCGCCAACAGAATCGATGTTAGTGTGTTGTTGAAATGATTTTAGGGCAATTTGTGAATTTCAAAAAATATAATACAATGCTTGAAATTGCATATAAAAAATTAAAGTCAAATAAAGTTGACAAAAAGAATCCATTGATAATAAAGAAATAGACGTAGTCAACGAGTGATCATGACCAAAGCTCTTCAAAGTTCTAACAGGCTTATGATACTGTCAATGCATGATAGCAACTAATATTGAGCTAGCAATGATAATAGGGATATTGTTAAATACAAGAAATACAACATATGGGCTAATAAATATACAGTGATCGGCCATAAATCCAACAAAGGTTGGTATATGAAAGATTTTAATTGGGCATGAAAGCCTTATACAAACTTAGTATTCTTCAAGGTAAATGAGCCAACAATATCATTTAATATGACTTAATGAATAGGTCACAATAATAACTTTGGTAGTGGAATTAGGATTGTTGATTTTTAGTAAACAGGTCAAATATATCATTTTCAGTAACATGTCTAATTACCATTCTTGTTAAACGAGTTGAAATTACCATATTAGGATCTATACACCTTGGGTGACTTTTGAACCGAGACAAATAAAATCATAATAAGAAGAAAATTTTAAAACTAATTAATCAAGTTAATGTAAGAAAAAAAAAGGATTTTGGTTATAGTTTTCCATGCGATGGCCCAGGACGAGGTGGTACTTGTGATATTTCGGCTAGGGAAGCATTTTATTTGGCAGTTTTTTGGTTATTAAATATTGTTCGCATTGGAAGCACATTACATTATGGCAGAGTAATATTTCAAAGTTTAATAAATCTTTCACTTATTTGATAGGATGATTAAGAGATTATTTATGATTAAACTCTTCACAACTTACCGACAAAAGCCCATCAGCTAGATGTCATGTCAAGATCTAGGTTCAACAGCATGAATCGTGGACTCGTGGTAGTAGAGGCTGCATAGGCCCAAACGATTTGAAAAATAGATATATTATGGTAAAGTTTATTAATGTGTAGTAATGTGTTATGTTGTTACCTTTGTTAACTTTCCGTCGTGTAGTATGTCGTATAACATTTTGGTTAACTTCTAATTTTGTTATTTTGAAAAGCTTAGACCGTGACGAGTATAAAACTACTTTAAACTTGTGATTGGCGTGAAGGTTCATGACAACAACTCTAGCTATGTTACTCGCTTTATAACGCTAAACCGACCATACCTTATTACATACACTATCTAATTAAAAATAACTTGATATAAAATGCTGTGTAGGAGACTCAAGCCCATATGGCCAAAAGAGACATGCAACCTAACCCTAAAAGAATTGAGATAAATGCTAGAGTTTGAAGCCTAGAGCTTGTTTGAACTTTTGATTTCATGAAATCCATAGCAAGGAGGTCCACAAGAGCCATATATATAAGTATCCCTGCAGATGCCGCATTAAGTATCCCTTGCACTATAAGAGCGGTGCGGCTGTTCTCATCGTATGTATCTGAGATCGCAATCCCAATTATAACACCTATTGGAGTTGTCAAGGAAAAGAATATAACCATTGTTACCGCCGTCCCAACCTTGAATTTGGCCTGCAAATTACATCAGAAATGAATATTTTGCAGGAAAATTTATGGCATATTAAAGAAGAGTTATGAGCAGGTACCTCAGTGATGCAACTTCCAAGGCCCATGCCTTCAAACATTTGGTGAAAACTCAAAGCAACAATAAGTGGTTTGATTGTTTTGGGATTGAAAGAAGCTCCTAATGATATTCCGATTATTATTGAGTGTATTATGATCCCAATTTCCAAGACCTGCATCACATTTCTTAAGTTTTAGTTCATATTTAACTAATGGTGACTAGAAACTCAAAGAGGAAAAATGCACCAATAATCATTCAATTACTAGTATATTTTAAGAAATTAATTAGTTTAGAACTCAATGAATGACTTTTTCTCTATTTCTTGTCTAGTAGTCATTCAATTCGTGTGTATATTTATTTCGTCTCATACAAACATATTATGCCATAAATGTCACTTTATTAACATTAAAACTATTATGCATATGCTTGTTATTTATAAGATTTTATGGGTATATATTCCAAGTTTACATTTTGTTAAGTATTCCTTCTTTTTTTTTACAAAAACTAATACTAGTTAGGTAATATGAATCTTCATAAGTATACAAAATATTACTTAATATTTTCATTTATGTCAACCACTAAGATATTAACAAATCATTATCAACAATGGAGTGATTTATTAATAAAGACAAAGTATTTAAACACTTAGGTTTGAGAGAAGATGTCTTAGGTGCAAGTCCAAAAGACAACATGGATTTAAAAAAATCGTGTTTTATATAACGGAACAAAACAAAACACGACCTGCGAAATAACCCGGTGACGGAGGAGACCTTCCGACGACCCATGTGCATGGCCATGGGAAGTATGTGTATGAACATGCATCTGACCCTCATCTCCAGCTACAGCCTCAACCGCCTTGTTCATATAATGCAATCTATTAAAGAAACTAGTAACCGCGGTTTCAACCATCATCACCGCCACCGCAGCCAACATAGCCACGAAGCTCGCTAATGGAAAATCGCCCCAAGCCTTGTCACCAAGACACGGATTATCCAAGCTCTCATTAGCATCAGGAAACACGTGAACAAAACCTGTGGCTAAAATAACACCCGCTGCAAAAAATTTAACCAACAAGAACACACTGCTCTCCGGGCGTAACGTTTTAACTATTTTACCAAACTGAGGTACAGAAACCCCAACCACACCCGCGACAAGAATTGAAGCAATGGCAATAAATTTGAATTTGAGAGCTTGGTTCTTGTGCTTGCCGTCTAACTTGTCGGATTCTTCGCAAGTGCATTCTGCGTAAATGCAGACGGGTAAGACGAAAACAAGAAAGACATGCTTAATATTCATGGTTAGTTGCAAAATATGTGGAGGGATTTAGGGAGTTGTAATGGGTTGTTGAAGATGGAGAGAGATATATGTAGGGGTTGATGAAGAAAGAAGTAAAATAGGAATTCGTTTCATGTCGACACTATTAATTTTTCGAAATTTTAGTCGTTAATATTAATGGACAAAACTAACTAGTTACATTATGATATGTCGACATAATTAGGTTTCGAAATTTTAGTATTAATAAGTATTGATTGCAAAGAGTTTATGTATAGTTACTACTCTTAAGATTTAAAAGTGAATAATATTTCTTTTTGAGAAAAGTTCGATTTTAGTATACGTGGTTTTTTTAAATTATCAATTTTTCTTCAATAGTTTATTTTAGTTTTTTTATGGTACAATAGTTTTGATTAACTATCAGTTTTAGACTAACCCATTAACATTATCCATCCACTATGAGTTAATACAACTTTGAGTTACTTTTTTTTTTATTTTTCATAAACTTTTAATCATAAGAATTTTTGGGTTTTCTACTAAATATAAGTTTTAAACTTTTTGCTATATTTTATTATTATGGTTTCTTATATTTGTTATTTATCTATACACCTTTTATTTTAAAAAAAATATTTTTTTTGAAACTGACGCTTTTATGCAAGTGTATATTTATTTATTTATATTAAAATACTTTTATTTATTTATTTTTTCTTTTTATAGTAATATCAATTTAAAAACAGTGTATTTCATTTTTATTTTGAAGTACGATTTTAATTATAGATTTTTACTAACTACAAACGACAAGAAAAATCTGTGTTCCTTCTTTGATTTTTCGATGGTAAAAAGAGCATATAGCTATTTTATATTGTCGTTCTTACTTTTCAATTGACGAAAGGTTTTTGAAAACCAAATTTTTTTATTTTAGTTCTTGATTTGAATTTGTAGGTCTCGTGACTGGATCAAACAATACAACAAACAAATACTAGTCGTCTTGGATCAACCTCTCTACTAGTTGGCGGAAACAACTAGCAAGGAACGAGATCTCGGATCTTGTGGTGTACACTAAGGAGCCGTGGGTTAGTGAGAGGGAAGAGTGAAAGAGAGTTTGTGAGAAATAATATTTGCAAGGGTTACCTTGTGTATGCTATACACACACTATATATAGTGTGTGCATTATCATACTCTCTTTCATTGATATGCCCAATGGGCTTCAATTACATAAGGCCTCGTGCCCAAACATACAAACGTAAATAAACTAGAAACGTAAACTAACAACATACAAATACGAAAGACTAATCAACAAAACAGGCCTTACAATCTTCCTCTAGTCTCTGATATTTGCTTTATTTTCTTCTCACCACTCGCATTCGGACTCATAGTCAAATACACCGTCTGGATCTTCTTCAAAAGGTTGTTTTTCAACAAGTAATCTGACGAACTTGTTGAACTTTCCAACGATGTGTTGTCACGACGAACGTCTTCGGCTGTACAGAGGGGCGACTCAACCAGCTTCTTGAGCTCGCGGAGTCCGAATCCAGCCAGTTCATGCTCATCAAAGAATCTGAGCTTATGATTTCGAGTGCAAAGCATGATAACCTCGCCGTGTTCGTTGTCGAATTCCTATGCAATGAAGTCCTGAAGAAAGTCATCCTCAAAAGGCATTCCGTGGTAGATCGGCGGGCCATGGTTGTCAGGCATCCTATATAATCTTTCCTTGGGCGGCTTGTTGGAGAAAGGGTTGATCTTCTTTACCTTGAATGACCTACCCGGATTGACTGCGAACGTCGGGTAGTCAGCTCTCTTTTCTTTCTTCAAAAAGACTGTCTTAAACTATGATTCAAGAGTGTCATTGCTATTTTCACGAGCTACCGTCTTTTGAAAGTAGTTCATGTCAAGTATCGATAACGAGTGCATATCTCGGTAGGAGAGATATGTGAGATCTCCATTTGCACGTCTAATAGCCCATCGTTGGCTATCTTTGTCGAATTTGGCGTAAAAAATGGGATCTGATTCATGGTAAGGCTTCGACCTCGCTCGTATGCTTCCCATCCTACTCACGCTATAGTATTTGATTCCTTTTCTTGATCTACTTCGAGAAGGAGCAGCAACAGGAGTGACAACGTGCTTATCAACGGCTGGCTCAACATTCTTCCCAGTTGTTGATGTGTCGGGGTTGGGAGAATAGTTGATGCCGTCATCATCATCATCTTTATTTTCCTCTACGGCTTTCTGAACTGAAGGAACGGTACCTGCAAAAGTATGAACATTTAGTAAAGAGGCTAGCTCAGTCTCCACCGCAGCCTCTGATTCCCTCGTCTTTTCAGCCTCCTTTGACGGCTCAACATGAGCCGCCATATTTCCAGTGGTGTCACCACTACCACTACCACTACCACTACCATCACCATGAGGCTCATCAGATTTATCATGCTGGTGGTCATCGTCCTCATCATCATTTTTCTCATCATCCTCGTCGTCTCCACCATCAGACTCGTCATCATCGTCCTCATCCTCACCATTATCACCGTCATCACCACCACCTTGTGCTACTGGTTATACATCGGGACGAATAATCATAGAGGTGTTGAATGCATCAATTACTTGTGCACTAGTGGCGGGTGCAAAAAGTGTTGAGCTTGTAGTACTGACCTACTCAAATGTAACAACAACGAAAGGAACATGCTCAGTGCCGGTGACGGTTCCTGTCACACCCTCACATTCCACTAACGGAGTTTTACCGTCAAAGGGTGTGAACTAACAGGATGGGAATCATTAGTTATATCAAACACCATAATTAATGTTTTAAAAACAACCAAGACATCAAGTCTTAAGTAAAGATGCAGAAGCATAAACTGAAAAGTAAATAGTTGCGTCACACATGACGACTTAAAGCAACAGTTATCATGGCAAAGTTTTAAAAGAAGTTTAAAGCATAAGAGTTCAGTGAATGCATGTCCTATACCGCTCGCCCGCCTAAGATACCTGAGATAATATACTAAAAGTGTCAACACAGGGTTGGCGAGTTCTAAGGTTTAAGTAAATTAAGCGTTGTGTTTTAGCGTTACCAGATAGTGTTATGTCAATATATATAAATAGGTAGCTAACCTATCAAGCATGCATTACTAAGTGTTCGACACCGAAGCTGACTGTTTATACGATTGCCTTGCCACCATGTCAACGACCATGGTAATGTGTTAGCCAAAATTACACCCACTCGACCTACAGTCGAGTTTAGAGTTGGGTGGGGTTTGTCAAACCCAGTAGTACTACTCAAGGGTGACTCGTTATTTTTCAGTATTAACCGTCTTGATTGTTCAGAAGGACTTAGAGTTGGGTTGGTTTGTTGCCACTTAGCCTTACAAGTGATATATGAAGTATAAACAAAATCTAAAGCGTTGGAGTATGTTATCTCCCCGTAATAAAAACGTTAAAGAGTAAAAGGGGTCGTGAAACTCACTGTTTGCAAAGTTATCAAAAATCCGAAAAAAGTGTGCGTCAAAGAAATCCTCACTAGTGCTCTAAAAACAAAAATGAGATTTCTATGTGTTTTAATTACGAGTGAGTCTCTAGACTCGACACATAAAAGTTATGAATGAGATGTGTCCGTGTTACGTTTGTGAAACAAGTGCGACTCGACAAACATGTTGGTGATAAGTTACAGGTGTGAACAAGTATAGTATTAAGTGTTACTACGGTACATCATCAGTAAAATATCTACCAGAAGGGCAAGTATGTCAAACACATTGCAAATATCGGTCAAATCGTCACTTTTCATGTTTAACTAAAGAATTCAGCAGCTAAGTTACCGAGACAGATTTTAACACGTCAAGATTACTCTATTTCACTAATCATAACATGTAAATAAAATCACCAAAAAATCATCACAGAAGCACACGTGAGTTAGGTTTCTAAAATTATTTTTATTATATTTTTATTACATATGGTTTTATCACAAGAATCAAAACAACACAGTAAGCACACAGTAGTCATTATCATGCGTAACAAAACTTTCTTTACTATTCCCCTTACATGGTTAATCCAATTAATGCAAGGCAAATTGGGTTAGATTCCACACTCAAATTATTAACTTCCAGAAGTGGAATCAACTCAATTGGTCTTGTCTTTTGTGAGATACACTATTTACAAAACAGCCTATAAGAAGGCTTCCCGAATCAGACTTGCGCAACAGATTTGTAAATTAATAAAAACTGACTTCCACACGTCCAAAAATTACAAATCAGATTCCTTAGAAACTAGACTTTACCTACTACATGATAGAATCAATAATCAATTGAAAAAATATCATTAACATCAAGTTACAACCGTTTTAACATGCATTTATGATTCTGTCCAGCATCAGTTTTCACCGAACTTCAACAAAATAACAAATCTATGAACAATTAACCATGCATGAAACCCTAACTCATCAATAATCAACAACTTTAACATCTAGGATTTATGATTAATATGTTCAGTGATGCCAAAAATCGATAGAATAGGTTACCTAGTTAGCACCTTAAATTTTCAACAAACTTGCAAGGATGATTGTATGTGTGTGTGTGTGTTGTGTGTTTCGGTCGAACAAGGGAGGGGGGGGGGGGCTGCCGTCGCAAGAGGGAGAGGGAGAGAGGGAAAGGGTTAGGGTTTGTGTTAATAAGTTGTTTATATAATAATTAATTATTTCACATGTTACAACTTGCACCCTCAACTTCTATTTAGTTTAATTCTCGCACAAACTAATCATTTTCATCCATAATATGATGTTATACATGCAAGAACCAAATTACATATAAACATAACACGTATTTATACCAAGTACTTATTTATAATATTTATTGTTTGTTCACCAACGGTTTGAGTCGACTCGTGTGTGATTCGGTGAAACTCTGAAAGACTACTTGTGTAATGATTGTCATGTGACATTTAAACTCTAATTAAATGCAATGAGAAATGCGTTAACTGGAATGACATAGTTCGTGTGATCTTGAGTTTGAATTAACAGAGTTCGGATTAACTGAGTTAACATGAAATTGACGAGTGTCACAGTTCCAACAACTACTTCAGGCTCATCAACTGTCTTCGAGCCTGAACCAGCTTCACCTCCATCATTTCTTTGGTCTCCCGTGTAGAGGAAGCCATGAAAACTTCCTTGAGCTCTAATCCTTTCGGAATCAGAAGCTAAACGAGCAAGCACAGTGTATCGTCGGTTGACTTGCTCAGGCCTTAGCTCAGCTACATGAAGGAACCTCTGAAAGGTCCTCATCAGATGAACCCTAAGGTTCTCAACATCCTCATCGGTTAACCGCATAACCTCCATCACTGCAAGGTATCGGTTAACTAATGACTCATTCACATACCTATGAACGGCGCGTTGAATTTCCAACTCATCCTTCTACTACTCAACAAGATTTTGTAGTCTCACGCTCTCACCCATAACTCTATTCACCTCCCTGTTCTCACTACCTTCCAATCCACTCACCCGTGAAGTTAAGCGTTCAAAGTCTATCCATACCTTGTCAAGTGTAGACTTGATATCCCTCCTGAAGTTTTCAGCAAAGTTAAAAGATGAGGGAAGATCAATCTCTAGCTATCTGACCCGAGACTCAAGCCTTTTCATATCCATGTGTCGTTCAGCATTTTCAAAGTGTTCGTGTTAATCAACAGTTGCGGATTGTCAACTGGTTTTTGCAATTGGTTAATCCAGTTTTGCTGACTTTCGATTCTGGCTTGATCACAATCATGTCTCTCTTGAAGGATACCCAACTAGCTGGCCAAGGAATCACGCTGACGAGTGACCTCCTGGTTGATGACTTGTTGATCTTTTAGGAACTTGATCAACATGATTTCCCATTTTGCACGGTTCTCATTCGCCTCTTCCAGTGCCGCGAGCCTATCAAGGATAGGATCTTTTAACACAGGAGACTTCTTCTACTTCCCACTTGAGATGGGAGTGACTTCAATTACATGGCTCCTATGGGTTGAAGGAGGTGTGGTGGCTATGGTTGAGTGTTGTGTGGTTGGGATAGGTAAGGTTAGGGTTGGGAAGGGAGTGGTTATGGCTAAGGGTAGGCTGGTTGTTGTGGTGGTTGTTTCCATGGTGGTTGAGGTGGCTTGGGTTGTGCTAGATGTGTTGAATGAGGATGACCAAAATGAGGTTTCCCTAATTGGTGAGGTGAATAGGAAAGTAGGTGAGTTGACGGGTATTGTGGTCCTAGGTAAGGTGGAGGTCTCGGTTTGGTTAGTTATAGGTATGTCCTCAAACATAGAGGGCATTGGTTTGTCTAAGCGGGCTGGTGAGGTCTCGGGTGAGGTAACAGGTTCGTCTACTAAGGATGGTTTTTGGGTTACGGTTTTCTTCCTAATGACAATCTTAGGTCTAGGTTTTATTGGAGCTGTAGGTGAGGTCATTTTGGTTATAGGCTTGGTTTTGGTTGAGAATGGGTTTGGGTTTTTGTAACTTTAAATTGTTTTTCTTGGAGGGCATTAAGGGTTTTGGCTAAAGTCCTAGGTGATCCTATGTGTGGGTCGGGAATGGTGGTTTGAGGTGAGGTGGTTTGGGTCGCTAGGGACTGTGTCATGATCTCAGAATCGCAGGGAAAGTTACCTTTTGTGGAGGTAGCTTGGAAGGTAAAGGCTTCTTTGAGTCCTTTTCCTTCTTCAACCTTTTAGGAGGACGTTATGGCTCGTCTTCCTCTTCTTCCTCAGTATCAGAAGCAAATCTCTTAGAGGACTCCCCAACCTTCCCCTTTTTCTTCTTATCATGCTTATTCTTTGATCGGTGTTCGCCTTCCAACTCTTCAGATGGTGGATCAAACTCTTGTATACCACCTTCAGGTTCATAAATAGGCTCATCAACCTGTTCTTCCTACTCATTATCATCACCTTCATCCTGACCCTCATCAGGATCATCATCATCATCATCTTCATCCTCTCCAACAACTACCTCATCACTGTCCGACTCTGTCTCCTTGAACAGACCAATCTTAGGACCCGGCTGATCACCTTGATACGAATAAGAACTTCTACCAGTGGGCTTTTGAATGGTAGTCATTGCCACATCTCTTACCTCCTCGACATGTAAAGGCTCAACGAACTCTCTTTCATTCCCATCTTTATCAACTTCATTGGTGTTAACTGGTTTGGGTGTATCAGGAAGCAAGTGATCCAAAACCAACTGGATGAATCGAGGATAAATCATTTTTTGCTTCTTTAAAAGTGCATTCTGTTGTTTGTAATTGAAGATCAGTTTGGAATAATTGTATCTTCTTCCCTTGGTCAAACTCAGCATAACTCCAACCCAATCAGCGTTAAGTTTGTCAAACCCGCCTTTTTGAGCAGATAAACAGTGAGCAACGATGTGAAACAAGAGCTTCCAGTAATTCGGTAGATATTTCTTCTCACAAGATGACCATTCAATCTCATAACCAATACCCTCCAAATAATTTCCTATATGTTCATCTTAAAAGATTGTGCATGGATCACCGACATTGTCTCCAATCTGAAGTGCCTTTCTGATTGTATCTTCAGTTACGGTCACCTTCACATTATCAACCTTTGAAAAGATCTTGGAACTGTCTTTCTTTGTCTTGGCATTGCCCCAAAACTGTTTAATCCAGAAATAGTGAATCTCGGGATCAAGTGAGATTGCAAATGATAAAGGACCGACTGTAATCCTTTGATCATCTAGACAAATACGTTGAACTTATTTCCTATCGGGATCTCCAATAACAGAAACTGTTATGACCCTGGATACATCAGAAGAACCATTAGTGTTGTTAATTGAGTTGTTATTAAAACAAACTATATAAATAGATTAAACAAAGTAAACTATGCAAGTAATATTTACAAAAAGACTCAAGAAACAGAAAATTTTGCTAAGTATAATGTATTCTAATGAAGTGAAAGTTTAAGGAAAAATTCAAAGTCTAAAGTATTCTAGTCATCACATTCAAATACATCTCTTTAGAATACAAGTTACTTAATCATTTTAAGATCATATATATTTGAGAACAAGTGATCTAGAATACATTGTATTCTATTCACAAATCCATTGTGGACTCGAATAGAATGGATCTTTCACAAATCCATTCTATTCGAGTCCATTGAAACATTAGAAAACAACATACATTTGATATTCGAATACAATATTATGATCGAATACACTTATAGATATCAAAGAATTCGCATACAATCTATATTCGAATACAATGACTAACTCGAATACATTTGGCTTGTCCAAATTTCTCACTTAAACCCTAATTATATTCGATTACTGTAACAATTCCGGCAAATTCAGGTATACCCTAGCCGGTATATACTATTTACGTGTTATTTAATACTGAATATGTGAATTATAATGTGTATATACGAGTATGTATGATTCACGGTACGAATTATACTCGATTATACCGTTAATCGTATTGGAAGTACGGTTAACCGATTGACGGTTATTGAAACCCGAATGAATCGGAGATTACGTTATAGACGAAATATATGATGTTTAGTAATGTTTACGAAGCATTAAAGCTTCGGGATAAGTGAATTATAACACGGAAAAAGAATTTCGATTTAATGGTACGTCGGTACGTTAAACGAAACATTTAATACCAAACCAAGCAAGAGATTATCAATCAAGCCGAAAAAGATGTGCAGTTATTAATAATTTGATGTTTTAAGTCAATAAATGTCATGGTTTAAGTTTTTAAAGTTTTTAAATCGGTTTTATATAAATTTTATTTTTAAGCCGAAAAACGACCGTTTAGGCCTCGTTTTAAGCGGAATTAAACGTTTAACCGAAAAACGAACTGAACCCGATTATCCACAACATTATCCGGATTACACAATCCGAATGTGTGGCCAAGAATGAAGGTGTGGGCCCCACCCCACACCCTTTAATGAACCGATCGGACCAAGGGGTTTCCTCCTTGGCTTCCATTTTTCTTTTTCTCAATCAACCAAACTCAAATTCTCTCAACCCTTCAAACATTCATTCAACTTCCCTTTGATTTATACCAAGAAACCGAAGTAAAGATCGTATTATAGTCGTGTTCATCTTCTTTTCTCGAGTCATTTACAAGAAAATGAGGTTTCAAATGAAAAATGGGTGAGAACCCGAGATGAAACCGATTCTTGCATGATCAAGTGATGTATACAAGTTATACAAGGGATCTTGGTCCAAGAAAGGAGTTAAAAGAGTCAAAAACGAATTTTTACGGTTAAAATCTTTGTTTTGATGTCTTAACCGAAACCATGAAAGAAATGGCTTGATTGTGGGTGTAACATGCTTGGTGTGGTGTTATTGTGCTTGTAGGTGTTATATCTAGTTGCTAGCAAAGGCTAGAAAGCAAGATCTTTGCGATCTAAAGCTAGAAACACAAGGTAGTTCGGTTTTTCGTATGATTTATATGATTTGGACAGAATGTGATAGACTTAGATTTGGATCATGAAATTTAACAGAGATGATCTACACATGAAAATATGAGATCTGTGAAAATTTGGTAATTTTTGGATAAAGGATGAATATTTGGTGAATTTAATGCTCGGTTTTGGCTAAAAATGGTGAAAAATAGCTAAACATCATGAAAAATTCTGTAAAATTCCAGATAAGTTTTTTATAACATATAAAAGTCACACACAAAATTTCAGATCCGTTGGAGAAGTCTAAGTAGGCTTTTCGGTAAAGCGAGTTCTAGGGTTTTCTAGCTCGGTTTTGGTGAAAATGGCATGAAAAATGAGATTTTGGTTCTGGAAAAATTACAGGGAACTATGTGGATGGTAGGGGTCATCCCAGAAAAATTTGGGATTTTTCTAAGGTCGTTTGGTATTTTTGATATATTTGGTGTTTAAATGACGTTTAAAAATAGATAAATAAATGTTAAATATAAAAATAAATTCTGGAAATATTTTTATAAAATTCCTTACTGTCAAAAAGTGATTTGTGCAAAATTTCAAGATCCGAGACTAAACGGATAATTATTTGTGCTAAAAAGAACATAAAAACAAACTTTTAAAGCTTAAAACGCGTAAACCGGCAAAGTTCGCCTAAGCGAGCTGACTGGTGTATAAAAACCCTAAAAATTGACTATTTTCATGAAACTAAGTTAATCAAGTAAAAATAAATCATCCGAAAATAATTCGGATGATTTGGGTAATTTTACCCGATTTAGCAGTTTCCGGTGTATTGAAGACGGAAACGGGCCCCGCGGCCAAACGGGGTGTCTAAACGAGCTCTAATTTCACCACTTTAATTAAAATGTCAGTAACAACTATTTTCGGGTCGTGTGTGACCAAACTCATTTTTTTTGAAAACATAAAAACGGATAACCGTGCTAGGCACGCAAAACGGGAAAACAAACTAAAGGTAGTTTTGACTAAAGAACTCTAAGTGATATCACAATCTAAGTCCTGAGAAGTGTTTCGGGGTTAACATTGTCCCCGGATCGTGTACGGTACTGGGTTAACAGTGTCCCCAGACGTACCGGTTAACACGAATTTAAGTTATATTAATAGAAATTGTATAGTAACGACTTAGGGATCGTATTACAGATCCGGACCGGTAGCCGTGCACAGTGTTACCTATTTGCTCACGAAAAGGTGAGTTTCACGAGCCCCTTTTTACTGAACTGTTTTAAATATTTTCCCGGGGCGGAAAGCAAGTTTCTATCAAAATGTTTAAGTACATGCTGATCGCATGGAAATGAATGTATTTATATAATGTTTATTGTACGTGAATCGTACGGTAATGTATTAAGATGGTAATTGTCTGAGTTGCTAACAGTGTAAGGCCCGAAACAGTGTTCTGGGTTAACAGTGTCCCCAGAGGTTATTAAATGGGTTTCTGGGTTAACAGTGTCCCCAGAGGGTATTAAATGTGTTTCTGGGTTAACAGTGTCCCCAGAGGTTATTGGATGTGTCTCTGGGTTAACAGAGGTTTCACTTGTAGGCTTAGCATAATTACATCGCTATTATATGATTATTATAATGATTTGTCATCGTTTACTTAAATTAGTGAAACTCACCAACTACTCGTAGTTGACCCGTTTTCTTTACATGCTTTTTAGGTACACCCAAATTGGAATGAGTGATACGTGCTTGATGATGTGTGCTATTTTGTGGAAGCTTAAGGATCTTTATTTTGTATTAAATATGCTAATGTACTATCGGTAAAACTTATGTGTTAACGCCTAGATGATAACGAAACTCGGAACAATGTATTGAGATGTAAATTAATGTAGTGGTGTTTTCTTTATAAGCAATGCTGTTGATATCAGATGCGTCTGTTGCATCCCGTTTACGTTTCCGCTGCGGTTACGGGGTGTTACAATTACAAACTCAATTCAAATACAACATTGTATTCGAATACAACCTTGTCGACAAATAATACAATTGTCTTAACTTCACAATCAACTTCACAACCTCAGTCAAATACATTATATACTTGATTACACTGTCCTTTGTTATTTTCTCAAAAGATCCAATAGTATTCGAATACAAATGAGATTAAAAATATATTCGAATACAATAGAACTTCATCTTACATTCGAATGCACATTCATTTGAGAGAATAAGTATTCGAATCATAGATATACTCGAACAAATTCATCAGTTAGAACAACATTTTAATAAATAAAAACAGAGAATTAAGACAAAAACAGGTTTCAGGGTTTGTCTTCAAACATTATGAAGATCTGGGCAATGATGAACACATATTCAATCAAAAATCTGGGTTCTTCAACCCCAAGAACATGACCGAAACCCTAAAAGTTGAAAAACTACACAAAATTTTCCCAAAACCCAATTAACTTCACACATGAAATCTTTATGACATCGATACTCATAATCACCCTTCAATTTAAATAGCCAATAACAAACAAATGTATGTTAAGCATGAGCGGTCCGTCGGGACGGTTCACTACCCAGAATCAGAATATATGAACGAAACATGATAAAATCATACCACATGGAAGTGTTCCATGATAGATGGATGATTTAAGAGTGATATATGGAGCAGATCTGTGTGATTGATTGAAGAATGGAGAGCCGATTAGGGTTTTAGGAAGAGGGGTGGCGGATAATAGAGGAGAAGAGAGAGAGAGAGAAAGAGGATAATGTTTAGAAAAAATGTGAAAGAAATTTTGAGAAAACAATTTATAGTTTCAACCTATCTCGCGATAGGGTCGAAATGTCGTTTAAAACAAATTTTCACTCCCGACCCCCGAACTCCGAAAATGTATACTTGTGCGGTCCCTTGTTAATCCAACATGTTACATACTTCATCATACCTCAGGCATACTTCATCATACCCCCAATTGACTCCGACCCCCAATGATTGATCAAAACATTTTGTGCTTTCATAAACTTTTTGCAAACTTTTCTTTCAAACAATATGTAAAGGTTGAACCATGGACTTACTAGCCTTGTTGACTTATACCTTCATATAAAATGTTTAGGACTTACTTATTTTTCCCATGTTACGTGGTTCTAATATACCCCTTTTTGTTTGATAAAATTATCAACATTTTTGTTGTTGATTTCTGAATACTTTTTTAGTATTTTGCAGTTTTTCTACTTTTTCAATAATTTTTGATATTTTTCAATATTTGAAACTAAAGCAAGAAATAAATTTTCATTGTGACCAATCACTAACGGGCTCGTGTATGACTGACTATTAGGATTTTTGCCCTCATTGATATGACTTATTTGGAGTCGGCCACCGCTTCATAAGAGTGTGACCACTAGCATAGGTAGATATTTAAGTTTATATCACTATGATACTTACTCATTTGTTAAGCCTATCTACACATCAAGAAATGATCTTGTTAGCTTTTGATCTACTCTTTTCATGTGCTAGGATCACCTAAGACAATTTCTTATCATTTTCCAAAGGTCGGATCGATTTATCAAAATTTTCTTTTGTTTTAATATTATCCGACTCCCTCTAAGCAGGAGCTCCCTCTAAACGTTATACTTTTCAAACTTTTTCATTTTTTCTTAAATAAAATAATATAACATAATTTTGGTAAGTCAAATGACTCATTTTTGTTTTTCTTAAAGCAAAAGTAAAATCTTTTTTGTTAGTTAAAGTTAATTCTTTTTCTCCCTCTAAAATTGTGGCATATTTGAAAAATATTTACAATTTTATATATAAAAAGTTTAAAAGAGATAAAATAAAGTAAAGGTAAAACCTAATTTAGAGATAAAATAAAATAAAAATAAAACCAAAGTTTAAAATTTTTAAAAAATTAAAAAAATATAAAAATAAATTTAAAAATTTAAAATTTAAAATTTTAAAATAAAATAAAAATAAGCTATTTTTTTTTTTTAAAATGAAACTAAGATAAAAGAAAAATTTAAGTAAAATGAAAATAAAATAATATGAATTAAAATAATTTAAAAATAAAATTAAAATAAAAATTAAAACTTAGTTTTGAACAAAAGAAATCATGCCCAGTGACTCAACGAGTAACAAAAATCAGACACGATCAAAAGCTTTAGTAAACAGGTCTTCAAAGTTGTAATCAGTATGGACCCGTTCTATTGTGACAAGCTTCCGGTCATAACAATCACGAATAAACTGCATTCGGATGTCAATGTGCTTTATCTTATAGTGATGGACAGGGTTTTTCACAATACACACAGCTGCCTCATTGTCACACTTAATCGGGGTGTTAAAGAAATTCAAACCGTAATCCAACAGCTGATGTTGGATCCAAATAACTTAAGAATATCAAGCGGAGGCAACAATGTATTCCGCTTTAGCAGTGGAGGTATACACGGAGACTTGTTCCTTGCATTGCCAGGAGATCAATCGGTCACCTAGGAACTGACATCCACCAGATGTTGACTTTCGATCCAAATTGCATCCCCTATAATCGCTATCGGTGTAAGCATGTAGTACCATATGGGAGTCTTTGGGATACCAAAGACCTAAGCAAGGCTTTCCGTTAATGTACCGAAAGATGCGCTTAACAGCAATTAAGTGGGTCTCTTTCGGATTACTCTGATATCTGGCACACAGACAGACAGGGAACATGATGACTGGTCTGCTGGCAGTGAGATACATTAGGGAGCCGATCATAGATCTATAGAGATGTTGATCGACAGGAGTTCCTGATGAATCTGGAGCAAGAACAGGTCGGGTAGCGATCGGAGTAGTTGAGTCTTTGAACCCGAATTTTAGAACGATGTCACGAACTTATTTTTCTTGATGAATCAGTATCCCATAATCCTTTTTTTCAACTTGAAGACCTAAGAACTCATTTCTCCCAACAAACTCATCTCAAACCGATTCTGCATGACCTCGGCGAACTCTCTACACTGCTTATCGGAAGTAGATCCGAAGATAATATCGTCAACATAGACTTGGACAAGGATCGTATCACCGTTTACATTCTTGATGAAGAGTGTTTGATCGATAACACCACTTCTGTAGACATTCTTAATCAAGTGATTTTCTAGTGTTGCGTACCATGCACGAGGTACTTGGTGTAGCTCATACAGAGCTTTGCCAAAACGGTAAACATGGCTTGGAGGATCAGGATCCTCAAAACCTGGAGGTTTCTTTACATATATCTCCTCTTTTACTTTCCCATACAAGAAGGCACTCTTCACGTCCATTTGATAGACCTTGAAATTCATGTACGAGGCATAGGCTAGGAACATACGAATTGCCTCCAACCTAGCCACCGGTGCATAAGTTTCATCATAATCAAGGCCTTCACGCTGAGAGAAACCTTGTACCACCAATCTTGCCTAATTTCTTGTAATAACCCCTTTGTCATCCTTCTTGCTTCGGAACACCCATTTGGTCCCAATCGGTTTCTTGTTCGGCTGCATCTTAACCAATCTCTAAACTTGAATTTTCTTAAATTGTAAAAGTTCTTCCTACATTGCTTCAACCCACGAGTTTTCCCTTAGGGCCATCATGTAGTCCTTTGGTTAAACCTATGAAATAAAACAAGCAAACAAACATCTGTTAATTGTACCGGATTTACTTCTTGTTTGGATGCCGGCAGATGGAGAACCTATAATGTTCTCTGATGGATGACGTCGGTGAATGAGTGTCTGAGGAATGTCTTCGACAATGGTTACCGGTTCGTCTTTAAGATTTAAGGTGAGACTATCAATGGGAAGGAAGATACGAGGAACACCTTCAAGAACATCAGCAGTTGATAGAATAGAGTCAGGTTGATCAACTCTATTCTCTTGATTGATCGATTCTTCCCAAAGATCCTCGCCATAAGAAACAACAATGGTGTCGATTGGAGTCGAAGCAGTATGATCAGAATCACCAATAGCAAGTTCTTCAACATGAGTAGCTATTTGAACAGTTTCATTGGCAGAGGGAGGTGTGGAAACAGATTGCACAACACTTGGAGCTACTTGAAGATCAGCAACTGGTCAATCTAATGTTGTTCTACATTGTCGGCACACTGGAAGGAATCATTTGAATCTGAATCATATCCATCATCAACTTCCACCATCTCAGTTGAAACAGCATCTTGAGCAGCGGATGGAGGAGCGGCTAGAGGAACAGCTTAAGGTGCGAGATGATTAACAACTTGATTAATGACTTGAGGAGGGGGTGGAACAAAAGGTGGAGCAGGTAGGGCAGGCATAACAGACAAATCCACTTCAGACAAACTGTTGATTAGTGTTTGCATCAACAAAAGGTTCTTGTGATGAAGATGGAACTTGAGTACAAACAGGATGTGGAATAGACTTGCTTCGAAACTGATTGAACAAACTATCATAGTCAAACAACTACTCTGGTCCCGTGCGAGCGTCAGTAGGGTATAGCTCTTGCCAGTCAATGTTTTAGGATTCCAAAATCAGCTTGGTTTTCTTGTTGTAGACTCGATAAGCGGTTTTGTTGGATGCATACCCAACGAAATAGCACTCATCAGCATTTTCAGCAAATTTGGGATCATGCTGAGCACCAGCATGGAGTAAGGTGCAAGGACACCCAAAGGTCTTGAAGTAGTTTACTAGCGGCTTCGTTTTATAGTAGACTTCATACGGAGTATTCTTCAGACGCTTGTTGATCATCACACGGTTGTGAATGAAGCATGCCGCGTTGATGGCCTCACCCCAAAAGAACAGAGGTAGTTTGGAATCATACATCATTGTTCGTGCAACTTCAATCAGTGTTCGTTTTCGTCTTTTAGCAACTCCATTTTGTTGAGGAGTATAGGTGCACTGAAATGACATTTTATTCCATTTGAGCTGCAGAAGTCATCCACAGATCGGTTGCAGAACTTAGTTCCGTTGTCGCTTCGGATACACTTCACCTTCTTGTTTGTCTATCTCTCCACCAGAGTTATGAACTTGATCAAAAACTGTGTGGTTTCATCCTTATGCCCTAAAAGGAAAGTCCAGCTGAAACGGGAAAAGTCATCAGTAATCACAAGACAATGGGCTTTTCGGATGATTGCCATAGGAGTAATAGGACCAAACAAATCCATGTGTAACAGCTGAAGAATGGAATCTATGGAATTGATAGTCTTAGGTTTGTGAGGGAGCTTGTGTTGCTTGCATTTAGAGCATAAAAGACATTTTTCAATGCAAGAGAAAGATAACAGGCAATCCCCTCACATGTTCCCCTTTAACCAATTTTTTTAGATTTTTAAAATTAAAATGACCTAGTCGTCGATGCCATAGAGATGAGTCGTTCTCCGGGGCCTTAGATAACAGACATGAAGCGGTCTTACGTGAATAAGAGCTATTCATGTCTATTATGTAAGAATCATTATGCCTCGGAGTACGCATCAAGATCCATTCTTCCGGGACCTTAAAACCTAGTTTGAGAATCAAGCATTCATTCTCAGTGGACATTGTGGAGTACTGTTTGTCACAGATTTGAGAGACGCTGAGCAAGTTGTGGTTCAGTTGTTCCACCAAGTTGATATCATCAAACATCAGAATTCCATTCGACACTCTACCTTGTTTGGTAATATTCCCACCCATATCGCCAGTAAAATAAACACATTCGCCATCGAACGGTTTAATGTCAAACGGCAAGGATTCGTCTCCTACCATGTGTTGGGTACAGCCACTATCTATATACCATATACTATTTACTGAACACCTTGGCTGACCCTACACACTTTAACTAAATTTAATTAGATAAGGGTTCCCGAGACTTAGTTGTCTCGGGAGGGTCAACCACATGGTTGTCAAATGTCCTTTTCTCATTATTATTTATGAAGTTGTGGGACGTGTCAGAATAAGAAGAACAGTCTCTAGGATTCCATGCACGAGCAAGTTTCCTGTTTTTAAAAGTTTTTCGAGACTGTCTTCTTCTTGGTTTTAAAACAACATCCTCAGATTTTTCAATCTTTGGATTTCTTTTCTGCTTTCTTTTTGATGAATAGTTAGACTTTTCAGTCTTCGAATTCCTTTTTGCTCTCTCCTTCTTGGTTGTCCAAAAAGGAGGTTTCTCATTCTTTTTTATTTCTGGATCTCACATCCATTTCGCTGGCAAAACTGTCAGGTTGGTCATTACTTGTTCTTGAGCTTGGTTTAGCTCTTGAACGGAATTGATTAAACATACTGTTCGTTTCTCTTTTCATCTTATGCCAGCTCTTTCAATGTCTTGCAAGGTGAGACGGGTTACCGTATACAAAACAAAGTTTTCTTCTATCTTCCCTATAGAAACTGTCAGAATTATAATACATAGGTTATGGTGAATAAGGAGATGGTTGTACGGGAACAAACAAGCTGTCAGATCTATGACCTCGATCATCAAAAACATTTGTATAGAAAGAATTAACATAATCTTGTGGATAATAACCATAGTAGCTACTATCAAATTGATTGTAAAGTTGAGGTTGATAATGTTGATTGGTGGATTGATAAAAATTGTTTCTATGAGGTGGCACATATTTACCAGATGTACTTGCCTTTTCCTTTTAAAAACGAAAATCATTAATTTTAGGTTTCTCAACTTTACAATCATTTGACGAACAGCTAGGTAAGCTAGTATTCACCGATACTTTTTCGTGCTCCTTTCTATCAACAATAGTTTCATCAAAAATAGTTTCACAATCACTATCAGAAATAGAAACATCATTTTCATTTTCAAGAGAAGTGCCGACGTGAACACTCTCATCAAATACATCATTGTTCAAAATGTTTTTGCAAACAATATTATTACAGGCATGGATGACAATAGATGAATCAAAAAGTAAGTTTTTATTTCCACAGCCCTTGTTTGTTTCCATACACCCATTTTCTTCTACACAACTTGCTACAGACGATGAACTAATAGTTGGATTAACTGAAGAATTAGCTAAATTAACAGGCTTGGGAGTAGCAGGAACAAACGTCTTTGATATAGGTACATGACCAATACCGCAGACCATTTCTTTTTCAGGAGGAGAGTTAAAATCAAAGTGAGGAAGACTAGTATAGTTATTATTAAAAGGCAGTGGTATAACAGAACTATCATAGCCTATTCCAGTCTTTATTCGTAACTCCATTTGTGACCCAATTAGTTTATTCAGCTTTCGGTAGCTAACTCAAAGTTATCTATGGCAACTTTTCTTTGGGTTGACTCAATTTCTAATTTAACAATTTTAGCTTTTAGTTCAATTACATGATTTTCATGACGTTTGTCTAAATTTGTAGCAATGGAAACGTTTTCCATAAGATCTGCCATATCATTACCATGAGTGTTAATTCTAGTAGTGGAAATCTTTTCATCCTTTTTAAGATCTTCATTCTGAACTTTAATGCTATCTACTTGTTCTAGAATTTTAGCATTGTGATTTCTATAATGAAGAACTTTATCTATACAGTCTTGAGTGCAAAGTTTGTGTACCTCGGGAATGAGCGAGGCAGGTGTAGGAATCCCATTGGAGGTGTTTGAAGAGGTGCCATCCTAGCAAAGTTCTAAGGATCTTTAATTCTTCAAATTGATCCCCTTCCCAATAAGGTACAGTTGAATCGGCATTCATAGCAATCATCTCCTTAGAGCTTGACTCGAAGTTCCCGTTTGAGGAGCTTCCTTGATTGATTCTTGGGACCCTTGGCTTTGAGGAGTAGTTTGGGATGATTCTCTTGTCAGGCCTCTTAGCACTTTCATTGTCAGACATCTCAGTGATCTTAATGTCTCCCACAGCCATTGGAGGATTTGTGCATTCACGTGCAAAGTGACCTGGATCCCCACAGTTGTAGCAACGAAGCTTATCTTTCTCAAAACCCATATTCTTCCCATCATCTTTGAAACTATTCTTCTAGTACTTTTTCAATAAGTTTGTGGCACGATGAACGGCCATGACCATCTGGTACTTGATTTCCATTTTCTTGAGATCATACTTGTTGATCTAGGGAAGATCTCCTTGTTCAAATGACGGAGGAAGCAGCTTTCCTTGTAACAACTCCTCATGACTTGCCATAAAGGCATGAAACAAAGCCACATTGGAGTTATCAACAAAGAGGGGCTTTGAAGCAGTGTAAACTGGAGTGCTTGGAGTAGGCTTGATTCCATGAGCTTTAAGTGCTTAAACCACGGTTTGATCAATAGCAGACTGAATGGAGCTTGAGTTGGAACTTGACGTGGCTTGAGATACACCAGTATTGTTGAAGGTTGAGCTTGGATTCTGAGAAGTAGTATTGGCTTGACTCAAGAATGCAGAGCTTACACCTGTTCTAGTTGCCATACCAGCCTTTGAGAGGGAACTAATGTGATTGTTCATCCTCAATTTCTCGTCCATCACAAACAACTTGATGACTGAGGTCAGATCAGATAAACTGATAAGATGAAGATTTGATGTTCTCCTAATGGTGATAACACTGTTGCTCCATGAGTAAGGGAGAGAGTTGAGAAGCTTGTCATTTATCTCAATTTGTTCGTATTCAATTCCAGCACTGTTGATTTTGGTAATCAACGTTTCAAATCTTGAGATGAGACTATCAATCGTTTCTCTTTGAATTTAGTTAAACATGTTGAACTCTCCCTTCAACATCCCTTTACGGTTGTTTCTCATTTCCAAGTTGCCTTCAAACTTGTTCACTAAGGCATCCCACAAAGACTTAGCAGTGGTGTAGTCTCTCAATGTTAATGCAATTTCCCATGAAAGACATACAGTTAGGACACCAAAAGCCTTTTGATCCTCAGCAAGCATTCTTCTATCATCATCATTGTAATTTTCCTATGAGTCTTTGGCAAAATTGTAACAAATCTTTTAAAAAACCGTTACAAAATCCGGGTCAAACTTCAAATTTAAAAGATAAAAATACGAAAGTGGAACCAAATGCGGTTCCATTTCCCTCGGCTTTACTTGACTCGGGTAAGAAAAATATCATTTCAAGAAGGGGTCCTTAAAAAGAAGAGATGTGGGAAGTTTTTAAACAAGTAAAGGTAAATTTACCTTTACTTGAAGCAATCAAACAAGTACCCGCATATGCTAAGTTTTTAAAAGAATTATGCACTCAAAAGAGGCAACAAAAAGTGCCTAAACGAGTGGAATTAACTGAGCGGGTAAGTGCGGTTTTAAAAGGAGATCTTCCTCCTAAGCTTCAAGACCCGGGAACGCCCTTAATTAATATTCAAGTAGGTGATTTTCAAATGTCTAGGGCATTAATAGATCTTGGAGCCGGAGTAAGTATTCTTCCGGGGGGTTTATATGACCAATATGATTTTGGTCCTTCAAAACGAGTTGAGACAACGGTTGTATTAGCCGATTTGTCTCATGAACTCCCCCGAGGGATTGTGCGGGATGTGATAGTAAAAGTTGAAGAATTTTACTATCCGGTTGACTTTTTGGTCTTAGACTACTCATCAGTTGATTCGACCCAACAACAAAATGTTATATTGGGTCGATCGTTTTTAAACACCGCTCATGCTATTATTGACTGTTGATCGGGCATGGTTGATATGGCTTTTGGAAATCGGAAAATGAGATTAAATGTGTTCACTAACGGATCTAATTCTTTATGTGGTGATGAGTGTTTCATGGCAGATATTGCTGACATGTGTGAACCACAGATTATGAGGAAGATGCTTTGGAAGCATGTGTTTGTGATTTTTCTGAACAGGTACATATCTGTGCGTTAAGGATGGAGGAGAAGAATCAAGACGTGTTTGCGGTAAAAGAAGGACGACCACCATGGACTCATCAAATTGAAAGTCTACCGGCCAAGATCGATTCGGGTACAAAACCGTCCTTGGAATGTCCACCGAAATTGGAATTGAAGGATTTGCCTAGCCACTTAAAGTATGCATTTTTGGGGGATAATGACACACTACTGGTCATTTTTGCATATAATTTGGAGGAGTCTCAAGAGCAAGAATTGTTGAAGGTGTTTTGGGCGATCAAGAATGTGAATGTGGATTATAAGGAAGCGGGTGAATTGAGAAAGTTGAAGTTGAATAAGATTGAGGAAATCCGGGATGAAGCATATGAATGTGCTTCCGCATACAAAGACAAACTAAAAAAGGTCCATGATGCAAATTTAAAAAAAGGACCTTTTAAGTGGGTCAAAAGGTGTGGTTGTACAATTCAAGGTTGAAGTTATTTCCGGGTAAGTTAAAGAGCAAGTGGATGGGTCCATATATCATCACAAGAGTGGGTCAGTTTGGTGATGTGGAGATAGAAGATGTTCAAGACCAAACGAAACAAGTGGTGAACGGTAAAAGACTTAAGCCTTACTTGGAAGGAAAAGACATCAATGTGCTCGAGGTGGATAAGGTGAGTTACTTGTTAAGCTCACCGGATGAGGGAACAAATTAAGAGGCCAAGGTATGTTGTATATTTTAGTTTAGGTTAATTTAGCATTTATTTAAATTTGGTTTTAAAAATTTTCGTTCTCATCTTTAAGTTCGACTCAAATGCAGGAAATTTTAACAAATTTCTTTACCGTGTTGGGGACAACTCAGATTTTCCAAGGGGGTAGGGTAATTGTTGGTTGGTTTTTTGTAGGCATTTTTTTGTGTTTTTATAATGTTTTTATTTAAAAAAAATTGAAAAATTGAAAACCATACAAGTACCACTGTAAGCTACGATGGGGAATATAAACCTTACGCTGGCTATTAACTGTCTTACGGTAACATTTTGTTAACCAAAGCCACCGTAAGCTACGGTGTCCACCGTAGCTTACGGTTGCCCCTGGAGCTAGGCGACGGGGTTTCCTGTTGTTTATAAAAAAAATATTTTATTTTCACATGTAGCCTACACCACACACGAGATTCCTATCTCTTTCACCATTCATTCCATCAACATCTTTTTCTTCATCTCCAAACGTTAAAACCCTAACTCCATACATCATCCAATCATAACTTTCTTATTTCTAACCAAATCAATTGATTTTTGGGTCTAAATTGGCTAGAATTTCACAAGGGTTTCAATTATACCATTGTATTTAAGAGAATCTCTCGTTTTGCTGGTCGATTTTGGATAATTAGGTCCGAAAATTTGAGGGTTTTGGTGTATTTTGAAGCTTTGTTCATCTTCATTTCTACAACACCAAGGTTTGTCATTTATCTTCATTCTTGATGGTGTATTTCAATGGAATTGTAAGTTGTTCATAATTGTTTCTAGATCCACACTTTCTTGAATTGTTGAAAAAATATGAATAGTGAGTTTGAATGGGTTATGGTTGAAGATGATTAGTATGAATTGGAACATAATGGGCATATTGTTGGTCATATAGTGGATATAATGTTAAAAGTTTTTGAAATTGTTTGAAAAGTTAAATAATATGTCTAAGTAGCATCTTCAATCATAATGTTAAGCAAGTGTGGGGATGTTTAAGGTTGAAAAGTGAATAACTTGCTCTTTTGTTGTTGTTTGTGTGTTCAGAATGGGCCGAAAAGGAAAAGAACCGGTTAGGTCCTCAAGCAACCCTACTGATCAACCAAAAAGAAGAAGGTTAGTTCTTCAAGCAGATATGGACGAAGAGGAAGAAGATCAAATAGGTGAAATGCCAATTTGGAATTCGGGGTCTTTGGCAGATTAGCCTTAGGAATGGCAATCAACATTATTTAATGAGAAAATGAACTCGTTGAGGCAGCGAACTGATGCGTTTATTTGCGAAAAAGAAGTTAGCGAAGAGGATTTTGGACCATTTGAGGTTACCGATAAATTCAGAGCATTGGGTTGGGAAGCAGCCTTAAAGTGTTGGGACAACGAATCAACTAACTTATTTGATGTAGAGATACAAGAATGGATGGCTAACTTACGACCGGTTACAGGTAACCATCCATCAAAGAACAAGTTAATTGGTACTGTGAATGTGGTTCAAGTGGAAATGTCGTTTGATAGTTTGAGACGGGTAGCAAAGTTTGATAGTAAACCGCATAACCAGTATATGTTTCCAAGTTTGGATGATTCGTATTTGGCCCCCGAGAAGCACCTGATGTGGAACACCATGTTAGATGATCTGTTTTTTCCCGGGACATACGTCGGGAAGTTGTACCAAAAAAATCTGAGAATGGAAGCAAAATTGATGTTAACGATAAGCATCAATAACATCATCATGCGTCGGGGTGATAGGGTCGAGGTACGATATCCCGAAGTTCCAATATTATACACAATGTTACATGGATCACCGCTTATTTCATACCATTTCTTGGTAATGAGTAATATATGGAAAAGCTGAAACAGTGTGGATAGAAAAATCATACCTCACTGTCGATTGATCACTGCATTGTTAAAGAAATATGGGGCTATTGGTGTAGGTGATAAAGGTTCTTAGAATAGGTTCAAACCTTTGGGGTCCGGTTGGGTATACTCACAATCCGAACAGTACCATAAATTGAAAAGTGATGGGAGGAGATGGAGAGTATTGAAGGTAGATGCAAGACCATTGAATGTGGGCGAAGCGGATGACCCGGAAAGTGAAGATGAGGTAAGTGGTGATGAGGCGTATCAAGATGATCCAAATATAGCTCACATGGAAACGGATCAAGCGGGACCGAGTTGGGATGGAAGGCAACCGGGGATGCAGTCGGGTTATGTGGGAAGTGCATTTGACTATGCACAAATGCCATATGATTCAAATTGGGCTTATCAAGGAACGATGCAAGAGGTGGTAGAAAGACAAAGACCGCCTATGTTTGGGAATTGGTCTGAATCTTCCCAAACCATTTTTGATCAACAAACTTTCATAGGGGCGAGTATAGAATGGGCATTAAAGAAAAATTATGATCGACAAGAGCAGTGGAACCGAACCCATGTGTATGCCTTTGAGAATGACATGAACAACCGATACCTTGATGATCGTCAGCGACAGATGCATGACGCGTGGCATGCGGGACAGCCGGTTGTGGCCTACCAGCCATTTGTGGATTATACCACTTTTCCACCGTATGATGGTAGTGTGTCATACCCAACACCACCATTGCATCATTCCATGTGGGTGGACCCAAATCAAGGCTCCAGTCAAGGCACCTCGCAACAACAACGAGGCGAGAAAGGTGGTGATGATCATGGCACATTTGGATTCGATGAATTTAATGATGTGATGACATCCATCTTCGGGCCGGCCCGACCGCCTTTCTTCTGATGGAATCTCGTGTTACCAGGTGAACACCATTCTATATATTATTGAATTATCTTTTGTGTTTTTATTTGTTTTTGGGTGGATGGGTGGTAGACAAAAATACTTTTGATTAAGTATAAAGGGTTGTGTTGAATTGAAGGTTGTGTTTTTGAAGTAGTTTGTTTCATTTTTTTCTCTCAAAAATCGTACATTGGGGACTATGTATCCCAAGTGTGGGGATGAGGAAAATTTCATTTGTTTTGAAAAATTTTGTTTTAAAAAATAAATAAAAAATAAATAAATAAATAATAATAATAATAAACATAAAAAATCAGAAAACATAAAAAAAATCGAAAAATAGAAAATTTAAAAAAAAATGTGTTTAAAGAAACCGGAAAGTGGTAAGATGGCAGGGTGAAGTTTTGGTCCCTTTTCATGTTAATCTCCCTAAATAACATGTGCCTAGTTGTTTTAAAAAAAAAGGAGATTATGTAGTTTTCAAGGTTATCATGCTTTCGGTGTAATAACTTGCATAACACGTTCGTTTGCACTTGAAAATTGATAAAGCAGGGATTGGTGAAATGGTTGATATTCTCCGATTTAACTTGTACAATTAATGCATTTCGAGATCTTAGTGTGGCATGAGTGCAAAAGTGATAGAGGCACTTAGGTTAAGCCTCGTCTGTATGAGCGAAAGTGTGGGTTTTGGGGGGTTGGGCCTCATACATTACATATATGAGCGTGGATATGAGAGGGGCGGGGGGTTGGTTCCTTTAGAAAACCTTATTGGGCATATTATTTTATTTAATCAACCCCGGTGTTGTATTGAGAAACGATCCGACTTAATACATTTTTATGTAATTCTTTTAGTATTTATCAATTAGATATGTTAAGAATTATGTTTATCATGCTTACAAAAAAAAAGATTGTATTAGAGTTGCAAAGTTTAAGTATGCAATGTTCAAGTATTATATTAGTTCAAAAAAAATGTTGAAAAAAAATGATGATGTTAGTGATGTATATAATTGTTTATTTCATTGTTTATTTAGTTTGTTTGTAATAAGTCGGATCGGATCGCTTGAGCTACTTTCAGTATTCCCTTCCATACCCTTACACTTGTCCCCATTATAACCCGTTTTAAGCCCTCTTGATTTGCATTCTTGTCAAAGCATTTACATAGGTGGATATTTGAGGATTGTACAAGCGTATGCGAGGAGAATTGATTAGTTGTGGAAATGTATGTATGATCACCAAGGAAAGGTTAATGTGTAAATGTGTGTTATGTGTAGGTAAAAACCGAAAGCATGTTAGTTTTAGTTAGAAATATTCGGTTTATATGGAACATCAAGTGAACTAGTGCACCCGATAAAAATAAGGGAATAGTGTACGACTTGGGACCTTAACTTAACCGGAATTGTGGTAAGATTGGTGGCTACAAGTAGAAAGTAATAAAATTGTTGTTTGAGGTGTTGCTTGAGGGCAAGCAATGGGTAAGTGTGGGAATGTGGCGGGGGTCCTTGGGACAACCCTTAAGTGGTTTAAGTTCGTTAATAGTCATGCGTTTAATCGATTTATCCCTTTGAATTAGATAACAACATTTACTCGTATAATGACAGGTAGGAAAAGCTAGAAAATGGAATTACGAGAACGTTGGCGAAAACGGTGAAGCAAACGGACTTGGAACGAAGAAGTTATGACGAAAAGAAGGAAGGCTTGTTGAAAGCCACCGTAGCTTACGGTAGCCACCGTAAGCTACGGTGGAGTCTGAAGAAAAACCCACCGTATGGCAGTTTAAAACAACCGTAGGGCATTTGGAAGCCACCGTAAGCTACGGTAGCCACCGTAGCTTACGATGGGCGCGTCGCAGAACTTCGTAACTGCCATATTTACTTGTATTTTGGACTGCTTTTGGGATCATCATGATATCTTTTCATCTAGAGACGACCCAAGGGCGATTTTTGGAGATTGTTGATCAATTGTGAGTGTGGTAATCATTAGACGCTTGTTTTTAACTCGTATGACAATTATAATTGAAGGGATGATGAACCGAATCATGCTCGGCTAAACTCTTTCATGTTTTCCCTCGGATTGTAAGGTTTACTATGTTTGTTTGGTTGAATGTTTAGACAATTTCTAAGATAATATTTGATCTTATTGGTTTCATTATTATGGTGTTTGTGTATTGGTTGATAGACTGTTAGTTTGTTGATTTTGTGTTCTAAACCGTCAGTTCTTGGTGCTTTAAGTAATCGAGATTAATCGAGAGGGATATAGGGTTGGATAAACTAATTGGTTTTTCAGTGATTACCTTGCGTTATATAATCCAAGTACTTGATCTTCAATTATCACAATCATTTATATAAACACGAACTTTATATATTGTTCATCTCAGTTTATACATTAACTTTAAATTTCATGGAAACCTGAAACCGAGGGAAGACATATTTTCTCATATTGATTAAAACTCGTTTAATTGCTTTAGTTATTTATTGTTAATAAAATCAACCAACAAAATATTTGAGTTTATTTTTAAACATTTAGTTTAAATTTAAATAGATTTTATAGCTACTCAGTAACGCATTTTCCACAAACTCCCTCTGTTCGATACCCGCTTACCGCTATCTAACTAGTTGTATTCGGTTTATTTTTGAGTGATTCTTTGACCTCACGTCAACGTTCGTAGGGAAATATGATGGGATGACTGATCCCAGTGATCACTTACTGAATTTTGTGGCCATAGGAGAAGTCAGCGGGTCGGCTCTTCCCTACTGATGCCACATGTTCGCATTAACATTCACTGGTGCAGCATGGGAATGGTTTGAGAAGCTGCCGGACGGGCAAATTAAGAACTCGGATGATTTTGTAGCAAAATTTTCCCAGCATTTCAGTCAGCAGAAGAAGCATACTCGTGATCCTTCCGAGATATTAGACGTGATGAGGCGAAAAAATGAATCCATCGAGGACTTCATAACTCGATTTAACAATGAAAGTCTCAATATCGTCGGGATCAGCAAAGATATGCTGCGAGGAGCGTTCCGCAAGAACGTGAAAAGTGATGAATTGGTCAGAACACTGACTGGCAAAGATGGCATGCCCAAAACATGGGACGAGATAATGTACGTAGCAAAATTGTATGCAAGAACCGAAAGGACTTTGAACTCTGGAAATCAGAAACAAACGCCAAAAGTGGAGTTTCAAAGGGACAAATTGGTCAAGGCTCCAACCCTCTGCAGAATCATCAAAGTAATTCGATGCCAGATCTTTGATTGGCAACAAAAACAAGGCGGGTTCTTCAGCACGAGTCACCAATAACTGGACTCCACTGTCGAAGACGGCTGCTGAAATCCTCACCACGGAAAACATGAACTTCAGGAAACCGCAACCACTCACAAGGATATCGTTCCTTGATGCTAAAAATATTGTTCGTTTCATGACGATGTAGGTCACAATTTTTTGGACAAAAATCTACCAAGGTATCCAAATTCGTTTAGTGAGGATTAGTGCTATGATGATGAAAACAAGTATGTATCGATTGCAAACATAAACACACAGATTTGTTACGGGGAAAAGACCTTGATCTGGTTCGGATCGCCGGCACAAAAACCCCGAGTGATGCCAATTGTCTATCACCACTTTATTAATATAACAAATGAGGATACAAGGTTTGGAGAATATGATCAGTGTTACAACGAAAGCTATGTGTGTGTGTGTATGCTGCTGAATTCGTAGTGAGCAGAGTGTGTTGTTGTGTCGTTTCCTAACTGATCATAGCCTCTATATATACATCAAAGATAATAACTCAATGGAGTTATGAATTATAAAGACTATTAACTAATAATCCCTAAAAATCCGCCATTGCTTTCAATATAATCGTAACAGCTACTTTGACCACGTGCTCCATCACTCAGGCTGCGAAATAGGGGGTAGACCAGGTCTCTTAGCCGTTACATGTGTCAAACATAATATTATACACAGGAAACAATTGTTAGTAAATAATAAGTACTGAGGATCCTTGATCCTGACGGGATCTGACTAAGGATAACTGATCCAGAACATATGCCAGGATAACATATCCATAGTGTCACATTTCCGTGCACTAACAATTTGGCGTGCCAGGTAGGGGCTCGAACCCACGACCACAAGGTTAAGAGCCTTGGAGGGTATGACCATCGGAGGTCATACCCAATCGTGGCTATGCCAAGGAAAATAGCGATTTACCTTAAGTGTGAGGGAGAGGTGACCAACCTCTTAGACATTGAACCTCTTATTGAAACCAGCATTGTTACTTAAAAACTTGGAAAAGACAAACGTTAAAAATATATTATCCTTAAATTAATAAGAATCTGAAAAAGATAAGTGATCAGATAGATGTTACCGATTTTAGGATCCTAGATCATTTAAGGATACTCAATCCTCTTAGGATACTTGATCCTGATCAGAAAAAGTACTTCTTGAGGTGGATAGCATTCCATGCTCTTGGTAACCTGTTGCCTTCCATAGTGAGCAAATGATATGCCTCCTTTCCTGCCTCCGACTCGATTTGATAAGGACCTTCCCATTTGGGTGCTAACTTCCCATCAGCCGGATTGGTTGTATTTTGGAAGGCTTTCCTCAAAACTAAATCTCCTTCTTGAAATCTTCTGATCCTTATATTTTTGTTGTATGCCCCAGCTACCCTTTGTTGATAAGCTGCCATTCTGATCTTGGCCAGGTCTCTAAGTTCTTCAAAAGTATACAAGTCTTCAAGAAGGATTTCTTCGTTGGCCTCAGGATCACGTATGCTTGTTCTAGCTGTGGGAACTACCATTTCTGTGGGAATTACAGCTTCTTAGCCAAACACCAATGAAAAGGGTGTCTGGCCTGTTGCATTCTTAGGTGTCGTTCTATTGGCCCAAAGAACATAAGGTAGCTCCTCGGCCCACTTTCCCTTCTTGGATCCTAGCTTCTTCTTTAGATTGTTGATGATGATTTTTTTGCTAGACTCCGCTTGATCATTAGCTTGAGGATGCACTGGAGTAGAGGTTATCATCTTGATTCCCCAACTGTCACAAAAGTTAGTAGTTCTTTTCCCAATAAATTGGGAACCATTGTCACAAACAATTTCAGAAGGGATACCAAATCTAGTTATAATATTTCATTTAATAAAGGATATAACTTCCCTTTCTCGAACTTGCACGAATGCTTCTGCTTCAATCCATTTGGAGAAGTAGTCTGCCATAGTAAGCATAAAGAACTTTCTGCCTGGTGCCTTTGGTAGCTTGCCTACAATATCCATTCCCCATTTCATGAAAGGCCATGAAGAGGATATAGGACACATAGGTTCTGCTGGCTGGTGAAGGATGTTTCCATGCCTTTGGCAAGCATCACACTTATTCGAGTATTCCATTGCATCCCTCTTCATTGTTGGCTAGAAGTATCCAGTTATCAGAATTCTAGAAAACAAAGCTCTACCTCCAGTATGATTACCACAATCACCTTCGTGAAAGTGTTTGAGCACCTCTTGGATCTCAGGATCCTCGATGCACCTCAAATATGGACATGCATGAGATTTTCTGTATAGCATATCATCTAATAAAATATATTGTGATACCTTGAGTTTGAAAGATTTGGGATTCTCTGTGGCTGGAATCTCTCCAGTTTGAATGTACTTCTTGATTGGGAGGATCCAGGATCCTTGGCTAGCTGAGAATGATGGATCCCAAAGTAAAATATGTTCGTCAGTTGTTATCTCCCCAACTTCTTGTTCTCCTATTGCTGGCGAGAGAACATGAATAATTGGGATCTTCGTGTCTTCTGGAATTTTCAGAGATGAGGCTAAATTTGCCAAAGCATCTGCCCCGGCATTTTCTTCCCTTGGTACCTGTATTATACTAAACAACTCGAAGGATTTTGCAATTCCTTCACAATTTCTAAATATTTGACCATATTCTCACCTTTCACAATATAAGAACCGTTAAAGTGGTTAGCTATTAACAAAGAATCTATTTATATTTGAAGATACCTGATCCTCATGCTTTTGGCTAAATGCAAACCTGCGATCAGAGCTTCATATTCTGCCTCATTGTTGGTGGCTTGAAATGCACATGCAATGGACTGGGGTATTATGTCCCCTGTGGCGATTTTAGTAGTATGCCTAAACCTATTCCTCTTACATTGGACGCTCCATCTGTGAAGAGGATCCAAGGATCCTTGGTTTCTTCAAGTTGTTGGACCTCTAGATTAGCTTCATTTTGCAGGTCACTACTGAAATCAGCGACAAAGTCTGCAAGCGCTTGTGATTTAATGGTTGTTCTAGGGTCATACTGAATATCATATGCACTTAGCTTCACAGCCCACTTGGCCATCCTACCTGACATTTCTGGTTTTCTAAGCACATTCTTAACAGGATAGTTAGTTCTCAAAATAATAGTATGTGTTTCAAAATAGTGTCTCAACTTGGTTGAGGCCATAATTAAAGCAAGAATTAATTTTTCAAGGTGAGAATACCTGACCTCTGTGTCCAAAAGACTTTTACTTACATAATAAACGGGATGTTGTTCACCTTTGTGATCCTTCACAAGGACGACACTTACTGCATTTTCTGAGACAACCAGGTATAGATATAAGGATTCTCCATCCACAGGCTTCATCAGAGCTGGTGTTGAGGATAAGTAATCCTTTAAGGCTTTGACTGCAGCCTCATGCTTCTCCGTCTACTCGAACTTCTTATTTTTCCTAAGAATGTCGTAGAAATCCTTGCATTTCTCGGAGGATCTGGAAATGAACCTATTGAGCGCGGCTATTCTTCCCGTCAGCCTCTGGACATCCTTAGCATTCATAGGAAACTTTAAGTTGATAATGGCTTCTATCTGCTCGGGGCTTGCTTCTATCCCCTTTTGGTGACCATGTACCCAAGAAACTTTCTAGCCTTAACACCAAAATGGCATTTTGACAGATTCGGTTTCATATTGTATTGATCCAGGATGTTGAACGCTTCTTCGAGATCTCTGAGATGATCCTCAGCTTTCTTCGATTTCACCACCATGTCATCTATGTAGACTTCCATGGTTTTGCCTAACTGATCCTTGAACATCATATTCACCAGTCTTTGATATGTTGCCCCAACATTTCTTAGTCCGAACGGCATAGCAATATAACAATATATGCCGGTAGGAGTCATGAATGCTGTATCCTCTTGATCAGATGGTTCCATCTGAATTTGTTGAAATCCTGAGGAAGCATCCATAAAGGTAAGCATTTCATGTCCTGCCATTGAATCCACCATGGAATCTATATGTGGTAACGGGAAAGGATCCTTGAGGCATGCCTTGTTTAAATCAGTAAAATCGACACACACCCTCCACTTTCCATTCTTTTTAGAAACAAAAACCACATTAGTTAACCATTGAGGATACTTAACCTCTCTGATCATACCGGCCTTAAGAAGTTTTTCAACTTCTTCTTGTATGATCGCGTTCCTCTCAGGAGAGAATTTCCTTCGCTTCTGATGGACGGGTTTAACAGATAAATCAAGGCCTAACTTGTAAGTAATTACCTCCTTAGAAATACCTGTCATGTCTGAATGTTTGAAGACAAACCTGGACTTTCTTCCCTTTAGGAAGGATATTATATCCTCCTCGATCTCACTGGGGATACTGGATCCTAGGAAAATTTTCACGTCTGGATCCTCGGGATCCAAGGATACTTCTTTTAGGTCCTGCTCTCGAGCTTCCAGTACATTCCTAGGATTTTGCTGTAATTGCTATGCTATCGTCTGTTTAGCTGTCGGCTTCATGGATGAAGAATAATAATTCTTAGCTTCCACTTGGTCACCATCTATCCTTACTACTTCCCAAGTAGTTGGTAGTTTGATGCACTGATGGTAAGTAGAGCCTACAGCCTTCATCCCATGTAGCAAAGGCCTGCCAAGAATAACATTGCAACAAGACAGATTGTCAATAACAATAAAATTTTTAATAAGAGTTTAACCCTTCAATATAGATTGGGAGGTTGATGTCCCCCAATGTTTTCTTGGTTTCTCCACTGAAACCAACTAACACCGACGTCCTCGGAATGATCTCCGAGTCTGGGATGTTAATATTCTGAAGCACATCGTGTTGGATTATATTGACCGAGCTTCCACCATCGACTAGGATCCTTCGCACATAATGGTTAGCGATAAATAGAGTTACAATTAAACCGTTGTGGTGAGGATCCTGGATGCTGGTTTTATCTTCTTCATCAAAGAAGATTCTTTTATCAGTTGTTAAAGTAGTGGAGATGACTGGTCGTTCCCCATTATCTAACTTTGTTTCTTTAGTGTGCCTCTTGGCTGCGGCGAAGGAAGTGCCGCATATGTCTGATCCTCCGGAGATGAAGTTGATCACTTAAGCATCTGGTGGGGGCGGAGTTGCTTTTTGAGGAACTTCTTCAGGATCCTGGATCCTCGACTTTTTTCTTCCCAATAGTTCTTTGAAATGGCCTTTGCTTAGGAGGCATCCAATTTCCCTCCTTAAACCAATACAATCATCGGTCTGACGGCCAAAGTCTTCATGGAAGGATGTTGTTTTCTCAATTTTCCGAGGCCACATTGCTTTCTCTCCAAGATCCTTCATGGCACAAATCAAACCATGAGTATCAACAGAGAAGCAATATTCAGAAATACTTGGGTAGTCCTCATCATCATCTCCTTCTTCAACTGCCCGGACGTTTTGGTTGTTGAACTTGGAGTAAGGCTTCGAGTTATTGTTCCTGAATGAGGATCCTTGTTTCTGGTTAGGAGATTCTTGCTTCGTTTGGGCCCCTAATCGTTCTTTGATCCTCTTGTCATCCTCCAGCCGTATGAATCTTAGTGCCCTGTTCCTTACTTCATCTAAAATCCTGCAAGGAGTCATCACTAGATCGTCATAAAATGGGGAGCCCCTTAGAAGTCCTATCTTGAATGCTTCAATAGCCGTAGCCATATCAAGATTAGGTATTTCTAGGGCTTCCCTGCCAAACCTTGTAACAAAATCCCTTAAGGATTCATCATAAGGTTGGACAACTCTATATAAATCACTAGTTAACTTCTCAAATTTCCTATTACAAGAAAACTGGCTGTTGAACAAGTTAACTAAATGTGAAAAAGATGTAACAGGATAAGGAGGAAGACTTAGCAGCCATTTAAGTACAGATCCTGTTAGTGTGGATCCGAAACCCTTGCATAGACAAGCTTCCTTGAGTCTTTCAGGAATTAGATTGATCTCCATCCTTTCCCTATACTGAGCCACGTATTCTTCCAGATCAGTGGTCCCATCATACACCTTCATGTTGGGGGTTTGAAAGCGTTTTGGTATCTCCGCATCGCATATCGGCGGAGAAAATCTGGACAGCTTGTGGCTCCCTTCTGGTATTTTAGGAATTGGACGAACCACTCCTGGCACGCTGGATATCATATCCTTAAGCTTCTGAAGTTCCCTAGCCATAGCCTGATTGATACCTGTATCCTGCATAGAGCCAAGGTTAGTGTCTGAAGATATGTGATTATAGGCGTTACCTCTTGGTTGATTGAACGTTGGCATCCCAAAAGTGTTGTTAAGATAAGAGGCATCTGCTACAGTAGCAGGTCCACCAGAGGCAATGGTCTGCATGGGGATGATGTCCCCTTCATGGACCTCAGAAGACCTTTGATGGTGAATTCCTGAGGATCCTTGATTCTGCCAGAAGGATCCTTGAGGTTGGGAGCTGAAGGATCTTTGAGGATACAACCCAGAGGGTCCTAGTTGAAGGATGGATGATCCTTGATGAAGGAACGAGGATTCTTGAGTGTTGACCCACGGACCCTTGTTTAAGGATAGATGATCCTGGATGAACGAACGAGGATCCTTGAGTTTGTTGACCCATGGGCCCTGGTTGAAGGATGGATGATCCTTGCTGAAGGATCGAGGATCCTTAAGTATGTTGATCCACGGATCCTGGAGTAGTGAAATCCAGCACCCTAGGCATCAAGAGAGTCTGATCCTCCGCTGGCCTCTTTCTTTTCTTGAGATCTTCAATTTCATGTAGGATCCTCTGGTTGGTTTTGTTCTGCTGCTCCGTGTATGCCTTAACCTGTGAAAACATTGTAGAAACATCATTGTTAGATTTGACCACCGAAGTGGCAGCAGTGGTTATTAAGCTCTGGAAGACTGGAATTTGTGTCTTGTTTCCAGCCGCGGTGGTCCTTGGTGCTCCCGTAATTGGAGGAGGCATCAGCGGCAAAGTTCTTGATGAGAGAGAAACTGAGGATGGTATGGTTGATGAAGCAGAGGTTGATTGAGAGGCCATTGATGGTGATATGGGTATGAAAAGTTGAAAATTGATAGGAAATAATCTGTATTATAGGACCAATCGCCCCACGGTGGGCGCCAAATTGTTTTGGATAAAAATCTGCTAAGGATAATGTATCCAAATCTGTTATGTGAGGATTAGTGCTATGATGATAATAATGAATATGTAAATGAAATAATGATGAACACAAGGATTTTTTACAGGGAAAAGCCCTTGATCTGGTTCGGATCGCCGGCACAAAAACCCCGGGTGATGACAACTCGACGATCACCACTTTATTAATATAAAAAATGAGGATACAAGGTTGGAGATTTTGATCAGTATTACAACGAAAGCTATGTGTGTGTGTATGTTGCTGAATTCGTAGTGAGAAGAGTGTGTAGTTGTGTCGTTTCCTATCTGATCATAGCCTCTATTTATACATCAAAGATAATAACTCAATGGAGTTATGAATAATAAATACTATTAACTAATAATCCCTAAAAATCCGCCATTGCCTTCAATATAATCGTAACAGCTACTTTGACCACATGCTCCATCACTCAGGCTGCGAAATAAGGGGTAGACCAGGTCTTTTAGCCGTTACATCTGTCAAACATAATATTATACACAGCAAACCAATCATTAGTAAATAATAAGTATTGAGGATCCTTGATCCTGACGGGATCTGACTAAGGATAACTGATCCAAAATATATGCTAGGATAACATATCCATAGTGTCAAATTTCCGTGCACTAACAACAATACGAATGAGTGTATAGCTTTGAAAAATGAGATTGAGGCGGCTGTGAAATCAGGAATACTTGGACACTTGGTCAAAGGGGCAAGACCGGGACTGAAAAACTCCCGCGCGAGATAACTAGGGTTCGCCCAAGAATCAAGTTAAGGACCTGAATGTCCATATGGTACAAGGCAGATACAAAGTGGGAGGAAAGAGAAGAGAATCTGATGATGAGGAATGGAAAAATGAGCCGTTAATACTTCTGCGGGTCAAAGGAGGACCTTGTAACAAGAATCCTTTGATAATCACTGCCCTCATCGGCCATTATCGTTTGCATTACATATTTTTTGATACGGGCAGCACATCTGATATAATGTACGAATAGTGCTTTGAGCAATTAGATGAGGATGACAAGGTGAGGTTGAAACCAATTCACGCACCTGTGTCCGGGTTTGGGGGTGAAGTGATGCATCCGCGGGGGTGATATTGTTCCCGATCCCTCTTAGTGACGGGATTCATTCAAGAACAGAGGATGTCGAGTTTTTGGTGCTACCGGTGACATTAAAGCATGATATCATTTTGGGTCGTGAGGCGATCGATGACTTTAATGCCCATCCTTCTTTAGTACACGGCGCGGTGGGAGTTCCGACTTGCACTGGTGTTGGTATAATTCACATTAATCGTCATTGCTTCACGACAGAAAGTTCGAACCCCAGTAAGGTTCCAAAGCAAGTTCGACGGACCGAGCCAAAAAAATGGGTATTAAACAAGAAGTTTCCAGATCAAACTGTAACGATCGGAACCACTATCTCAGAGATAGTAAGGACGTTTTTAAAGCATCTATTGACGAGGAACATAGACATCTTCGCATGGCAGCCCGCGGACATGACTGGTGTCCCGCGGAGGATTGCAGAGCATAAGTTGCGAGTAAACCCAGCATTTACTCCAATTGTGCAAAAGAAGCGTAAGATGGGTCCGGAACAGACCAAAGCAATGAACGAATAAGTTTAAGACCTCTTACATGCAGGAATCATCTGCCCGATTCAGTACCAGAGTTGGGTCGCCAATCCAGTCATTGTCCCCAAAAGCAATGGGACATGGCGAATGCGCATAGATTTCAAATATCTGAACAAGGTGTGCCCCAAAGACTGCTATCCACTGCCGGAAATAGATCTCAATGTTGATGCTGGAGCCCCATTCAAATTTAAATGCTTCCTCGACGCTTACAAAGGCTACCATCATATCCACATGGCGGCGGGTGATGAGGATAAGACAGCGTTTCGCACAGACCAAGGCACATTCTGTTACAAGATGTGCCTTTTGGTTTGAAAAGCGCGGGTGCTACGTATCAACGATTGATGGACGAAGCATTCAAGGGACAAATTGGGAGAAACCAATAGGTGTATATGGATTACCTAGTAATTAAAAGTGTTGAGGAAGATCATATGCTCCGAGATATCGAAGAAACATTTGAGACTCTCAGGCAGATTAACATGAAATTGAATCCAGCCAAGTGCTCCTTCGGGATGGAGGAGGGAAAATTTTTGGGTGTCATCGTAACAGGTGCGGGTTTCATAGCCAACCCAGAAAAGGTTCAGGCAGTAGCCCGAATGCCTTCACCTTCCTCCCTCAAGGAAGTACAGACACTCAATGGAAGGCTGGTTGCATTGAACATATTCTTAGCCAATCAAGCGGCTAAGTCTTACCCGTTTGTCTCGACTCTGAGAAATTGCCTCAAAAAATCACACTTTAAATGGACCGTGGAAGTTGAGCAAGCAGTCCTAGAGGTAAAAACATGTTTAATGGAGTTGCCTACCCTAACAGCACCACAGGCGGGAGAACCTCTAACACTGTACTTGTCGGCGTCTGATATCACCATTGGGGCCGTGCTACTGACAGATAGAAAGAACGTTCAAACTCCAATTTACTATGTCAGTAGGACATTGACTGAGCCGGAAACCATGTATTCAATTCTCAAAAAACGGGTTCTATCCTCGCCCTCATAAAACCCTGCTTGACGACCATCTTGTGATGATGCGATAAGCAAGGTCGCAAGGCACAAATTCAACACCTCCATGTATGTGCTCAATAACCTGAAACAAAGAAAAAAGTGTAAGATTACAATAAAGATTGAATTCATTACAAGGAGAGCTAAAGGAAAAGAATTGACCTGAGGGATTCCCTCCGCCATCAACCATCGTTTGTCCGCCTTGGCTCGGACAAGTCCAATTTTGTGCCCAGCACATTCCAAGGCTTGCTCCCTGTTCTTGGCAGCAAGGGTAGTGAGGCGTTCGTCCTTGGCGGATGCTTCAGCCTTCAAAGTTTTTATTTATTCCATGTAGGAAGAAATAAGACTATCGCGTTCATCCACCTGCTGCTGAAGAGCAGTCTGGCTTTCCTTAGCCTTTTTCTTGGCCTATTCCGCCTCCTCCTTCACCGCTGCTGCTTTTCCTTCCAAGTCTTCTCAGGCGTCATTCATACCTAGCCAGTCTCGATATATCTCTTGACTGGTAGGGATATAATTCGCTAAGGTATAGGCGTATGAGTTCACTAACTCAGATCGATGGTGCCCGCGTTGGTGTTCCCTCTCCGTGGGAGGAATTCCTCGTAGCAGATACTCATGACATACGTCAGTATCTGAAAATGTGAAATCCCGGAGCAATGACCATGGCGGGTGGTATACCAGGTGATCCTTCTCATGGCGGGATGTAGAAGCATGAGGATCACCGGTTACAACACTTGGCCCCTCTTGATTCGCCACGTGAGGAGGAGAGTCAGGAGGTGAAGAGATTATGGGCTACTTAAAGCTGATAGGAGCCCCCTTTTGTTCGTTCTTGCCGGGAGGGGTGTCCTCTAGGATGATGGGATCCTTATCACCCTTTGATGGCGATACGGGTGGTGTCGTCACCTCCCGGTCAGATTGGTCCATCGCGTGTTTTTCTGCAAGTATCCGCAGATTAGGTCACTTCATCAATAAATTGTTCTTGCATAAAAGAAACAATTAATGGTATAAAGACACTATGAATTTTACCTGAAATAACCCTCGTGGATGCAAGCTGGTGGACGAGATCACCCAGCTTCACCCTCTTATGTTTCTTGGAAGCAGCGGGCTTAGACAGTTTTGACTTGCCTTTCCCAGTTGGCTTTGGGGCATTCGCATCATCAGCTCGATGCTCATCATCAGTAGCAGCATCAGCATTGTCCTCCCCTGTAACCGCATTCTTACTAGTGGAAGTGTTTTGCTTCCGCTTGCGGGTCAGACCTACAGTTTCATGCATGACATTCTCAGCGTCAATAGTATTGGCAGGTATTTCTTCTTCTTCGCGGGGTAATGACTCCTCACTTGAAGAAAGAAGTACTATCACCTTGCTAGAAGTCAGTGCAATTAGTGGACGAGGTTTCAGAACTCACTCACCTTTTGAAACAGTCTCCTCACCTTTGGCAAACATTTCCTTGGGGACTACAGGCTCTTGGCGGAGGGTAGTGGAAAGCAAGAAGTTACTGCGGGTGCGTTCATGAATAGGTTCGTTCTTTGGATCTATGGGACGGCGCACCATAAGACCCTCCTCATGATCCAATAGGGAGCTAAAGATTGATCCTTCACCTGTACAGTAAAACACTTAATACTTATGTGGAACCTGAAAGAATAAAAGTACACTTACTCTTGTTAGGATTCTCATAAAATGGTTCCAAGTCAGAAAAAGGCCATAGACGGCTCATCTTGGCTCCCACCAACGCTCCCTCGTGCATCGCGCGCATGGGAGTTGGAGTGTGGGTAAAGGTCTTGAACCATAGAACGTTCAACTTGGTGGAGGCGTGAATCACGGGCATCATGGCGTCTGATTTCCGGTAGGTCATCGTAAATGGAACGACGTCCTTCCGAATCTAGAAAAATTTTGGGCGCCATTCATGAAAGCTCTGGTACCATTCGGTACCAATAACGCGCTTTCTGGTGGTGGCCCAGCTATACCACCCGCCACGGCTAGCCATCTTGTAGAAGACGGCGAACCGGCCAACCGACGGCTCCAAGTTATGAGCCTGACAGCAGCATTCAAAATGTCGAATTCTCAACATTCCAAAAGGATGGACTTATGATAGATGAACTCCATATGCCGTCAAGACGGCCTCAACAAACTTCGTTACAGGAAATCAAAGATTCCCGTTGTGAAGTGGTCTGCATACACGACCATTTTGTTGGCCGGGGGTTGATCGGCGGTAGAACCTTTCGCCGGATATTCTGGCTCCCATTCCGACGCTAAGCCATAAAAGTTTACGATGTCTTCAAAATCTCTTTCCTTCCAATGGATAAAAACGTTATCAATAGAAGGCGTGCTCTTCTTCTCCCCAGCCATTATATCAATTGGTAATCGGATGAAGTAAGTACTGGTCAATATTTGCAAGAAGCAGATCTGAGAATTGAGAAAGGTTTAGAGAAAAGGAAGAAGTTGAAAGAGATAAGAATGAAATTGGATGGGAAAGACCCTATTTATACACATCGTAATTAAGGCGATGGATGGGCTGCCAGTGGAGAGAGAAAAGTATGGTCCAACCAGATGATGACACGTCAGGCGGGAAAGACGAAAAAGAAAAAAGGACTACAGAAAGACGTCTTACACGTCTTATCAATTGTCTTAAGTGCAACACAATACAGATTTCACAAAATGGCGGATGATTCCTTTTTATTCATAGTAAAAGAAAATTAAAAGGAAGTCAAAAAACAAATTACAAATTATGGTGAGGAGGGAGGCGTTGACGGAGTGTCTGACGAGTCTTCCTCCAAGAATTCCTTGAGGCGGGTCACACCATCACTCGCCTGCATGAACTCTGGAAGCATGCCCTGAAGAGGGAATGACATATTGTCATACTCATCCAGGCGCATGTCATATTCCATGTGAACATTAAGATCATGTAGCGGGTGCTCCTCAATTGGACGGCCAGCCTGAGCGTATTGTAATCCTTCATTAAAGCCCATCAGGCGGCCAGATTGAGAAAAGGCAATGAGCAGGGAGGCGAGACTGTCCGTTAACTCAGTCCCTTCTTTAATATGCTTGATAACCTGCCAAGAAAAGGAGATTAATAATCATTAGCGGTAAAATAAAAATCTAAAGGATAAAAAATATGGCAACATACCGAGTTAAGGCCCTGCCCCAACAACCACCACCGTTCTTTTTCAGCCCGCTCCGCTCTATCCTGAAGCTCGTGGAACCCTTCAGCTATCTTCTTCTTGTTGTTTAAATATTCGGCTGCACGGGCTTCCGCCTCCTCACGCGCTTGCAGGAGCGAGTCATATGCGGCTTGCATATCGGCAGCTCTTTTCTCCATAAGCTGCGCTCGCTCCTTCTGCGGCTTAGACTCCGCCTCAAGGTCCTGGATAACGGAACCTTTACGGGTCACTTGGGCCTCTAGTGAAGAGTTGGCATCAAGCACCTTAGCCAAATCGTCCTTCTTCTTCTGAGTTTCATCTCGTGCATCTTGACGGAGATCATTTTGCTTCTGGCAAGACTCTTTCTACTGGCGAGCTGAAGCAGCTTGCCTATCTCTCTCGGCCTTTAGAGCAATTTCAGCATCAGAGAGTTTCCACTTGGCAATGTTTGCTGCCAAGCGTTGCTCATTGGTCTCTTTCTTCGCCTCCTCAGCCTCCTGGGGCATTTCGCTCCACCTCTCACCCATTGACCACCACTCCCACAAAATATCTTGTCCACTAGCCACGGTGTTGGCCAGGGAGGAAGAAAAATTCATGTGAAGGTCATGGCGGGAACGGCCACGTTGAAAGATCCGTTCAGCGGGAGGAACACATTGGCTAACAAAGGTAGCACAAGTGTTAGGATCCGTGAAACGAGATCCCTTCATAACATTCCAATGAGTAATCTACAGATGGTTATCCTCCCCAGGATTGGGTACCCCAAAATAATCAAAACTTGATGATTGAAGGCATACCAGAGAAGAATGGGGTGGAGGAGGAAGAGGTGACGATTGATGTGGCGCATCATGCGCCACCAGTCCTTCAGTGGCTTGGACTGCTTCTTGCTTCTTAGATCCGGACGCTTCACTAGTTGTGACAGTTGTTGATGCTTCTGTAATCTCTGGAGGAGGAAGTGGTGTTTCCTCAATTTCTGGCGGAGGAGACGGCGGCTTCTCCGTTTCCAACGATGCGGATGACTGCATCTCTATCTCGGGAGGAGGAGATGGCACCTTTTCAGTCTCTGGTGGCGGAGATGGTGGTTTCTCCGACGATATGCTCCTACCAGTAGCCCCAATTGGCTCTAAACACAACGAAATAACAGTTAAAGAAAGTTTAATAAATTATATCACAGAAAGGTAGAATGATCATAAGGACTTACGGGACATCTCCTTGATGCGATCACCAAGCCTGACCCTCTGTTTTTTCGGACGATGGGTTCGAGCTTTCTTTGTCGCAGGTCCTACATCAGCATCCGCGTGGCTCCCGCCTGCATCACTTACTTTGGATAACTGAAGCTTCCTCTTCTTCTCCAGCTCTGCCAACGCATGCGAGACAGATGAGATTTCAGAAACAACGTCAGAGTCATACTCGTCCTGAGGTGTTGACTCGCCACTCGAAGACAAAAGGACAATCAGCCCGTCGGAGGTAATGACATTTAAGGGACGTGGGTTAAGAATGTACGCACCTATTTGGAATATGGCTTCCGAGACTATCGGCTCCGCGCACACCTTGGTGGGAAAAAGGAAATAATTCCGGGTCCTGCCCAGAATGAGTAAAACCTTCCCATCTTTAATGCGTTTCTGGGGACAGCCCTTGTTGTCAAAGAGGGCATTCAGCATAGTCCCTTGACCGAAAACATATACAACAAAACTTCAAACAAAGTTTTTACAAAGTACAAAAGCCAAAAGGGGAATAAAACTTACTCGCATCCACATTCATAAAGAATGGTTCTAAATCGGGATACGGCCATAGGCGGCTAATGCCCGCCCATACTAGGGCTTCCTTTGGAAGGGCCGCATTGGAGTTGGTCTGGACATCAGAATGTGGAACCATTCTTGGCCTTCATGTGAAGCCGTAACGACATCCGGCAAAGCCTCATTGGCCGGACGATAGACCATAGCGACCAAAACAGCGTCTTTTGAAATCCAGAAGAACTTGGTTCGCCATTCTTGGGCACCACCAGACGGTTCAATCCCAATAACCCTTTCGAGTATCGGAACGCATTTAAAACATCCGCCACGATTGGTCACTCGGTAAAAGACCATGAACCAGTCAATACGTGGCACTATCCCATTAGCCTTACAAACGAATTCGAAGTGTCGAATCCGCGTAAGCGCTAACGAATGCAACTGGTAGTGATGGATCTCGTAAGCACTGAGTACCTTCATGTGAAACTTGGTTATCGGAAACCAAATATTCCCATGGGTAAAGAAATTGGCATATACTACCATCTTGCCGGTAGGAGGTATGCTAGCAATAGATCCGGCGACAGGAAATTCCGGATCCCACTCAGACGGAATTCCATGAGTATGGATTAACGTTTTATACTCAGAGATATCCCAGTTAATCTTCACGGTGTTAATATCAGGCTTCAAACTTTTACCATCGGCCATCGGTTCAGAAGCAAAAGGAAAGCAACGAGCAATTTTGAATGATATTGAAGGACAAATCGGAAGTTTTTAGTAAAAAAAAAAACAAAAAAAAAACAAGAAATCAAAGGCGATGAAACTTCAAAAAGAAGATAAACTCCACTATTTATACTCATCGAAGTTAATGCGATGGGATACGAACAGTGGAGGGAGAAAGACGTCGTTCACTCAGAAAACGCCACGTCACGCGGAAAAACCGAAAAAGCGAAAAAGTTGTACAGTTGGGTACAATTACAGCCGACATAAACGTCTCGTGACCTGTTCACGCGCCTGCAAGTTGTCAAATTGTCCTTTTCATGGTTATCCACACCACACCAGAAGATATTTATACCAAAACTTCAAAATTCAAAAACCCCCAAATATATCTTAAGTCCAAAATGTCACCCGCATAAAAATTTACAAGGAAGAAACAATGGACTAGGGGGACTTATAGAGGTAGGGTAACAAAAGGACCCAAATACCCTTAAGTATCACCCGCGGGTCAGACGGAAGCCCTCCATATACCACCCGCGGGACATATGGATCACCCGCATAACTCACTGAAGGAAGAACAACAATACGTCCTAGAGACCATGCGCGGAAGCATCCAGGTACCTTCAGAAGTCATCCGCAGGGTAGCATATTCACCCGCCAGGATGGCCGGAAGGCAATGCCACAGGATAGCTGTAATTAACTAATTACCTTCTAGAAGATTTACCAAGATCCTTTCTTGAGGAATACGTGACCCATCAGCGAATGAATAGAGGACAGCTGGCCAGGTTGTTATAACCGTGCACATGGCCAGATATATCTTGCCCTATCATAGAGAGACACGTGTCTAGGTTGTTATAACCATGCACAGGGGACGTATAGCTCAACCTATCACATAAAGGCACGTGTCCAGGCGGTTATGAGAGCATCTTCTAGAAAGAGACAGCTTGGCCAATCACCTTCCCACACTCTTCGGCTATAAATACTTCACAATCTCCATGAGGTAACATATTCACACCCCGCTATCTATTTAAATACTTAAGTACTTTCTCTCCATCAGAACACTTATTCTCACGCCAGAGGGTGGTTACGGGAAGACTCCCCCTCTTGTCCTTCCCGTAACGAGCTCACGGTGCTTGTTTTGATGGTTTCTGACACTGGACTTCCGGAGGTTATGCTCGTATCGTAGTTGATTGTACTAGTATCCACCCTGTGGACTCATTAGATCCAGGACCCGTTAAGGGGATCGAATCTGTGTTTCTTCAAAACTGTATGTCGAAATCCGATGTGCTACATGGTTCCATTAGATCATGTGTAGTGAATTGAGCATTAATGTGGGCGTTTTGCGTCTTGCGACGCCACGCCACGATAAAGGCTTTTTACAGCAAGTGGTGTAGTGGATGACGTCATTTCGGTCATTACCCAATTAATGTTTTTTTTCTGTTTTTTTATTTTTAATAAAGATCAAAGATTTAATTGGCTAGAGTTTATAGGAGAAAAAATCTAATTGGTTTGATAAATAACAAGGAATGCGCCTTGTAGGAAATGCCATGAGGGGCGTTGTGCCGGGATGCTTTCGGACGTTTTTGTGTTCTTTGAATGAAATGCCCCAGTATAGATTGCTTTAGCACACTGATCATCAAACACATGGTTAATAAAAAAACAACTTGCTATGACTTACTATGACTTTATGTCACTTGGCAAGACCTGATCGTCACACATGTAATTAACACAAAAGTTAGATTTCTTGAGGTTTAAACTAATAAACATTTTGACTTGTTATAATTATAAGTGTTTTCTTTTTTTTTAAAGAAAAAATCTCAACAATAACTTTTAATTGCATCTAAACATATAACCAATAAATTCAATTACCCGTTTATGAAAAAAATATGATAATATAAAGATAAGTTGACGTTGACTTTGATTATTTCTAGGCAATAACATCCTTATTTCTACCCTTTTTCCTTACCGCGTATTTCTTCACTTACAAGTACCATCTGATCTCCCCCTCACCATCAATATCAAACAACAAATATGTATTCCGGCAACGACGCACCTTCATCTTACGCCTACGATCAACAACACTTCCAAACCCCCGGAGTCCAGATCGATGTTTACAGTCAACCTCCGTCACAGGGTGACATGGGTCACGCCCAAGGTGATTCACTTAATCACTTTCAAGGAGTAACTACCTATCGTGGGCTGGGTCAACCCACCGTGGTTGATGATAATACCAAAGCACCTTCGCTTACAGATTTTAACCAAGGTCAACGGGTGTCCAACAGCCATGATGTGAACATAAGCCGTGAGTCAGTTGGTAGTTACTATGGACACAGTGCTCCGTCTGCAAGTGCGATGACCAGGGTCAATGTTTCTAATACTTCGGGAACTCAGATGGAGTCTTATAGTAAAGATGGGAAGGCACCGGATCGCAGTGATGTGGATCGACGAGGCTCGTCTGAAACCGGACCTGCTTCAACTATTAAGCTGGATGGTCCGGATGCGCAGGAGCTCGTGGGGATCAGTTTGGTCGGGAAGAATTTCAGGAAGTTTTATCCGAATGCGTACTACAGGGAGGAGGAGGAGGAGGAGGAGGATAATTGATTTGTTGCAAATTTGATTTGTGTATAATTGTTGTAGACTTGGATTTTATGGATTGAATGAACAATGTTTGGATATCACGTTGATGAAATCATTATAATTGTGTATTGTCAATGAATTTCCTTTTTTTTCCTCAATTATTTGTTTGCCCAACTTTTTTTTCCCGTTTTTCGTCACCTCCTCTTTAGATTTGAAAACCAAGCCGAATTTGATTTGCTCGTTCATACATATGTCCATGTGATCCTAATCATCAAAATATGGAAGCTTATAAATTTTAAACTCCTCATCATCCTCAGGATAGGTTAATGATCCTTGGGCACCAATTTCATGAACATTGGAACTATATAGATACATTAAACGACTACAACCTCATCTTTAGAATCATCCACTAATGGAGGGACTTCATTGCCTTCACTGTCTTCAGTGATATACTTCCGTACTTATCAAAGCCACCATGCATTTTCATCATCAAGAATTAATGGGATGCTTAAAATGCAGAATCTTCTATCCTATGTTGGTCTATGTTGATTCAACGGCTTCAAGTTCATGAGATAATTACATAGAAATAAAAAAGAAAATGAAAAAAAGAAAGGAAATTCATAAAATATAAAAAATAAAAAAGAATTCTATCAAGAACTTGAAACATTAACAAGAGTATGGCCATATAGGGTACACAATTAATTATAACTTTAAAGTTTGGAGGTTATTATATATAACTTGAAAGTAATAAAAACGTTGACGTATTACAATTATACATTATTTATTATAAGTTGGTTTTGAGATATTTCAATCGTAACAATATCTAAACGTAAACATGGATTTCAATCCCCACTAATGGACAGGGCCAGCTTCGAAAAGATGAAAATTTTTTTGGGCCAAAGGCAAACCTTTTTTGGGCCTTAAGTAAAAGAAACGTTTTGTTGGATTTAAACAATTTAATAATTATAAATGAGCTTATTTGATTATGATTTAAGTTGTGTAAAAAACTTTTGTATAAAAAAATAAGCTTAAAATTGTCTCAAATAAGACTAGATACCACAACCTTTTGGTTAGATATCATACCCCTTTACCATTAGACCAAGCTAGTGGTTATGTAATTGTGTTGAAACATTGATTATACATATGTTTTTGATTAAAATACATATAATTTTTTTTTAAAAAAAATTTTTTGGCCTAACTGGGTGTCGGGCCTGTGCCCGTCGACTACCCTGCCATGCCTCAAAGACGGCCCTATATAGGGGGTTTGTAAATAATAATGTATTTGGTTGTTTAAAAAAAACATGGATTTCAAAAAAAAATTCCGCGAACTAAAGGTGTATTAACTATAGTATCGGACTCCAAACACCAAAATCCGAACACTAACCGTGTATTGTAGCGTGTAGGTCCAAGTATTAATTCTATGATAACATATATAAAAATAAGTTTATGTTGACGTTGAGTTTAATTTCATTATATAATTTCCAGGCAATGATATCCCAACTTCTTCTCTAATTCCTTTACGCGTATTTTTATACATACAAATACCATCTCTCCCTTGTGAAACACACCATCAGTCTCAAATCAATCAAACATGTATTCCAGCAACGCACCTTCATCTCTTGCACCGGGCGGATACGATCAAGAACACTTCCAAGCCAGCGATGTCTCTAACCAACCTCCGTCACAGGGGGACTTGAATCACGGCCGAGGGAATTCACTTAATCAGTTTCAAGGAGCGACTTATACCTATCGCGGGCAAGGTGAACCCACCGTGATAGCTGATACAAATATTACAAAACCCCCTTCGTTTACACAAGTGAACTCCTATAATCAATATCCGAATTTAAGCCGTGGGTTAGGTGGTAATTATTCATCGGGATATAGTACATCCGGACAAGCACCGTCTATGAGTGCAATGGTGAAGGTCAACGTTTCTCACACTTCAGATGGTCATTTGGAACCTTATAGTAAAGCACCGGGTATTAGCGATATGGATCCACGAGGAGGTTCGTCTGAAACCGGAGCATTGGCTACTACTGATAAGTTGGATGTTCGTAATGCGCAGGACCTCGTGGGGATTAGTTTGGTCGGGAACAATTATAGGAAGTTTTATCCTGATGCTTACCACAGGGAGGGAGGAATTGATTTGTTGCAAATTTGAATTGTGTGTGTGTTGCAGATTTGGATTTTATGGATTGAATAAATCAAGTTTGAATCTGCAAATGAAATTATTACAATTGTCAGTCGTCAATATGTTGTTTAGTTTTTCACATTTAATGAATAGTTTACCCAATTGATACATAGATAAATGTTGCATAATAATAACAAGAAGAAGAAAGGTTTATCCTATAGTTGGTTAGGACAATGGCTATGACAAAAGTCACATTTGTCTATACCATTGTTTTTGATCTGGACGGAACTTATTATATATGCTTTTGGTATATTTCATATTTTTAACTCTCTAGATATCATGACGAAGTTGCTAAGAATTTCATGTGAAACCAAAGTTGTAATTTCGTATCTAAAGCAAACAAAACTAGTTTCTCTTATATACATGACAAACCTTCATATCAATTGGGAAAAATTTTCAACTCTTTGTGAAATAGTGGAATGTATTGCAGTTATAACTACTTACAATTATCGGTTACATTAGTGGGGAGTCCAAGCAAACATGCTACTACTTAGTAGTTACCACCGAGTATATGTTACCACTCACAACCATTTATCGCAGATGCAAACCTACCATTTACAACAATTACCACAAATATCAATTTTCATGCAACCTTTCAATTATTCAATAGTCATGCAATATCAAAGTGTTTTCAATGAAGGTTCTATAAAGCAAAATAAAAACTTTTGCACGGCAATTGAGCTCAATCCTTGAGACTCTACTAAGGGCTTATCAACTTATAGGTTCTGCCAGCTCGGAACCCGTCAAAGTGTTAGTGACTATTGGAACTCCTATGGCCATTGAGCTTTGCGCATAAACTCTTAAGGTTCCATGGTGTTGGATTAATAATAAACTTGATTTAGTGTTTGCTTGATGTGCTTTCAATTATACAGATATATTAAGCACATTTAGCGGGTTTACGTTGCAATTTTTTAAGAATATGGTATTTATTCGTTCATATTGTGAATTTATATTTTTGGACGGTGTTTGTGAAAAATTTTGGATGAAAACTTAAGTTGGAGGCAAAAACTAAGCAGCATGGGTCGACAATAAAGAATCATCTCTTCAAACGGACCTGTCTCGGACTAGAAAATGAGTTACGACACCCATAATATTTGAATCTTGAGTTTCTCGACAAGCTAAGTTCAAAAATGAGGTTATATGACCCAAAGGACGTGTGTATAGTTTGTTGGCCAAGTACCGTGTGTCAGCCCAAGAGCGTAAATAAACCATGGTGATACATATTTAAACCAACGTAATAGCCATAACCGGCAAAATTCGACCAGGGAACAGCTGTAAACATTCAAGGAGCGATTTTGGAGGATTCGGGAACATTAACGAAGTTGAAGACATATTGAAGCCAAAATCAATATCTATCATCTGATTAACGGTTTATTCGTGTTAGTTGGGTTAGTTTGTCATTCATCTTTTGTTTCCTATTGATTTCCTCTGATGATGTTCGATATTGGTTTTCCCATAATTGGTCATGATTCTTGATGCAAACACAAAAAGATTTAAGAGGGCCCAAGGGCTTTAAGTCTTAGGGCACTTCGACGCTCAAATAAGTCAGCTTGTACCATTGTTAAAACATATGTATAAATATGTATTGTGTGTATATCTACCTCTACCTATCTAATCAAAGAATAAGCTTTTAAACATCCTAGCAAAACTTTCTACCACAATGGGTTATTTTGCCACGTGGCATTGAAAGAGCTAACGTTGTTCCTTTAGCATTTTTCCAACCCAAGTAGTAAAATGGGTTATAAGCAATCCATGTGGGATCCGTTTTTCATTATATGGGTTATAACAACTTTCTCAACAAGAAACACTCTTTCTCAGCAAACCTTAATCTCCATCTACCTCTCTCGACAAATTTTCCCGACTTCAAACATGATCACCATTCATTGAAGGAAAACTCTTTTATTCAACCCTATATTCTAATTTACATCTATTAATCCTTTTGTTGTTTCATTTCCTTTAATTCAAACATCATTCATTGTTCACAGTTTAAATCAACGAGGTATGTATCTGTTTATGTTTTTTCATCTAATCTACGAATATTTGCTTCGATTGTAACAATGATTGAAACCCTAAATCTTAAATTTAGTCAAATTGTTAACATAAAACAACATTCTATCGATTTTAGAAAATGTTTTTCTATTATATTCGACTATTGATAGATATATTGATGGAAACCCTTATCTAGTGATGTTAATTGAGTATTCTTATTGATTGTTTTGGCTCATGTAGGTGTGACCATAAGGTGGAAGAAGGCATGGCTATTTTACGAGGTAAGATTTCAATATGTATGTTTGTTTCTGAGGTTGCACATCAAGTGTTCTATAAATTGCTTGAATGAATGGACTTTCGTTTATTTTGTGTTTTTTACTTATAATATTATGATGATCAAGATAGGCATACACAATTTGCGTTTTTTTTCTTATAATATTAAGTCATTTATGATAAGAATTTGGCTCTTACAGATGAGGTGACTCACACGTTAAATGTTATGTTCCTTTATATTCTGAAATCTCTATTTACGAACTTACATCTCTTAGAAGCTAACTCAAATTAAGAGCCACATAACCTATTTCGAGCTAGATTAATTAATTCACATTACTTGATTTAAACATTTAAAGATTTCAGATTATTGATTCTTATTTAATTTCCTTCCATAAAATTCAAGAATAAGTCTAATGTTGTGAAACAACGGCCTAATAGCAAGATCACATATGTATAATAGAGAGAATATAAAGAGAATGAGAGAACTCTTTCATTGAGTATATCATATCAAGTACATTTACCCTCTATTTATAGGGTTATACTATTAATACATACATAAATGATAATACGGGGGTTAAGAATACGGATAGTCACCTAGAGATATTCATAACACTTCCCCTTGACTATCCACGTGATAAAGAAAAAAAATATTACTCTTTATATACACTTTGTGGCGTTTCCTCATTAGAAACCTTGCTAGGAAAACTCATTGGAACAAAACCATAGCTAAGGGAAAAAAGAGTGCAACGCGTATAATACTCCCCCTCATTTATACATCCTTTAAGTGACGGGCTTAAATCTTCTGAAAAAATTTGTTTACGATTTTTAACAGTCCGTTGCTTGATCTTGTAGTGTACACTTCCTTATTTGGATTAATGTTGCATTATCTTCGTGTATGACTTGTAGTGCCTCGTCTAGTAAATAAGTGACATGTAGTGCCTCATTTTGTATACGAGTAACATGAGATCCATGACTTTGCTATATTATATTGCCTGCGTCAACATAACTAACCAAACCCTTTTTTTACGGGTTACTAAAATATAAACTCATATCTTTCATACCTTGAATGTATCAAAATATTTATGTTTAGCTCATTTCGAAAGCCTCTTCACTTGAAACAAGTTATATCTTATCAATAAATATAAATAAATAATGTATCTAGTTGTGTACAACTAGCAAGAAATATTGCACCAATTGCAATAAATTATAGTACTTCTTGACCAAAAGGTTGGATTTAGAATAGAGTAATTTGTTTTATATGAGACGAACTTTATTCATATTAAAATTCTTCAACATTTTATATATGAAGTTTGATTGATATAAAATTACCATTATGCAAATGCTCGACCAGCATATCATCTCTTATGAGATATGATGCAATCAATTAACATGATATTGTTGATTTAATATTAAATATTCAACATATGGATCGAATATATAATATTCATATCTCTTTACCCCGATATAATCACTGAGTTTATTATACCATGTTTGACTTTGCTATTTTAGTCAACATATAAAACTTGCTAATTTCATATAATAAATTTCTTGAGCTTTTATCTTAAATGTTTCATGCATGTATAAGGTACCATAGACTTCCTTCCATGTAGACCAATTATGTATCTAATTTTAGTCTTCAAGAGTTTGGCACATAAACTTCATCTATTTACCACATAATTTTTTTATACCAGATTCAAATATGCGCTGAACAGTTATATCATTATCATTCCATATTATACCATTCGTATACATAGTTTATTGACTATCACCATATGCTTATTGATGCATAGGAATTACATCTTTAAGATGTTTATCATTAAACACTAAACCCCAAATTTGTATATTTCAATCATATCGTTCTCGAGAACTTACTTTAAATGATTTTGATAATCCTTAAAGGGATTTCATATAAAGTTCATGTAGGATATCATAAAATCCATTAGATGCATATTAACTCTCTATTGTATTACCAAATTTATAAGTTGTTACATCCACCACCGTAGAATATATATCCTTATTTTACAAAAAATTCTTATGCCACAAATTGCACCTTAACTTTCATAATTTCACTTTTCTCATTATGCTTTCAAGAGTCTTATTTGTATCTAATCTATTTTACAACTTTCAATTGTATAGATCACATTTCCAAAACTAATAGATCCGTGAGAGAATTTAGTTATGCGCTATATGCATCTTTCCATTTTGGCCAATATTTCATATTTCATTTATCAGCAGAACTTAGTTCTTGATCCTCATAATTCTCATTATTTCAAGCGCTATACATAATTATTAACGACGTCAATTTTCTGTCGGTTCCACAAATTCAGACATGATATAATCTACTGAGATGTTTTTATTAAGGTACCTAAGGTTCTTCTGTAACCATCATGTCTAATGTCTTTACTATACCTCGACTAGACCATTTTCATTACTTGCTCCGTTTTCGAGGATTTTATTCATGGAACCGAGTAATCTATCACGCTTCAGACATGCCATAGACTTATCACCAATATGTGGTTGTCCTTTCAATAACATTAATTGAAGCAGTAGCAGTTGTTATATGTGACTTAGCTAGCACTCTATTTAGGTCAGTGAATGCATCTGGTAGTTAATTCGCTAATTCTTGTAAATGAATTATCTTTTTAACTTCTTGTTTGCACTTTTTAACTTGAGGATCAACATAATGATAATTCATTACAACTTTTTAATTTTCCAACTGCTTCTTATTTCCCCCTCATGTTGGAAATATTATTTTGTTTAAGTAAAAAATCAATATTAAGTCGTAAACGAATCCCACGTTGATGACTCTAAATACATAATTATCAATACTTTTCCATATCCAACAAATATTCCCAACCTTCCTTGATGTCTCATATTTGTGAACTGTGGTGGAGTAATTGCACTGTGTTATGCACTTTTAAAAACTATAAATGGGAAATATTTGGTTCCTGACCGAAAATCAAATGTAATGGGGATGAAGTATTATAACTTATTGGCCTTATGTGAATTAATATTACCATGTGTAAAAACACACGTTCCAACAAACAAATATGAACTTTTGCTCTCATAGACGTTTGTTCATCGTCTTCGACAAAAAAATTGTAACAATAATAATCACATGCTGTTTAACACTTATTCCAATAATCATTGGTAATACGGGAATTAAGATAACCTTTAGAAAAGTGTGTTTGCTATCAGCTAAGTCACAAATCACGCAAACTTCAGGTTGCGAATTTAATAACCATTTAGACGATACATCGATTTTAAAACACTAAATGGCATCATGTCGGGATACACATATCCATTTGTCATTTCGGTAGTATATTAGATATTTACACCAAAATTAGTTGGGTAATAATTAAGTTATGGTGAGAGCAAACATTGTATGTTTAATTACCATGAAGAATCTTCTGGTTCTTCAATATTTTCACATCATCAATGACTCGGAATGGTCTAACTGGTCAAACCAATATATTAAACGATCATGATCCATAAATTTCTAGCTTATGATCATATATGCTTCAGTTTCACTCGTGTTTGTTTAATACACGAAATAAAACATGAGAGAATAATGATTTATCATTCCAAGCATTTGTGTTGAAACACGTAACATGTATCTTATTCTCAACTTCTCGTATAATCACTCCCTTAGTGTGCCACTTGTTGTGGTAAATTATAATTTTAATATGGTTGATCTCATTATCAATGCGAGGGCCATTAAAATTTGCTTATTTACCATGATCATGACCATTATAACGATCATTATATATTCATCACATTATTAACACAATTAATCTCATTATTGACATGGGCATCATAACAATTTCTTTAATTTCATGATCATGGACTACAGTGATCATCATATCACATCACATTCACTTCAAGGAATGGATTAAAATGAAAACAATTCTTCAATTAATTACATGATCACAATATTTACAATGCTCATTATATCCTCAAATTCACTTTAAGTAAATAGAAACAATTTTCTTATAAATAATCTTCTCATCACGTAATATCAATTGAGAAGTAATTGTGATGGAGTTGTGCTCAATTATCTTTTCAAAATATTTTAACTTTTTGTAAGGTTATAACGAGCTTTAGGGAATGTGACACATGGGATGCTATTTAAATTATTCTAATAACTAGTGGATCTTTTACTATAAGCAGAATCATTCACAAGATTGATTTTAAAAAACAAACTACGTTTTAATAAATAATCTATAACATATAAAAGACATAACACGTATTAAAATCATGTGATTCCATACCATCAGATACACAAGTTATGCTCATGCATCATGCTGAGAATACCAACTGTTAAGTCACACGTTTTACCATCATATAACATGTTCAAGATAATCATTAAATATGTCAACTATAAAAAAAGTCACATCTATTATTATAATATCCATTATAAAGCTGTCTTGTGATATTTTCCAATAAAAACCACTACATATTATTTCTAATATGTCTTGATTTATCTCGAAGTTTTAACTATTAAATTAATTAACAAACATAAGTGTTGTTTGTTTATTAGAGGTAAAATGTCTGCAGTCTGCGAACCACATCTGCAAACATCTGTGGCATAAGAGGTGGACCAAACCTCTGCAGTCTACAACAAGAAGACTGTTTGTTTTTTAACGTCTGCAACTGCTAAAATAAACTAAAATTTAAATAAACTAAAATTTTACAAAAAACTTTAACAATTAACAAAAGAAAACTACACTTTTTTCAACTACAATCTCCCTCTCAACAATCTCCTTATCCAAAACTCAAATCTCATCCAACTTCAATTCCCCGTTTCCCCCCTTAAACTCCTCCACAAACCGATCATAATCATCTTTCGATAACCAATCCGTCGATCTGGAACTGCATCAACTTCGTGGTGGTCGTCAACAACTTCTCCACCTCCGCAAGCCGCCGCTTTTAACCCAAATCCAAATCCAAACCCAAATCCCCAATCTGTGTAAACCCTAGTTTCCGTACCATCTGAATGAAACCCAGTATAATAACCAACAACCCGAAGTTCTTGACAAGCACACTTACAACAGTCTTCCAAGGAGATCTGGAAGATGATGACGATGACACAGTTGCTGGAGGAGGCGGTCGGCTGGGGTAGGTGGAGAAGGTGGAGGCGATGGCGGCGAGTATGGGAGGTGGCGGAGGCGGCATGTATGGGAGGTGGTGGAGGTGGCTGGGTTTGATAAAGTAGAAGAGAGGAGAGGAGGTTAGGGTTTGAGAGAAGTCTGATGAATGAATGATGAATAATATTTGTGAGAAAAGGTAAGAAGTGGTTGGACCATGTCTGCACCAGGAAGTGGGCGCGCAGACGTTTTGTAATGAAACGTCTATTGAAAAACAAACACTCTGTAGAGGGAAATGTCTGCGCGTGGTCTGCATGGCGCAGACAGAAGTGGCCAGGAAAAGCTTTTCGGAAAAAACAAACGCCACCATATTTTGCTCATCAACTAATATTTAATATGTTCAATACTTATATACTTCATATAATAAACAATAATTATCAAGAAATTAAACATATATTAATATTAGTTGATGCCCAAAATATGTTTGTTACTTAATTTAATAGTTAAAACTTCAAGATAAATTTGTATCAACTCAAACAATAAAATTTATATGTTATTTATGATATTTCATGGAAACTTGTTATAGATATTTGTTTTTTTTAAATTGGAGTGAAAATACATGTATACGAGGCATACTTGTGATTGGCTCAACTATGATATATAATATTAATACATACATAAATGATAATATGAGGTTAAGAATATGAATAGTCATCTATAAATATTCATAACATCTAATACTCTACTTTATTGAAATAAATAATGTATGACAAAAGTGAAAGATTCAACCAAACAAAATCCTGGAAACACATTATTAACTTGATAGTTTATATTCAATTATTCATAATGATATCAAACATGTTATTTTTAACAAGGGCATTCATGAAACTTTTAGAATGAGTAAAACTTATCGATTATAATCAGTCTGTGCAACTTGCAGGAAAATGTCCAATCTACATGCCAATTATGGGTTATAATTTGGTTACAAATCAAGGAATTTGGGCATTGAACTTTTTGGGTATAAATTATTTTTGTTAGTTAATGATAAACTGATTATTACATAATTGGGTCTAAAATTTGCAGGCTACACGATTTTTTTTGAACGGCCAACAAACACAGAATATGCATAGGTACTCTATACGGTGTGATCCAATGGAAAAAGACCACCACCAACTGACCCAACACAGCCGTACGGAACCCTTAGGTGCCTATAAGTTATCTCCAGTTCCGGGGAAAACACACCTGCCCGAATGCCCACTGGTGGTAAAACTCATATGCCCTTGGGATCGAACTGAAGATTACAAAGATCCCAGTCTTCCTTCATTGAGTCAACCATGTCTCCCTCAAAAGTGTTGTATATGGGGTTTGAACTTGGGTCTCCATTGAGAAACTCATGTTTTCTACCATTACATCACATCATGGACCCGATTAAGACATTATAGTTTAACCATAGTGGGGCATCGGATTCTCTAAATTGGGAGAGTGTGGTAGTCTAAATACAATAAAGTCATCGTTTTAAAAAAAAAACTTCGGAAATTTGGTGCAATATTTTGTGTGTTTGCTTTCTACTGGGACTACATAAATGCAAAACATTATACACATAGATAAATATTGAAGCTCCGTGCCATAAAATCCATTAGGTGACATTACTTTGACTATTTAACTAATGTAATTGGCTATAAAGACATATTGTTACATGGGCTTGGTGGTCTTGCAAAATAACTTTAACTATTTGTTTTAGATTGCGCAAGGTGGAATTTTAAGATTGCGCAAGGTCGATTGCATTTTATTATAGGTTTTGATTTGTTGTAAAATTAATTTATGTTTATGACAATCGAGTGTCGGTAACATCGATACCTATCAAATTCGTATCCGTTCACCTCCTCAACGCGCGAGTGTTTTTTTGTTGGTTTAGACATATTTATTTAGATCAAATTCACATGGACTTGCCGCCACACCAACCAGATTTTACCAACGCCCAAGTTTCAGCGACTGATTAAACGTCGCTTAAAAAATATTACATTTTTTAGTATCGTAATTTATACGAATGCCGTTACTATTCTGATCGTATACTAATTTATTTTTTAGGTTATGTGTCGGTAGCGTAACAATCTGACCGATGTCGACCAAATTCATGTTGGTTTGGTCATATGTTGTATCTGTGCAGATTTTTTGGGCGTTTATAGGTTTACTTTTTTTGTTTTGGTATCGGTGTCGTAACAAACTTAACCGTACCAACTCGCCGCCACAACACGATGGATGTCTTACCTAGTTAAAATAGAAACTACTTTTGTAATTTAAATTATGGATTATGATTTAATAATACTTTATAAATTACTCATTCATAATCCATAATTTAAATTACAAAAGTAGTGTGTTTTTTTTAATGTTTGGTTATGTATATTTTAGCATCTCCGTAGTTTCTAATAGAAAGCAAAAACACAAAATATTGCACCATATTTCTGTTATTTTTTAGAATAATGACTTTCTTGTATTTACGCTATCATGCTTTTCAAATTTGGAGAGCCCCAACGCTGCCATTCTGATCAGACTATGTTGTCTTAACCGGGCCACGATGTCTTTAAAGTTTGACTTGGGCGTCCCCCCTGAAAACCATACTGCCGACTGTCACTTGATAGTCGTGTGCCACCACAAGAGTATTAACTCCCTGGCGTAACACATGGTGGGATGAAAACCCGAGTGGGCTCAGGGTTTGAACTGAGAACCTTTGCACAAGGCATAGTTTAAATCTTTCAATGTCAATATCCACCCAAAAGTAACACAAATAAGATTCAGACTTGAGTCCTCGTAGTTCATCGATCATATGTGATGTTTTCTACAATTGATTGGGTTTGTTTTCGTGTGTTTAGGTTTTGAAGATCATTTGGTTGTGGAATAAGCCATATGGAAATAATGAGGTAATTGTTTTATTTTTTGAATTTGAAATGGAATTTACCATGTATATTACTGAGGTAATTGTTTAATATTTGAAATTGAAATTGCAAAGAGTGCTTCCAGCTGTAGCCACTACCATGGAATGCATTAGTTTCATTTGAATTGTTGGGAAAATAAAATTTTGAGATGATGCTAAGCATGTATGCTTTCATATGTTCATTATTCATACTACTTTCTTTTGTTTAATAATTATGGTAATGATTTTCTTTTGTTTTTTTAGGTGATGAGAGTACTTATGTCATTGCAGGGATGCCACTTGCGAGCTTGCAAACACTACTAGCACGCAAACATAAAGTAAGAAAATTTACTATAAAGTATAAACCTATCATTTAGTACTAATTCTTCTCTAGATTGTTAATCACTTATATCTAATTACATATTATATATGATGGTTTCAAATCCTAAGAAATTCTTTCAAACTTAAAAGTGTTTTCAGGCACACGTCGCGAGATGAAAAGTAATAAAGTCACATGATAATTTGTATATACTTTTTATGCAAAGTTTTGGCACATTAAAATTTATGTTTGGTCGATTCTAATGCTATTATTTTACTGTTTCTTTGATACAGGCATTCAGCAGTTTTATATGCTTTAGTGATATTTAAACAACCTACCTTAACTATAGTTATTGTTTACTTCGGGAAGTCAAAACAATTTATATCTGGTGTGTAACACAATGAATATTTGACATTATTAAACAACGATCATTTTTTTCGTAAACTTCTCATCGAATTTTGCTCTCTGTTCTTTTGAAAATTTAATTAAATGTTACAATTTGCGTCAATATATTAAAATTATTACCACTGTATTAGTTTCTAATGAATTAATAGGTTAGTGAACTAACTGGAGGAAGCAAAAGAGAAAAAGAATTATAAGATCATCAAAGAAAGGTATTAGCAGCAAACATTTTCTCGCTAATTCTCAATTTAAATGGATGCATAAAGCCAGAGATTTGTTGCGATGACAGTTGAAGAAACACGAATCCACCCCTCAAGGTCTAACACGTTAGTCCGAGGGTAATGGTTAAGTATTCTACACGATGGGTTATAAAACCTCCTTGACGCAGACAAGTGTAACCTGCAAAACAGAACACCGTGAGCTCGTTACGAGGAATGGGGGGGGGGGATTCTCTCGTAACCACCCTCCGGCGTGAAAATCAGTACTTGATAGTATGAGAGTATAATTTGATAGTGATAGTAGGAGAAAGTATATCCTTTACCATTTGGATGTTCATTGGTATTTATAGCCGAATGAGAGAGAGTGAGACCAACCACCTTGTCAGGTTTTCCACCAATAATATTCCCCACTCGTGTGGTCGTGGTGGTTGGTGGAAGTTGGTGGGCATCATGGCCTTTTGACAGGAACGTGGTTGTACTGTTTGTACCGTCCTTTACGTGTTGTCTAATCCCCATTTGTTTGGTGTTTATCCATATGTGGGTTACCATCCTTTTGTCTTATGCTGGTGGGACCTTTGTATTACCATTCCCGAGGTGTCAGTAAAAGTTATATTTGGCTACACTCTTCACGCCATGCACTACGCCCGGCGTTAGTGACTTCCTGGCGCCTAGTGTTCCACCCAGCGTATGCATTTAGTGTTATACTTTGTCGAATGGTGGGTTTCATACCCTACCTCTACAAGTCCCCCTAGTCCATAGTCGCCCTTCTTTCAAGAAGTGGGGGCTATGGACTTATCATGGGCTTTTGGTTATGCATGTTATTTGTTTTCCACTGATTTTCCTCGTTGGTTTGGTTTACTTTTGTGGACAATTCCGCGTATCGGGCGGGTGATTTCATTAATTGTAGCCGAAGTTTAGCGATTAATTTATGTTAAATCATCCCGTCTGAGCTGCCTTTGGCTGGCGATTTATCTTAAATCGTTTTCATGGCGGAGCATTTTTGTCTGGTGATTTATCTTAAATCACTCTATGGCGTAGCCTATTTCGGTGAGTAATTTATCTTAAATCATCCCATGGCGTAGCCCATTTTGGCAGGTGATTTATCTTAAATCATCCCATGGCGGAGCCTATTTTGGCGGGTGATTTATTTTAAATCATCCCATGGCGGAGCCTATTTTGGCGGGTGATTTATCTTAAATCATCTCATGGTGGAGCCTATTTTGGTTCACAATCAAAAATTTCACGTGGCCTGGCGCCTCTGGAAATGGTCCGGTTATATCAATTGCCCATTTCTGAAATGGCCAAGAAGCTGTTACCGGTATCATGGCGTTTTTCGGGCGCATGGTGTTTGGTGCGTGGCGTTGACAGGCGCTGCATTTTCTCAATTATTTCTCGGCGTCAACATGCATGCCTGGCCAATAGTATCCCGTGTTCATGATTTTGGCAACCACCATTCTCGGACCTGCGTGTACACCACATATTCCTTCATGAATTTCTCTAAGCAGATAATTTGCGTCCTGTGGGTCTATGCATCTGAGAAGTGGACCCAAGTATAATCAGCTATAGAGGATATTCCCTTGGATTGTGTAATTCAATGATTTATGGCGGAACTTCCGCGCATCTGCTTTCTTTTCTAGCAAAATACCTCTCGCGAGGTAATTGATGATTGGTGTCATCCAACTCTTTTCTGCTTCTGAACAAACGAGAACTTCTTTGTTCATTATTGAAGGCATAGCTAGGACTTCGATGCGAACGTCTTTTGCGAGGTGTTCAAACCCAACGGATGCAAGTTTACCTAAGGCGTCAGCCTGTTTGTTCTCACTTCTATTGATGTGTTTCACCTTGCATGTGGCAAAAGTTGCCATTAGTGCCTTAGCTTGCGCTAGGTATGATGCCATCTTATCATCTTTTGCATCATACGATCCTTCAATTTGATTTGCCACTAACATGGAGTCCACATGTGCTTCCAAATGGCGGGCCCCTAGCTTTTTAGCGATTCTCAACCCTGCCAACAATGCTTCGTATTCCGCCTCGTTGTTTGTACTTTTGAATTCTAGGCGTTATGCTTACGTGAAGTGTTGCCCTTCTGGGTTGGTTATCTTTAGGCCCGCTCCAGCGCCTTCATCATTAGAATCTCCGTCTGTGAACATCTTCCAGACTTCATCTTTCTTTTGATCCATAGGGGTTTCGATCTCTCTTTTGCATTCTTCCTCCTTTTCTTGAGGGATTTCTGCGATAAAATCAGCCAAAACCTGGCCTTTGATTGCTGACCTTGGTTTATACTTGATGGCATGTTCTCCTAATTCAATTGTCCATTTTGCGAGCCTCCTAGACAATTATGGCTTGCTTAGCACATTTTGTAAGCAAAAGTTGGTGAGGAAATGTATCAGATGGCCCTGGAAGTATCTTCTCAAACGTCGCGCTGTCTGGACCAAGGATAAGACTAACTTTTCCAAGGTGGAGTATCTTGTTTCTGCGTCTGCCAGGGTGCGACTTATGTAATAAATGGGCGTTTGAATACCATCTCTTTCCACCATCAAGACTGCGCTGACTGTTCTCTCTGATGCTGCTAAGTATACTATTAACGGTTCTCCAGCTTTAGGGGCTATGAGTGGTGGTAACTCTTCTAGGCGTGACTTGATTTCTTGGAACGTTGTTTCTGCTTCTTCCGTCCATCGGAATTGAGACTTCTTGAGGCAGTTTCTCAAGGTTGAGACGAATGGGAATGATTTTTCAGCATGGCTAGACAAAAATCTATTCAGCGCGACTAATCGGCCATTGAGCGTTTGCACTTGTTTGACCGATTTTGGCGACGACATTTTTCGCACGGCTTCCAATTTTTCTGGGTTGGCTTTGAAGCCACCATTCGTCACGATTACTCCCAGGAATTTTCCTTCCTCCATGCCGAAGGAACATTTTCCTGGGTTAAGCTTCATGCTGATTGACCTTAGAGTTTCGAAGGTCTACTCGATATATTTTAACATGGCTCCTTCCGTCTTACTTTTAATGACGAGATCGTCTTCCAAATTTCTCCCAATTTGAGGTTTGAATTATTTGTCCATCAACCTTTGGTAAGTAGACCCGGCGTTCTTGAGGCCAAATGGCATCATTTTATAACAATATGTTCCGCTGTTTGTTCTGAACGCCGTTTTGTCTTGGTCTATTGCCGCCATGTGGATCTGGTGATACCCGTTGTAAGCGTCTAAAAAGCATTTGAACTGAAAGGGTACCAGTGCGTCAACTTTAAGGTCGATCTCTGGCAAGGGGTAACAATATTTTGGGCATGCCTTCTTGAGATCTTTGAAGTCATACACACGCGCCATTGGCCACTTGCCTTGGGTACCCTTACCGGGTTGGCTACCCATGTTTGGTACTGAATTTCTCGGATTATACCTGAATCAATTAGTTGCTGGAGTTGCTCATCACAGGCTTTTGCCTGTTCTGGTCCCATCCTTCTTCGCTTCTTCACCACCGGGATGAAAGTTGGGTTAACTTATAATTCATGTTCCACTTTGCTTCTTGGGACCCCCGTCATGTCTGCTGGGATCCAAGCGAAGACATCAATATTTTTGAGTAATAAGCTCTTGAGCGCCGCGCGTGCTTCTTCTGAGATGGTTGGTCCAATGGTTACGCTTTGTTCTGGGAATTTTTTGTTGAGCGTCCATTTTTCCACTTCTCTGATCTTGCTAGTTTTTAGCATCTTCTGTGGCGGTGTCTTTCTTTCTGCTATGTTACATTCTTTGTTGGTGTGGATCATTGCTACTCCCGTTGGTGTTGGCACCCCCAATATTCCATGTGCTGTTGAAGGAGTAGCATTGAAATCCCCAATAGCCTCTCTTCCCAGAATAATATCATACTGCGGGTGTGGGGTTTCCATTATCAGGAAGTCAACATCTTATGTTCGCGAATGGAGTCCGTCACTTAGCTCGACTGGGAATGTTATCTGCCCCAGCGGGTATTCAATGCTTTGGTTGAATCCCGCGATCGAGGCGTTGACGTCTGTTACGCGACGCTTATCCTTTTCTTCGACCAAATCAAAACACTGGCGGTACATGATGTTAGAGGTTGCTCCTGCGTCAACAAAGAAACGCGGTGTCCTGTAGTGACCAAATACGGCTGTAATCACCAAGGGTGCTTTCTTGTTTGCTCCTCCTCTTACTTTTGGGAAGACTACTTGTTCTTCTTTCCATGCTGCCCATTCTGTCTGTCTTCTCTTTTTGTTTTGAACATTACACGAGATCTGTTGGCATGTAGGTCCTTGATTTTCTTTTCTAGTCTTCCGCCATCCTTTGGGGTGGGCGCCTGTACTTTCCTTTGATGTTTCTGACTAGATGATCCAGCTTACCATTTTTTACACACTCTTCAATTGCGTCTTTCAAGTTAACACACTGATTCGTTGTGTGTCCATGTTGCTCATGAAAGTCGCAGTAACTTTTCATGTCTATGTTTGGCCCTTATCTTACTGGTGCCGGCTTCTTCAGTTGGATCCCTTCACTGTACATGATATTTGTTGCACTTTTTGTCAGCGGGGTCCATCTGGATGCATATGTCTGGGGTGTATTCATTTGACCCTTTTGTTTGGCTTTAAAAGGTTCAAATGTGGTGGAGTCTCTGTCGCTGTTCAGCCTTGACCATACGGAAGACATTCGTTTACCCTGGCGGGCTCTATTGATGTCATTTCTGGCGTCGTTCTTTGCCAGTTATTTCCCCAAGCTTTTCTCCATCCGCGCGTACCTTTTAGCCGCGGTCATGACATCATCCCATCGTTGTGGAATGCCATCTCTGCCCGTAAGATTCCGAATAAGATCGTCACACTTTACATTTTGGCGAAAGGCTGCCTGCAGCAGTTCTTCACTTACGCCACCAATGTTGAGGCCCTCTTGGTTAAATCTAGTGATGAAATCTTCTAGTGTTTCGTTGTCTTTTCTGACGACATTCAAAATGTCTGCTAGGTCACTGATGTGTCGCCGTTGCTGGCTAAACTGTTGGATGAAATTTTTTGCTAGGTCTTCCCAGCTTGTAATTTGGCCATCTGGTAACCTTTCAAACCATGCTCTAGCAGTTCCCACTAGTGGTAGCGTAAAGATGTGGCACCATAACGGCATGGTCCATCCTGATACTAACCCAGCGGCAGTAAAGTTTTGCAAGTGATCATCTGGGTCTGAGATACTGTCATACTGGCCCACCATTGGCGGGATTTTGGGATTTTCTGGCAGCTCTGCTTCGGCTATTCTTGCCACAAATTTTGACTTTCCCGCTGACGTTGTTGGTCGGTATGGTTTGGAAAAATCAACCGCTGCTTCTGGATGATATTTTACTAATTTTTTGGCGTCTGGCCCTTTCCAGCTCTCTTCGTAGTCCGGGTCGTCTAGGCGTGAGTCCGCCTTTGGTTTTGACCTCTGTGACTTATCTTCTGCTTTGCTGTTTCGCTTAGCAGGAGGTGTTTTGACGAATGGTGTTTTCGCACGAGCCAACGTTGAGTTTTCCTCAGATTCTTCTTCTTCGTTGCTACTAGAGGCTGTATCAAACAGTGATCTAGGTTTCACAATGGACGCCATTTTTTCTTGTACTTTGTCTTTCAGTTTTTGTTGTTCTGCCTCGAGCCACGCCATGATGTCAGGCGGCATAATTGCTTTGGAACGTGCTTTTGTTTGTTGTTTATCTGTGATGGTAGGGTGAACAGTGGAGGCATTAAAGAGACCTCCGCCTGTACCCTCCCTGTCCAGATTTTCAATGTTTCCTTCTAGGTTGGCTTTTTGGCCAACCTCTCTCGGTGTGGTCTTGCCACTCATCTGAGCCAAGAACGGAGTGAGTTACTGTTCTAGCTATATGCACGGATGGCGCCAATGAAGAAACACAAATCCACCCCTCAAGGTCTAACACGTTAGTCCGAGGGTAATGGTTTAGTATTCTACACGATGGTTTAGTATTCTACGAGGAACGGGGGGGGATTCTCTCGTAACCACCCTCCGGCGTGAAAATCAGTACTTGATAGTATGAGAGAGTATAATTTGATAGTGATAGTAGGAGAAAGTATATCCTTTACCATTTGGAGGATCATTGGTATTTATAGCCGAAGGAGAGAGAGTGAGACCAACCACCTTGTCAGGTTTTCCACCAATAATATTCCCCACTCATGTGGTCGTGGTGGTTGGTGGAAGTTGGTGGGCATCATGGCCTTTTGACAAGAACGTGGTTGTACTGTTTGTATCGTCCTTTATGTGTTGTCTAATCCCCATTGGTTTGGTGTTTATCCCTATTTGGGTTACCATCCTTTTGTCCCATGCTGGTGGGACCTTTGCATTACCATTCCCGAGGTGTCAGGAAAAGTTATATTTGGCTACACTCTTCGGGCCATGCACTACGCTCGGCGTTAGTGACTTCCTGGCGCCTAGTGTTCCGCCCAGCGTATGCATTTAGTGTTATTCTTTGTCGAATGGTGGGTTTCATACCCTACCTCTACAACAGTAAACAAAAGCGAAGGAATTACTTAAAGATATGCAGTTTGTATGTTTATTTGAAGTTGTGTAATTATTTTTATCTTATGAGCTCATTTATGTATATATCTTTATTTTTTTATTTTTTTTATTTTTTTTTTATATTTTTTTATTCAACCCGCGTATCACACGGGTTCTAACCTAGTTAGGGCATCTCCAATGGTATCATTACAATGGGTTTGAAATCTATGTGGAGGAGAAAGAGTGCCATGTGGAGGAGAGAGAGAAGAGAAGGGTTTGTATTTTTAAAGTAGGATTTTATAATATAAAAGTAAGATAGAGGAGAAAGAGAGAAAAGAAAAGTGGAAAGATAATGATAAGATGATGATGATGATGATGATGATGTTGATATGGTTATGATGTGGACGTATTTGGAAATATAAACACCTCCATCATTGTTTTTAAACGAGTTAGATCGGGTCCGAAGATTGTTTTTGTGGGGCGGGGACCTTGACCGAGCAAAGACAAATTGGGTTGCCTGGGAGCAGGTGACACGTCGGAAGAATGAAGGTGGTTTGGGCATTGTTCCTCTTAGAGCTTCAAACATGGGAATGTTGTCTCGATAGTGGTGGAGATTTAAAACGGGAAAACATAGACTGTGGTGGAATGTTATTTGGTCGATTCACCAAAATTCTTCTTCTTGGAACTCAATTCCGGTGAAGGAGTCTATTCCCGGAACTTGGAAAAATATCTTCAGAATTAATAAGGACTTGTTGCAGGTTAACATTGAAATTAGGAAGCTGATTATTGGAGTTGTTGGTTGTGGTAGTGATATCCATTTTTGGCTTGATTGATGGGTTGGTGAAGAGCCACTGGCTACTCGTTTTTCGCTAATATTAGATCTAGAGAGAAACAAAAGGATTACTATTGAAAACTATTATTTACATGCTGGGGGTTTGGGTCAGTGGGTTTGGAGGTGGAAGCGGCAGGTAGTTTTTCGCGAATATTAGGTCTCAGTGTTCAATTTGATGTTGGGGTTGATTGATTCCTTACAACTTTCTAACAATGTGGATGCTTGGTTGTGGGTAGATAAGGTTGGTAATGCCTTTTCGGTTAAGAAAGTTAAGAACTATACTCGTTGGTGGTCATAATCTAGAGGTTTATAAGTTCCCACAGAACAATTGGACACCCCAAAAAGTAAATTTATTTAATTGGCGGGCAGAATTGAATCGGATTCCTACTATAGATAACCTGCTGAAACGAAATATTTTGGTGGCTTCAAATGTATGTCATCTGTGCGGGAATCATGGTGGGTCAGCTGAGCATCTTTTCATTTCGTGTTTGGTGGCAAATTTCATATGGATGCAGATCGGCAAATGGTGCAGAATTGATCCCATATATGCTTTTTCTTTCAGAGATCTCATGGAGTTCCATAAATCGGTTAGTGGGGCAGCTTCTAAACGCAAGGTTACTCAGGCCATTATCCTTATTTCTTGTTGGTGCATCTGGAATTTGAGAAATGAGGTAATTTTTGAGCAAAATGGGATCTCTCTAACAAAGTTGTTGGCTGACGTGACATTCCGCAATTTTTGGCTAACTTGTTTGTGCGATTGAACTGTAAACCGACCCGATTTGTAACCCGGATCTTTCTTTAATATAAAATAATGGGTTTTTATGATACATAATTATCTCACACTTGTCGAATTTCGAAAACACCATTTACGACTGCTAAAACGCTTAAAACGCATCAAAAACGACCAGAAATGACTCGCGAAACAAACCAGACCAGACCACCCCACCCCATGACCCCGCCGCACCGCGCGACCAAGGTTGGTGGTCTGGTCGCGTGGCGCCTCCTGATGGCTGCAGAGAGTTGGATGATTTTTGTTGTTTTGTTACATTGTTTGACTTGTTTAACCAATTAAAAACACATGCAAGCTTGGAAATAAAACGTAGAAATAAACCTTGACCATTACCCTATATAAACAATCTCATCTCCTTCATTATAACTTGTTCATTCACTTCTTTCTCTCTCAAACAACGATCATAACTTCATCTCTTCAAGGTTCTTACTAGTTTAACTCTTTGAAGTCAAACAAGAACCATTCTTTAATTTAATTCCAAACATTTATATATCCAGCCATGAGGTAAATCAGCAGCGACTCCACCAAAACAAAAAAAAATTATGCATCATTCGCATACCGGTGGCAGCTTCGAATAGGTCATATATTAATTCTCTTTCGCGAAAAATATAAAAGAAAGGAGTCTGTGCCCCAATATCTGCCATAAAAGGGCCAAGCCATAACAAATGCGAAACTATACGACTTAACTCCAACATAATGACTTTGATATAACTGGCCCTTTTAGGGACTTTAATATGGTCTAATTGCTTTGGCGCATTTACAGTTGCATAGTAATTGAAGCTTGTTGTACAACATATATATAATATGCACCCCTTTTTTTCCTTCGGCTTTCACATTCTCTGGCCATGGTCGGTTGAGGTGATACGCTACAAGGCAATGCTACATGGAGGACTCATTATAGTCCTTGATTATACTATATTTCCTTTTATGTTTACTAGTCTTGTTTAAAGTATAAGTAGTTTAGTTTCTAATTCATGTTAAATGAGTTCCATGGTATTGGGTATGCGGTCACTGGCCTCGGTTTTATCCAGAGTTGAGAACCGAACCGAAACCGAACTCTTGTTTACAAGTTTGTTTAAATAGTTAAATAAACATGTTATATGTAAGATTTGAATATTATAACTTCTAAAATCGTTTTTATAGTTCTATGGTATTTGGGTATGTGGTAACCATCCTCGGTCTTTGTAACACCCCGGCTAAAGCGGAAACGCCTGAGTGTGACGTACAGATTGCTCAAAACACATGTGACACTACTAAGTGACAATATTATCATTAATTGATTTAAGCATCAAGTACACAAGTTTGTAACAAGAAATACATGGAAAAATACAAGAACAATTTCACAACTTGTCCATTTATTGAAATACCCTAAGTTCTAATGTCTTCTTGTGTCAACTTCGAATAGATGTACCTGTAGCATATATATAAAATAATGTCAACTAAATGAATAGTTGGTGAGTTCACACAAGTTTGATATAAGTACATAAAAATCTACAATTCCATGAACAAGTGTAAATGAGCAAGTAAAGTCCTTTCCAGTTGGGATTGTGCACCAACGTACTCGGATAATAACGCAAGTAAGTGTCTTTTCCGTTGGTAACAACCAACGTACTCGGATCGGGGGTCCCTATTCCACTCATAACATCGAGGTCCTGAGTACATAGGGGGGCGTATGATCATACTTAATGAGGGAACCATGAGCACGCAATCTTTGAGCAAGTAAGCAAGTAAACACACAAGTCCATGTAACGAATTGTAGTTTGTAAATAATGAATAAACGAAATTGTAATTTGGATAGGATATATATGCTACCCCCAAAAGTAAAAACGCAAAAAAGGCTGTGAGAAACTCACCTTGAAGTTGAAGACAAACTTGAAATAAAACCGAAAGTGCGTAAATGAAACAGAAGCAATTGAACTTCACGAACTAGAATTAAAAGTACAAAATCAATATTAACTAACAACTTATAAAAAGTAGATAAATTGGGTTTTCAGGATTATTATATATTTTTCATCATTTTATGAAGTTTGATATTATAATGAAATCTTAACGAATTATTAAATCCAAGTTTGAATATTATAACGTTTATGGAGTTTGGATGTTAACGGTATATTTTATTTTGACAAACGAATACATTAACGAATTTTAAAGTTTAACGGACAAAAATGTGTATACAATACATATATAAGTTAAACTAGTTTTAAACGAACTTGACGGGTATGAGTTTTATAACATTTATGAGTTATGAAATTTTTAGCTTGAAAATAAATATGTTAGCGTATTATAAAATTTAACACAATAATAGTTTTCAATATAATATTAGTCGGGTTTCTAACGAAAACTTAACGAAAATGAAAGTCGGGTTTTCTTCTAGGTGAAAAGTAATAAATATAAATTATAACTAATGTTATTTAACTTAAAATAGTTTTTATTTGATTTATTATAATTTTTAATAATTTATTTTGGTTTTTAAATAAAAGAAGAGTGTGTTATAAAAAAATATCAAAATGCAATTACCCAGATTTGAACCCAGTTCCTTGGGACCACATAAAGATGGCTTAACCACTAGACCAACTTGTCATTTTATCAAAATGTGGAAACAATTATTTATAAAATAATACAACAAAAACTCCATCTTCTTCAATCAAACCCTAGATTTAATTCATTCAAACCGTTCCATGTTTGCCCGAACAAAGTTAGGGCTTTTGTTAGTCGCTTAAAAACAAGTGGAAAGCATATAACGTTTACCTGAAACTGTTCCGGAATGATGGTGAACGGAGTTCACCGGAAAAACGAACTTAGGTGAACTGATTATAGATTTTAGAGCGTGTTTTAGATTGAAGTGAGGACTGGGACGAGTTTAGATGAATGATTAAGGGCTATTTATAGTGATAATTGGAGCGTCTAGGTGTTAATGGGTGTTAATTGGATTTTAATAATATTCCGGCGGTTAATAGGATTAATTGGCCATTAAAACGTTGTTGTTATTAGTTTTTAATAATAAATAATCGTTCGCCGTTACGTTCTGATGATTCTACACTATTTAAACAGGTCAAACGACGAGGAATTGGAGCTTTTCGGTTCGCCGGAACCGGTTTCCGGTCGTCGGAAGATACTTGCCGGAAAAGCGTGGGTTAGGGAGGGCGAGGGCTGGGTTTTTTGTTATAAAATATTATATTTTAGATGTTTTACACTTCAACCCTTTAACTTTCAAGTATGTTTCAAATCTTAATATAATTTAATTTACAAATTGAACCTTACACTTTTAAATGTTTATATTAATGAAGTAAAAGTTAATGTTCTTGGATTGTGTTTGTGTTATGCCCGAAGGGTTCGGGGCTCGTTTAAGTATGCATATTTGGACTTGGAGTTTCGTTATTGAACAATATAAAATAGAAAAAAAAAACAACGAATAGTGACTATAATACGTCGTAAATGTTATTAAATAAATAATCGATATATATATATATATGTATATATGTATATATGTATATATGTATATATGTATATATAGGATTAGGTTCATTTCAGAAGATTTTTTAGCGCGAGAAGTGCGAGAAGTTATTACAACCAATAATAAATTTTCTTTTTATTTTACCTTTAAAATATGTATAAGGGTATAGTGGTAATATATCATAATCCTATATTTGGTAACTATTAATTTTTGGAGGTTTCATTGATTAAATATTTTTTCTTATCTACAACAACCGTTCAAAACACAAACATCGTCCCTGTTTTTTATAACACGTTGCATTCAAATTGTATTGGATACCATTACTCAAGATCGATTTTTGATACCCCAATTTAATTTACAGAAGACATCGGTTCTTTGATATCATGATTACAATCAATATCGGATAACCCAAATCAAGTTACACCGAATGCAACTTTTTATTCCTTAATTCGATGTTTTCAAATCTTTGATGATTCAAAATAAGTATAAGTAAATGTTCGATATTTCACGATTCAAGGAAACCTTGATTTAGTAGCGTGTCCGATTCGCATTTCATCTCCCAAAATCAGGTAATTTTTGTTTTAAGAACATTCAATAGCGTGGTTGTCAATTTCTTCATCTTGTTGTGGTCGTTTCTTGAAATCGTAGATGAGTCTTTTGGGAATTGACGTACAATTCAGTTAATAGGCCATTCGTATTCTCAGTATCTTATGAATTGGATGCTTAATTAATCAATATATGTTTAATTTGTTACTTGATTTAATATGCACTCCATCTGTTTGATAAAATGTCTCTATGAACTTGTGTTGTCAATCACTTTGATTGATGTTATATTTTGGTGTGCTTTTATGGTTAGATACTGAACATCAATATCACCTTTGAATAGCACTAATTGCTTGAAGACAATACACTACTATAGATTGATACATTGTATTTTAAAATGTCAAGTCCTCCATAAATGTCGAAATCAAACGACAACATATATGATGTAGTTTTTTTTTACAAAAGGCAAAATTACCAAAGACACAACATAAAGAAAAAAAGAAACAATCTTTAGATGAACAAAAGTGCAGGTTTATAAAAGTTAATTAAATCATTAGCAGTTGCTGGAACAGTGTAGGCAATAGTGGACGGTGTAGGGAATAGTGTGTAGTGTAGCAAGCATGTCACAACACATTAAGTGAGCATCATATTAGAAACTGTACTAATTTTTTATAATGGTTGTTTAAAAAAGTATTCAAAGTCAATTTTTATTTTGTTAGAATACAATATTGATTATAAAGTTGATGGCTTTTTAATATTTCAGGGGATACTTTGGACACTAACCCACAATAGGTCCAACAACAAAGAAAGCATAAATTAGAGGAACTGATCAAGCACAAAGTGCCGAAAGAATTGATCAAGTACAAGGGATTTTAACTTTCTTCTGATCAAGCCTTGTAGGAACTCGTGTACACTGTAGATATCATGTGCAGTGTAGTTTAAGCAGCATAGGTAATACCATGTAGCGTACCAAACTGTTTGTTGCTTATTAAATTTTTCTTTCGCTAAGTAATTATCTTAAACCTCGGTAAAATATATCAATTTGACCATTTATTTATAAATTTCCGATTTAATATTCATTACCAGATGGAGGGTAGTATAATTAAACATAGGATTTTTTTTTCTAATAATATTTAATTCTTAAAAACATCGATGCAAAGCTCTAAAATACCACACAATCATTATCTGTATTTATGTATATATTTATTTTCAGACTAATATTTACTTTTGGTTGTTTTATATTCATGCAGGTATGTCATGGATCATGACAAAAATAAGACTCCAAAACTGAGACATGTTAAATTCAATCGTGTTTTGTTTGTTTCATCTGTAGTTATCTAGATTATTAGTTTTGTTTTCAGTTTATTGTAAATTGTTGGATTCTGACGAACTTGTTAAATTTGCAGCTCATTCCAGAGATATTAAACATCATTCTAGTTTTATGATCTATTTCTCTCGTACATACAAATATTTGATATATTAACCGATGACGAATCTAGCGTTTTCATTCCATAATCCAATGCATTACTAGTGGTCAAAAGTCTAAATATTTTCTGGTTCATGTAGAGGGCATGAACTATGTGAGATCGGTTGCTATTGTCAATATTTTTTGTTATTCATTAAATAAAATAATAACGTGCGTTTGTCAACAAAAATTTTTCCTTGTTACGTATATACTTTCCTATACTTATGTAGGTATGTATGCCGATACGTATGCATATGTGTATACATATGTCTATATGCACGTATGTATGACGTAAATAGGCAAAAACGTATCTACATATGCTTCAAATCAAGGGATATGCAGTTCACATTTATTTGAAAATCAAAACTTTTACTATATACTTTTCGTACATCATGCTTATTGACAGGTTAAAAAAAATTAAATTAAACACAATTACGAGCACGCAATACACTATATATCGGCACACGTGTATCACTATGTAGATACATGTGTATGTACGTATGTTTGTATTGTGTAGGTGTCTATTTAGGTAGGTGCATACGTGTGTATGTAGGTATGCGTGTATGTAGGTGCGTAGGTGTATAGGTAAATTTGTATTTATTTGAGTGCGTAGTTGTGTATGTGTGTACATAAGTATGTATGTATGTATGTGCACACGCATGTATGCATGCATATTTTTCTATATGTAAATATATATGTACGTATGTAGAAGTATGTAGAAATGTAGGTATGAATATTCACTTAGAACCCTACATTAATTTACATATAACTTATATAAAAAAACCATCATTCACGATTTATTTTCACATATATAGTAGTACCAAATGTCAAGAAGTAGATAAAAGACATTCATTTCACAAAAAAAAAACACAGCTAAAAATTCACATTTAAACACACATCAAATACACAATTAAAATCAAGAAGTAGATACAATACATTCATTTCACAACCAAAAACTCTAACCCATTACATATTAACATGTATAACTAACAAACCACAAAATTAAATCATAAACACCCATCCTGCATACATGTAGACCAAATCTAAACAAATCCGACCGTCAACAACTTAACGATTAAGTAAACAAAATAACGTTTAAAAGATTTGAAAACATAATGGCATCAAATGTAACTACTATCCTGCTTAAACAGAATCAACATTCCATTATGAGAGCTTCCATAATAACTGGTTGTTTGGTGTTTATATCAGCTAGCAGAATCTTGGTTGTGTACCTGGTCCTTAGTCCGACTAACATATTTTTCTGCTTCACATACTCCTCCCCTAGACCACAACCACAATTATTCTTCCCCACGAATGTCTCCATACGCCCATGGTGCAAAACCCGGACTCTGCGTAGTTATCTTTTGTTGCACAACTTAATTTCCTCCATTTCGGTGCCAACGCATTAGCCTTCATATTCCCAACAAACTGTAGATAACCAACAAAAAAACTCCTGCACCCAACATACATGAATTACTTTTTGATATGTACAATATAAATACATAATGAAAAGGCTACACTCTTTAAGGAGTCAATAGGTTTTTTTTACCAGTTTTGCTTTTGTACTCTTGCATGTAATAAGATACGCGTCGTCTCTTTCCTTCTCGACTTTCGACTTACGCTTCTTTCTTGAGGTCATCACTGTCTAGCGCGTCAAATGAAAGATTCTTTAGATAAAAAAAAACAAATAATAACGATTAACTGACAAACTCGGAATGAAACTAAATCAAATGGTGTTAATGTCATTTTGATCATATCCTAACGCGCGAACTGTATTCTGTTTCAACAATGCCTCAACTGTAGTCGTAGTTTTTGAAAACCAAATGTCTTTTGTTCTATTAAAAAGCAGTATGACAGAAACAAGACATGTTAATAGATTTCCTACACAACTTAATAATAACAACACTACACAGGCCTTAATGTATGGCCTACACCTACACAATATGCACTTATAATTTATGTACATATGTATGTGTTTATGCGTACAAATGTAGCTACTAATATATCTAGTGTAGCTACTTATGTATGTAGTGTTACACAACGTAATCCCCATCCAACATTTTCATTATTTATAGTTGGTAGTCAAATCCCTTGATATTTACTTATACTAACACTGACAAATTATAAGCAAACAATAATTTAGCAAACAACAAGATGGATTAAACAATCATTTTATTATTGGAATTCTCGTCTTTTTCATAAACAACTAGATTCGACGATTCGTTTATAAACCTTGAAAAAAGATATTCGCCTCGCAATCCTTTCACTTTTCCTTTCTATCCAACACAAATAAAAGAAAAATTATATGTATGTATTTAAAAAATAACCGGTTAGGTATAATACACTACTCAACACACACTAACAATTAACATAACAACCAACTTACTACTGGATATCGAGCAAGAATGCATTTTGTAAGCATATCCTGCATATATATCACAATCAATGAATATATTCTTGTGTGTAAGCACCAATATCTGTAGAATTTAGTGAAAATTATAGTCTGACACAGATGTGTAAGTGTTCAAACAACTAAATTTATATTAATGCCAACTACACACCAAAAACCACATGTATAGACTCTATAGCTGAACTAAAGCGCTGCATCCATAATATACATTATAATGTTTCTCAAATACAAATTAAGCATATTACGAGGTGTGGGTGTACACACTATGAGAATACATACCTACATACTAAAATAGATACCTACATACATGTAACATCGAAACATACATACCAAAATAACATCACACTGAGTATACACTATGCCAAGACCTACACACAAACTCAAATGAGTACTGTAGCATCAACTACTTACCTTACACCATATTGAATGTTCTTCAATAATTAAGGATCCATGACAGGTATGACATACTACACAACACAATTACATCTTTTCAATCTTTGTAAAACAAAGCATGAACCTAATGTCCGGAATGATTTCACTTTACAATTTATAAAAATTAACTCTCGATTTAACAAAGACAACAAAATTAAACCTAATCAGTAGGTTTATGGCACTATCATGAATTGGATCTAAATTAAATCGAGGTGTATGCACAATTTGGTTTATATGCTACTTTGATTAACACAAACAACACAAAATTATCCAGCACACCTTCAAGTTCTTGCGTAGGGGTCATCACTGTAGTATATGAAAAACCCCCAAATTAAGCTTCTAAACAGAACGCTACACATCAAAGATGAACAATTGCTTCTTACACATACCCAAACAGAATCAATATTATTTAAACTCATCGATTTGCGTATCAATTGCATATGCAAAAAAGGATTTAGCACGAGGAGTTTTGTCAAGCGGTTTAGGAGTGAAAGCAGGGATTCCAGACGTTACTTAATGTAGGCCTATACATTATTGACACTTTTGCCCTTTTAAACACAAAACATATGTGCAAATGTTGAAACTATTTACAAAAATGGTTGAGATTCAATATTATTTAAACTCATCGATTTGCGTATCAATTGCATATGCAAAAAAGGATTTAGCACGAGGAGTTTTGTCAAGCGGTTTAGGAGTGAAAGCAGGGATTCCAGACGTTACTTAATGTAGGCCTATACATTATTGACACTTTTGCCCTTTTAAGCACAAAACATATGTGCAAATGTTGAAACTATTTACAAAAATGGTTGAGATTCACTTCTCGCACTTCTCGCTCTAATATCACTTCTCACATGAACCATCCCCTATATATATATATAATAAACGAACGAAACAAATACGTCTAAACAAAAAAATGAATCGGTTGACGAACATAAAAAAAAATACATATAACGAAACTTGGATTATATATATATTAATACATATATTTATAGATAAGAACTGAAATTTAAAATGGGTCGGATATTCGGGTTTGAAAAGTAACGAATGTTACAGTCTTATTCCGAGTCAAGGACCGAACTAAACCGAGTTCACTCGCTTAAGACACACAAGTGTGTTTTGGGCCACCGAAACTCATCTTTTTTCTTCAAGAATATATTTTATAAACTAATTTTAAATTATTTTCTCAACATACTTGGCATGTCGAAATCCAACTTGATCTTATAACAAGTTTGGACCGGTAAAACCAAATACTCGCTTAACGGACGTTAAGGTTCTTCACCATAGAACTACATACATGGTTAAGTCTTTTTGATTTTTATTGAGTTATCTCATAACATTTATCACTTTGGAAAGTTGACTTTGAGTTTGGTTAATTATCAAGATTCGAACCGACAAATCCAAACACTCGTTTAAAACCTCGTTTTGGTATTTATATAACAAAGGGTCTTGCGATAGTGTATTATAACCCACATAATTACTTAACATAGGTTGAGTAATATTAATGAAAATAATACCATGACCCGGTTTCGGGTAAACTTATTTTTCAAGAAACATTTCTTTAATTTCTCAAATATTTACATTTTAAACCCTAAACTTTATTTATTTACTTTACTTGTCATATAATTTACTTTAAACCCTTTCAAAACTACCTACTAACTCAACACCCGTTTAATCTAAGTCTTGCTCGTTTAACCGATCTCCAATTATTCACGAATCAATCTTTCAAGTTACTTAGTTGATGTGAGTACTTTTTCATCCCCTGTTTTCCATCTTACATTTTTGGGGTTCCATTACATAATTATTCAAATTCAAATGATTTGTACTTGTGTCTCAAACCACAAACTTTTTAGTTCGATTTGGTGTTATATGCTTTACATGATTACATGCTATATGTTTATTTTTTTAGGCGGGTTGGCCTCTATGAAACTATTAAGTATGATCATACGCCCCCCTAACTATTTTAGCTTAATTGCTAGTAGCATAGAGCAACTATTATCCGAGTATATTTGGTTGTTACCATATAGAAAGGTGTCTCAAACTATCTACTATTTGCATATCTAAATTGTTTCATTATTTATTATTCCATATACGAGTTGTGGATTTCATCTATTATATACTTATTGTTCAAATCTATGTAAATTGTCCACCAACATTCGCGTTGACAAAGTTTATTTTATGCAATGTTACAGGTTTATTACTTGGTTGATTTGGAGACTTGAAGAACTATTATCTTGTGACCGTTTAGGTTATTAGATATAAATGAACAATTTATTTGTTTGACTATTCATTCGGTTATTTGTATGAACAATATTGTGTTATTTATGATATTATGAATTTAAATGGGTTGAATATTGTCACTTAATAGTGTCGTTGTGCAAATGAGCAATTGGTCGTGCCCCGACATTTTCGTCGCTTTTGGTCGGGGTGTGACAAATGATATTAAGGTTGTGAGTTCTTTGTGGGTTAGACATAGAATGAGGAATAAAGCCTCTGAGTTGGTTCTTTGGGGCCCTTTTGATGCAGGGTAATTAGGTTTTGTTTCTATTTTTTTTTTTTTTTTTTTTTTGTTCTTTCTTAAAGTTTTAGTTTCTTGCTAGCCCGTTTTTAATAAATTTGCCATTTGCCTTTCAAACAAAAATAAACACCTCCATCATTGAAGATGCTATTATTAGTATAGAAATGTGTAGAGCTTTGAGAGAGTAGACGACAATCTGTCTCTATAAAATGAGAAAGCCATTTATAGAGAAATGTTTATATTGAGTTGGGCTCACCAATATTAGGCCCATTTAGCATGGTCTGATGTGTTGGATTTGACACGGTTACTTACGGGTGTAACTTATCAATAATAGTATTAGTAAACAAAATGACAAAAACAAGAATAAGCCCTAATTTATACAAGTCAAAATAACAAACTAACTGTTTTGACTAACAACCAATGTTTTAAAAACCGGTTTTTACTCGTATCAGATTGGGCTAATAAATACTACAACCGGTTGAACCGGGTTATACCGGAAGGTTCAGAAAGTTCAACCGGTTGAATAGTTTAATTTAAAATTTCTTATAAATGCAACTTTAACTTCAAAAATAACCCAAAAATAAATGACTTCATAACAAAAAATAATCCAAAAGTTAATCCATACTAAAAAAAATAATACAAAGCTCTCAGTTTTAAAAAAAATAGTCCTAAAGTTTATACGTTTGAATGCAAAATTGTTGGGTTAAAAGTACTTTTGAAAAAATATGGGCCACAAGTATCAAAAATTTATCGGACTTAAAACCGGTTTGCTGGTAAAAATCGGTATTATAGAAAAAAACGCCGGTAAGATGTTCTAGCAAACCGACCAAAAATACCGGACTCAAAATACCGGCATGCTGTGCGAAATCCGATTTAACTGGTTCAACCGGCCGATTTGAACCGGTTTTTAAAACACTGCTAACAACTAAAACTAACTGTCACTAAATTAAATACAAATAATAATAATACCACCCCCCCCCCCCCCTTTCAAGTTGGAGGTTGCCAAACACCCAACTTGAAAAGCAGTTCATGATGATGTGTGAAAGACAATCTTTTAGTAAGAATGTATGCTAGTTGAGCCGATGAAGGAGTATGTGTGTGAGTTATTAACCCATCTTGTAACTTCTCGCGTACGAAATGACAATCGAATTCGGTATGTTTGGTACGCTCATGAAAGACATGATTTTTGGCAATATGAATTGCTGCCTGGCTATCACATTTAACTGGAATTGGAGTAACATTTGGAACAGTCAACTCATGTAGAAGTCTAGTAAGCCAAGCCAAATCAGTTGTGATGCGTCGAAGAGATCTGTATTCCGCCTCAGCATAACTCAAAGAAATAGTTGTTTGTTTCTTGGATTTCCAGGAAATCGGACTGCGTCCAAGAGAGATATAAAAACCACTAACAGATCTACGAGTAATAGAACACGAAGCACAATCTGAATCATAGTGAGCCTGAAGAGAGAAATCACTAAAATTGTTGAAGAATAGACCCTGAGACAAAGTACCACGGACATAATCCAAAGTATGCATTGCAACATGCCAATGAGGTTCACGAGGATCTTGCATAAACTGACTTAAAATTGAACTGTAAATGCTAAGTCAGGTCTTGTATGAGTAAGATAGTTCAATTTTCCAATTAAACACCTAAACAATAAAAGATCGAAACAAGAAGAGCCTTTATCGTGTCGAAGTTTAATGTTTGGGGGCAGAGGAGATGTTGCAATAGAGTCTGAATAACATAACTCCTTGAGTAAATCTGAAGCAAATTTTCTTTGTGTCATAATAACACCAGTAGGAAGAGACAACACCTCTAGACCATGAAAGTAATTGAGGTGACCCAAATCCTTAGTTTTAAAAGTAGAATCAAGAAACAACTTTAAAGCATGTATTTCACCATAATGATTCCCTGTTACTAGAATGTCATCAACATAAACAGCAACAAATACAACCGAACTGCCCATAGTTTTAGAGAAAAGAGAATAGTCATTTGTAGATCGAATATACCCTTTTGATTTAAGAGCTTCAGAAAGTTTTTCATACCATTGCCTTGAAGCTTGTTTCAAACCATATAAAGATTTTTTGAGTTTCAAACAATGTGATGTAGGAACAACCATGTCATAAGGTGAAATCATGTAGATTTCCTCATCAAGATCCCCATGAAGGAATGCATTAACGTCCAGCTGACTAATATCCCATTTCATCTTTGTGGAAATAGCAATAAGACTTCTAATGGTGGCCATCTTAATAACATGAGAGAAAGTTTCGGTGTAATCAATACCTCCTGTTGTGTATCCCCACGAACCACTAATTTAGCCTTACAACGTTCAATAGAACCATCAGCATGATACTTTAGTTTGTAAACCCATTTGCACTTAATGGGCGTTTTGTGAGTGGAGATAGGAACAACATCCCAAGTATGATTGGCTTTAAGAGCTGAAAATTCTTTGTTCATAGCTTCCTGCCAAGCAGGATTACTAGCGGCTTCTTTATAGGATTTTGGTTCTGAAAGAATATCAATTGCAGCAGCCAGAGATTGTGTGTGAAGGGGTAGATTAGGAAAGGATAGAGAAGAAAGAGAAGAGAGATTGGTGATAGTATGAGCACAGTAGGAAGAAATATTTGAAGTGTGATTACAAACATAATCATTCAAATAAGGAGGAGCAGTGGATCTTGATGACTGACGAATAGGAGGTGGATGTGGGGGAGGAGAAGGAAGAGGATTTGTAGAAGGCGAACTAGAAGAGGAAGACGGAATGTGAGATGTAGAAGGAAGGAATATGATGAGAAATCATCAGTGAAATGGGAAAGATCAGAATTAGGCGGAAAGATAAAAGAAGGATCAGTGACATGAGTGGAAGGAAAAATATTTTCAAAGAAAATTACTTCTCTTAAAACAAAAATACCATGTGTATGAATGTTGTACAATTAATAACCCCTTTCCCAAGAGGATATCCTATGAAAATACAAGGAATGGCACGTGGTTGGAACTTATCTCTGCCATGTTTGGAAGTTGAAGCATATCATAAGCATCCAAAAGATCTTAAATGTGAATAATAAGGAGGTTTATTAAACAAAACTTCATAGGGAGTTTTGCCATGTAGAAGATCAGTTTGAAAACAATTGATAAGATGAGTAGCAGTTAAAAGACAGTCACCCCAAAATTTAAGAGGAATTTTTTATTGGAAAAGCAAAGCACGAGCAGTTTCCAAAAAATGTTTGTGTTTTCTCTCAACAACACCATTTTGTTGAGGAACACCAACACAACTGGTTTGATGAAGGATACATTTACTTAAAAATATGTACTTTGTTGAGTACCAGACCCAAGTTCAAATGCATTATCAGATCGTATACATTTTATTTAAGTATTTAACTGAGTTTCAACCATTTCAACAAAACTTTGAAGAGTAATGAAAGCATCACTTTTTGTGGATAATAAATGTGTCCAAGTGGTTTTGTAATAGTAATCTACTATGGTTAGGAAATATGTGTACCCATTGTAAGTGGGAATATAATAGGGGCCCAAATGTATCAATGTGCATAAGTTCAAAAGGATGAGTTGTAGATGTTTGACTATTAGGAAAAAAACAAGCAATGTTGTTGGCTTTTGGACAAATTTCACAATGTAAAGTAGTGCCAGTATAACCATTAGGCAAAATATATAACTGTTTCATTCTGTAAAAAGGCAGATGCCCAAGTCTAGTATGCCACATATCACTGGTTACAACTGAATTACAATATGTATGAGAAAGAGAAACATGTTTATTTATTGAAAAAGAAGGTAAAGCAGCATGAAGGAGCTATAGCCCATGAAGAAGTTCACCAAGAACTAGTGGCTTCTTCATTTAAGGGGCCTGCAAAACAAAAGTAGAATCAGAAAAGAACACCAAACCTTTGGTATCTTGACAAATTTTAGGAATGGAAAGGAGATTATGCTTGAATTGTGGAACATGTAAAACATGACAAAGAGAAAGATTTGGATTAAGAACAAGTGTGCCATATTTGTGAACAGTAATCACTTGCCCATTAGGAAGGCGAAGATAAACAGGGTGAGAAAGAATTTTAACATTTGTTAAAAGAGCGTCATCAAAACACATATGATCACTTTCCCCTGTATCAATTATCCATTGTGTTTTTATCATAGAAGTATTGCAAGAAATTATACCTGCAAAGGTTGCATGACTGAGTGTAGGACTAGGCTCTTTTGCAGACTTTTCAACATTGTTCCTTTGTAAAAGCTGCAATAAGTCACTGATTTTCTCACTAGTAAAACCAAGGATAGTATTGGTAAGTGGACTGGCAGATTCTTGATAATCTTGATCAGTCACATCAACATTTGTAGAAAACCTCTTAGTTTTTGTGAACTTGAAAGGAAAACCCACCAGTCTATAACACTTATTAACCAAATGTCCAGATTTCTTACAGTGAGTGCAAAATAAACCTTTCTTGTTATCAAATTTACCGTAGGAGTTTTGATTTGCAACATTCATAGAGGCAGATTCAGGCACAAAAGGTGTACTAGAATGCATCTCTCTTTGCTTTTCATCTTGAACAAGTATAGAGTAAACTTCGCTCATGGAAGGAAGTGGTTTCATCATGAGTATATTACCCCTTATATTATCATAACTAAGGTTTAGCCCCATAAGAAACTGAACCAAACGATCATCTTGTTCTCTTTTAGCAAATAAATGAGATGATCCACACGAACACACATGGAGAGAGTCTAAAGCACTTAATTCATCCCAAACAGATTTCATTTTAGTGAAATAGGTAGCTATATCTTTACTACCTTGTGATATTTCACATAAACTTTTCTTTAACTGATACATTTTCTCACCACTAGCTTGGCCAAAACGTTGATTAAGTTCGTTCCAAAGTGCATTAGCAGTGTCAACATAAAGAGCACTTTCAGAAATATCTCTAGACAAAGTATTTAAGATCCAAGAGATTACCATATCATTACAATGTTTCCATTGCAAAATCAATGAAAAATCCATAGGTCTGATTAATTCTCCATCAACAAATGGCAATTTGTTCTTTGTTGATAACGCGATCGACTTCGCATGCTTCCACGCTCCAAATCCGCTTCCTTCAAAAATTTTGGATACGAGAATCATCCACGGATGATCTGAGGGATGCAAATAGTACGGATTTGAAGAATCAAGATGAACATTTTAGTTGAATTTGAAGTAGCAGTAGTCATGATTACCTAATCCATGAATTGAGAAAGAAAAGATGAAACTGAATGTGAAATAAGCACAATTTGGAATTGAATTTGAAGTATGCAGTGAAGTTTGAAGATTGAAATTGAAGAACACAGGAGTTTAAATGAAGAATCGATTGAGAAGATGAATCATGATGAAGAAGAAGAAGAAGAAGAAGAAGATCAAGAGCAGATGTGCTCTGATGCCATCTTATTTGAAATAAGAGAAAAACAAATTGGGGAAAAACTTATGTTCTTTCATTAACAAGAATAAGACCTAATATATACGAGTCAAAATAATAAACTAATTGCTTTGACTAACAACTAAAACTAATTTTCACTAAATTATATACAAATAATAATAACAAAATTTAAATACAAAAGTTAAAGATAGATGGGAATTCAACATATCGGGATGGGAAGAAGAACACTCAAGATTGAAACAGTCATCATATCCATTCTCTCGATCTTTATTGCCTTTATATTTTGTGACACAATCCGACAAATATTCTCTCTTGTTGGGCTCCTTAAAATTTAAATGGGCTATTAGGTTGGAAATATACCGCATGGCCCAACCTAATAGCCCATTTAACGAGTCTAGCAATAGAGAACATTTGTTGGATCGTGTCACAGATCATAAAGCCAACAGAGATTAAGAGATGGATATGATGATCATCGAATAGCCTACCTATTCTACTTCCCATCCCAATTTGTTGAGCCCAATGCCCAGATGAAAGTCCAAAGCTCTTTTAAATCAACCTGATTTAAAGAGCTTTGGACTTGTAGCTAGGCCGTGGGCTTGTAGCAGACTGGTGCAGGCTAGTAGAGTAGTAGATGGGTTTTGGGCTCGAAGCATATATGGGTCGAAAATCTTATCGGTTTGAAAGAATTAGTAAAGAACATATTTAGATAGGGGCCAACGAATGGACAAAAGGTCTATGTGTAAAAATCACTTGAACCGTTATTACACTATGTTGTCTTTATGTTGTGATATCTCTTTACTCTTTACTCTTTACTCCTTGCTTATGGTTGTAAAAATGATATATTTTCCCAAAAAAATATTTTAGCAGCATACAAACAGGAGGGTTTAACCATTTTAGGACCCCAATCAAAGTGTAAAATTGCGGTCTTTCCCCAAGTTTCAAATTTTGTCATAAAAAGGTTAAACCAGTAAGGGACATTGCCGTTGATGATTTTACTAAGGTGAAAATCTAGAAAGTTGATGATGTGAAACTAAACATTTTAAAGCTTACATGTTCTAGCTAAGATATAATGAATATCGACTGAAAATGGAACTGGGAGTTGATAGTTTTTATTAGTTAGTATGAAGAATTAAGAGACCTAGAACTACCATCTTATTCATGATGCTTTGTTTAAATATGTGCATCAATATTTCTGGGATGTGGTCAGCTTTTAAAAATATACAATTCATATAAAAATAGAGTTGTGTAACATACTTTCTTTTGAGAATTGTGTTATGTATGGAAAACTAATTAAATTTTGTAATGGTATGACTGCACCATTTGGGCCACTGGAGAATAACTAATGGGGCATCACTCTTCACTCCCATGATTTTCTTAAATAAAACGCCCCATACCATGATGGTGCGTTTTTGCCAAAAAGCTTCATGTCTTTAGGAGAAACGACATTGAGGGTGTACGTGTGGACCCTATTTGTTTAATCAAACAAAAACAAACTCCCGTTTCACCCTTTTTTTAACTTATTAATTTATTTGTTTTAAGTATTATTTTAATTATATTGAATCGGTGAAATCAGCATATATATTCATGTGGGTCGTTTTTCATCTACGTGAAAGTAATTGGCTAGTTGTTTTTTTACTACCACTACGGATCCCTTATAGAGGTCTTTAAACTTGTCTAAGTTTTCCTTATATGGATGTTGCTACAACAAAGATAAGACCATTGATAGTGAAGAGACTGGTTAGACTAACAAGATTCAAGGGTTCAGGTTAACCTAACGCAGGTCGTGGTGTCCCTCTACGTTTGCAAAACGTAGAAGGAGGTTCACTAGTTTGTTGTTAGTCGTTATAGTTCACAAGATACAGAACCGTGATGTTTGGAATCGGTTCTTGGATGAAGCTCTTGGTGAAGCTAGGATATTTGTGAAGTAAGAAAGGAATAAGCAAGGTATGTATTCCTCAAGGGAGAAGAGAAGATCAAGGGGTGTATGTTAACTCCAGATCTGGTGTCCTTATGTTTATGGCTAAGTCCCCTTTATATTGAAGGAGAGACCAAGCCTTTTATCCAGTGTACAAACTAATTCCCCTCCAGTTTGCTTAAAGAGTTGACCTTTGTGGGCGGGAAGCTTTGGACCGTTGGTCCATGATTAAAATATTAATACTTTATCTGAGCATGTCCCTTGCTCAGAGGGAACAATGATGTGAATATTGAGTTGACATCGTACTGTAGCACGTGGGTACTTGTTTACATAAGTTTGGGCGGGAAACAAAGCTTTTAACCTTTTAACCTTTTTAGCGTTAATGTGTGGAAGCCATTTTATTAATTCCTTGGGCTACCCCCGCCATCAGCCCCCCAAGTCAGAGGTGTTTGAGAGGTAAGCTCAAGGACTTCTGACTTTTGCACACATTTTGTTTATTGCTTAAAGGCTTCGAGGCTTGTAGGCTTCGAGGCTTTGTTCAGTTTTGGTTATTTTTTGAAATTTTGATAAGACAGTTGATATGATAGTAACTGCATGTTGCGGTTCCCAATAACTGCTCTTCAATAATGAATATAACTGTTCACTTTCTTTCATTTATCTTTAAAGTTCCATATTTTCTCTGAAACTTCCATCGAGTTTTTCTTCAATCCTTTATCAGGTTAGTTAAAATCCTTACACTTTCTTTCAAAATTATGGATGCTAAAAAGGACCTGTCAGTTAGTTTTTCTCGATTAACCCAAGAAGAGGTTGAATCGTTCTGTGTTGAATGGGGTATAGGATTAAAGTTTAAACCAATTGCTCCGCCGGTCGATTCGTCAATCGATCGTTGTCCGGCGGGTTTTATTGCTCTTTATTGTCGTCATTTCGAATTTTCGAATCTCCGGCATCCGTTTTCGCTTTTCGTTTTGAATGTGTTGGAGTATTACTGCGTTTCGTTCGGTCAGATTCATCCCTTAGGGGTTGCTAGGGTTTTACATTTTGAGGTTTTGTGTAGAGCCCTAGGTTATGACCCGTCATTGTTGAGTTTTCGCCATTTCTTTCGCCTAGCGAAAAATGGCGATTGGTATACTTTCGAACACAAACAAGTTGACACATGTTTGGTTTCTTCGACGGTTACAACCATTGGTTCTTGGAAGGACCGTTTTTTCTTTGTTTCCGACTCCATTCTTCCTTTTAAACCCGTTTGGAAACAACCCGAGGCTGTTCTAAACGAACCAGAGCCGGCCGAGTCGGAGTTGAATGAAGCCTTTTTGAAGTCGATTAGGAAATGCCCTTCGCGTCTTCTTCCTTTTCCCGAACACCTTCTTGTGTTATCAGGTATTAGCAAGTTGTGGGATAAGCCCAATCGGGATCCCGTGCTTATGAGGGATAATAAGGGTAAGCATTTTTTTATCCCGTATTTGCTTTATTTTGTTGTTATGTTTGTTAATAGGATTCCTTTGTGTTTGTAGTCATGTCTGCTTTGAATTTCTTAAAAAGTGATAACACTTCGGACGTTGGGTTTACGGATGCTGTGGCTGTTGGTGATGATGCTACGGTTCGAGGGAAAGAGGGTAGGTTCGAAGGTTCAGAGTACGTGGGAGTTCCAAACGTCAAAGGGTTTACAAAGGCTAGTGCCCCTAAGACTTCTACCCGTCGTTCCACACGACGTTTTTTGAAGTCCCCTGGGCCATCGTCTTCCCACGAACCTTTTGAAGTCAGCGATGATATTCAAGTTGTCGAGGATCATGGTCTAGGTGTGGAGGCTGAAAAGGAGTAAAGCTTCGTTGTTTTGAAGAAAAAGAAGTCAACTGGTAAGAAGATTGTGATGCTGGTGGTTCAAGGGTTGGATGGGAATGCAGTTTATGTGCCTGAGTGGAATGTGAAGGTTGGTGATAGTTTCAAGGATCCCGAGGTTTGTGCTGATGTTTTACCAAATTTTTCTCCTCCTGGTGTTCGTGAAACGATTTCTGGTATGGAAGGTGATTCCATGTTGTCAAGGTTAATCTTGAGTTCCTGCAACCTTTCTGCCCTTTTAGCAGAGGGTGTGACTCGTTTTAGAAAGGGGATGCAGGAGTATGAAGATTTTTCTAAGAAGAAGGAGGGGATGAAGGCTTCCATGATGGAGATGAAGAATGAGATTGTTGGTTATGTTAAGAAGATTGATGAGTTGTCCCGTGACCGTGAGATTGAGGTAGCAGGGTTGAAGAAAACTATGGAAGCCGACAGGGCTAAGTTGGATGCTGATCAGGAAGCTTTTGAGGTACAGAGGAAAGCCTTTGAGATGGAGAAGGAATGCTTGAAGGCTTCGGTCACCCAGACTTCTAACGATAACCGGTGGTTAATTGAGCACGGCTTTCATCAGGTCGTGACTTATCTGCTCCATTCCTCTGAATTTAACTCAGTGTTGGGTGATGTTTATACAAAGCTATTGAGTTATGGGAAGCATTTGGGCTTTGTTGCTGGCTTCAAGCATCACGAAGCTGGTCAGCCTATGGAGCAGTCTCCCTTGTTCAATCTTGAAGCTTCCAAGCTCTTCTCCGAGACAGTTCTTGCAATGGAAAGGCGCACTTACCCTTATGTGGGTGAAGTCTCGTCATGCTTTGGTAAGCCTCTTTCCATTTTCAGGGTTTGAAACCAGCCGACCTTGATGAGAAGGTTTCCAATGAGGTGCTTGAGTCCTTGTCCAAGAAGCGTTCCCGTTCTGGTGATAGTGAGGAAACTTTATCTGGGGGAAGCGACGGGTCTCATGTGGCAAACCTCGAAGGCTCGGCTGTTGCTGATGTTGGCCCTGAAGTGAAGAAGCCCAAGAAAGCTAAGCGTGGTAAGGCTAGTACTTCAAAGCCTGCTGTTGGTGTTTAAAACATTTTATTCGTAGCTTTCTTAGCACTTCTTGAACAATGTTATGTAATCTTTGAACAATTTAGGATTTAGCATGAAACCCTTAAGGTTTCTGCTCTTGTGGTTGTTATTGGCCTTTGTTGGCCATTAAACATTCTTATGGGAATCCTTGTGATTTCCTTTGTTTGGCCTGAATGGCATGTTGGTTATAGCCTTTTAAGGCTTTGTTTATGAATCGTGATGTTCTGTGTATTGTATTATGGTTGCTTGTCTTGTTAGTTTGATGTGTTTTTAGCTAACTTTCCTTAAGAAGTTTTAGTGTTGCAGTCACTTTAGCTTCAAGGCTTCATTAGGTAAAAAGCACATGTTGGCTATCCTTTTTATCATTACTTAATGTACGTTTGTTTCGTAAACTTTTCCAAAGATTAAGGAACGAATTGATGTAGGTTGTTCAGACCCGTCTATGAGACAAGTTTTTGGTTGAAAAATTTTCTAAGTCTCATGGAGTTGGATTGATATAGGAGCTCACCCCTTATATAGGTTCATTTAACCCTTGAACCTATTGAGCGATGTGGCCTGGGAGCTCATCCCCTTACATGGCCATTGCCATGGAGTTTCTTGCTAGGTTCTCAACCTGATTATAGGTTAGTAAAGACAAGTTATGACAAAAAATTTATCATTCATTCAAGAGATTTTTGTTCATAAAAAGGAGAATTATACATCTCTTGAAATACATTTTAAGACTTTGACTAGGCATGGAACCCTTTAAGGGTTTTGCCGTTCCAGTGTCTTGGAAGCTTTTTGCCTTCTATGTCGGCCAGCTTGTAGGATCCACCCTTGTGAGCTTCAAGGATTGTGTATGGTCCTTCCCACTTTGGGCCAAGTTTTCCTTGATTTTCTTTCTTGCTGGCCTCATTGTTTCGGAGTACAAGGTCTTCAGGCTTGAAATGTTCGTGCTTCACTCTTGCATTGTAATAGGCTTCCATTTTCTACTTGTACTTAGCCTTTTGTATTGCGGCTTGATCACGAACTTCTTCAAGGAGTTGCAAATTCAACATGGTCTCATTGTTGTTTGATTTGAGATCCATGTTAAGTGTTCTTTGAGTCACAACTCCAACTTCTGCTGGGATTACAGCTTCCAATCCGAACACTAGGCTGTAAGGCGTTCGTTTGTGGCTAGTTTTTTCAGTTGTTCTTATTGCCCATAGAACATTTGGGAGTTCTTCAAGCCAATTGTTGTTATGCCTTCCCAGCCTTGTTTTGATTCCTTCGACAATGGTTCTATTTGTTCTTTCAACTTGGCCATTGGATTGTGGGTATGCAACTGAGCTGAACACTTGGGTGATTCTAAATTCTTTGCACCAAGTGCTAAAAGGCTTCTCGGCAAATTGCTTCCCATTATCCGTGACCAACACTCCTGGCAGCCCATAGCGACAAATGATGCTTTCCCATAAGAAGTCGATGACTTTTTTGACTGTTATTTTTGCAAGTGGTTTGACTTCAGGCCACTTGGTGAAGTAGTCCACAGCTACCAACAAAAATTTTACCCCACCCTTGGCTGGTGGGAAAGGACCAACGATGTCCATTCCCCACTTGCGGAATGGCCAGGCCGAAGAGATGGGGACCAAATCGTGCTTAGGGCTTTTGGGAACCGGTGCATGAATTTGACAAGCTTCACATTTTTTGAGTTGTTCGGTTGCATCTCGGTGCATCGTGGGCCAAAAGTATCCAAGGTTCATCAACTTTGCAACCACCGTTCTTGGTCCAAAATGAGCTCCACGTATTCCCTCATGAACCTCTTTGATCAAATATTGGCTTTGTTCAGGGCACACACATCTTAGTAGCGGTGCAAGGTAAGCCTTCTTATAAAGGGTTTCTCCTTGCAACACATACTGTCGGGACTTGATTCGAACCATTTCAGCCTCTGTCTGGTCCAAAGGTAACTCACCATTTTTGAGGAACTTTTCTATGGGAGTCATCCAATTGGGACCTTCTTCAGTGATTACATCTTGAACCTCCAATTCCTGAATTGAAGGAGTTTTCAACACTTCCACCAATACTTTCTTGGTGAGATGTGCAAATGTGAGGGATGCTAGTTTGCTCGGGGCATCAGCTTTTTTGTTTTGTGATCTTGGGACTTGCTTGATAGTGCACTCTTGAAACATGATCATCAACCCTTTTGCCTTTTCTCAATATTTCTTCATGTTAGGCTCTTTTGCTACATAGCTATCATTGACTTGACTTGAAACAAGTAACGAGTCTGTGAAGACTTGTAGCTTTTGGATCTTCATCTCTTTGGCAATCTTCAGACCAGCGATCAATGCTTCGTATTCAGCTTCGTTGTTGGTGGTCTGAAATTCAAGTCGAAGAGCATATGTAAATTCTAACCCTTCAGGGTTGATTAAGACGAGCCCAGCTCCTAACCCTTCGATGCTGGAAGCTCCATCGGTAAAAAGCTTCCAGGATTCAGGGTTAGAAGATTCAGTGGCAGTTGTGTATATTTCAGGAGTGACTTGCTTCAGGATTTCCACAATGAAATCCACCAAGACTTGGGCTTTGATAGCTTTTCTTGGTACATAGGTGATGTTATTTTCACCTAGTTCTACAGCCCATTTGGCCAATCGGCCTGAATTTTCTGGTTTTTCAAGCACGCTCTTGATGGGTTGGTCAGTGACCACTTGTATAGGGTGTGCTTGAAAGTACCTTCGAAGCCTCCTGGCCGTTTGAATTAAGGCCAGAGCAAGTTTTTCTAAAGGAGGATATTTGATCTCTGCCAGGTTTAGCATTTTACTAAAGAAATAAATGGGTACCTGAACTTTGTTTCGTTCGATGGTTAGAACCGCGCTTAGTGCTTCTTCAGCCACCGAGAGATACACATAGATCAGTTCTCCTGTTTCAGGAGCTGCAATAGCTGGAAGCGAAGCCAAGTGTAGCTTCATTTGGTTGAAGGCTTCTTCTGCTTCTTCTGCTTCTTTCGTCCACCTGAAATCTTTCTTGTTGGTGCAACCCTTTAACGTTTTGAATAAGGGTAGGGATTTCTCAGCAAGCTTGGAGGTAAAACGCTTCAAGGCTGCAAGCCTTCCGTTCAGGCTTTCCACTTCTTTTTTGCTTTGTGGAGATTTAGTTTCAAGAACAGCCCTGACTTTGTTGGGATTGGCTTTTATGCTTTGTTTCCCCACAATGTGTCCCAAAAACTTGCCTTCTTCGAACCCAAATGAGCATTTTCCAGGGTTGAGCTTCATATTGATCTTCCTCAAGTTTTGGAAGGTTTCTTCTATGTCTTCAATCATTTGATGCTCGGTTTTGCTTTCGATTACCAGGTCATCGACATAAGCTTCCAGGTTTCTGCTAATTTGTCTAGCGAATGTTTTGTCGATCAAACTTTGGTAGGTTGCATCGACATTTCGTAGGCCAAAATGCATCTTTTGATAACAGAAAATACCCTTGTTCGTGTGGAATACGGTTTTTTCTTCATCTCCCTCTTTCATGTGGATTTGATGATAACCCTTGTAAGCATCAAGAAAACACTTGAAGGGATGTCCGGTTAAGGAGTCAACCTTGAGGTCCATCTCGGGTAGGGGATATAGCAATCCTTTGGGCATGCTTTGTTTAAGTCTTTGAAGTTGATGCACATCCTCCAAGACTTGTCAGGCTTTCGAACCATGACTGGATTAGCCACCCAAGATTAATACTTGACCTCTCGTAGGATCCCAGCTAAGACAAGCTTTTCAACCTCTTGGCATGCTGCCAAGCTTCGTTCAGGAGCCAAGCTCCGTTTCTTTTGGACAACAGGCTTGACATCAGGTGGTATTTTTAGCTCATGCTCTGCAATGCTTCTAGGGATGCCGATCATGTCTTCCGGGCACCAAGCAAAGACATCGTTGTAACATATCAACATCTTCTCAAGGTGTGAGAGAGTTTCTTTAGAAAGGCTTGTGTTTACCCATACCTTTTGTTCAGGATATTTTGGGTTTATGATCAAGCCTTGTTCTTCGTTTTCACTTTTTGAACTTTCCCCTTCAACCGTGTAAACCTATTGGGTAGGTTGAAGGGTTGCAATTCCCCTGTCAGTTGGGAACTTCACAGCACCTTGACCAACTGAGACGGCCATGTTGAACGCGCACTGTCCTGGCCTTCCTAGGATCACATCATAGTTGGAAGGTATGTTGATAACCATAAAAGTGAGTGGTTTGGTTTTCTTCATCTTGCCTTCACTAAAACAGACATCAAGGGTTAGTTGGCCTAAAGGCTTTAAGGGTACATCGGCGATACCTTTTATAGAAGATCCGTAGGGTTGAAGCCTTGAATGTTCTTCTTTGCTTAGTTGATTGAAGAACCTTTCATACATGATCTCTTTGGCCGCCCCCGTGTCGATGTAGGCTTTGCTTGTTTTGAGTGTTCTCACGTTCGCTTCTACCACCAAAGGGTTTGAGAGTAAGTCACCTTGAGGTGGTGGGAAGCAGACACATTGAAGCTCCCAAGCCTCCAAGCGTTGTCGTTTGTGGGAGACACCATCGTCTATATTCACCATGTTCACCTCTTTGCCTTTTCTTTCAGCCATCTTATCCTTGACCCATTTCACCAAATGAGCCAATTCTCCGGATTTAACGGCTTCCTCAATTCTTCTCTTGAGTTGAAAGCAATCGTTGGTGTGGTGACCTTTTTCTTCGTGAAAATCACATAACTGGGTGGAGCTTTCGTTTTTCTTGCTCTTGGGCAAGGGTCGAGGAGGTCGGAAGTTTTGTTTCACCTCTTCGGTGGCAAGGATCTCCTGAGGTGTTTTGGTTAAGGCTGTGAAGTTCACAGTCTTTTCCCTGCTTGGAGGGTTCCGGCCTTCAGGCCTTCGTTGATCTGAGCTCCTGGGGTATTTGTCATAGGGGTTTTAGTTCCCTTTCTTTCGGCTGGGGCTGTTGCCTCGCCAACTAGGAGCTCTCTTCCTTTTTTCTTTGAAATCAACGGCCTCCTCGCCTCGGATATGAGCTTCAGCCCGTTCGAGAGCTTCTTCAAGGGTTTTAGGTAGGCACTTGTTGAAGTCCCTTGTGAGGTATTTGGAGGTGATGGCGTTCATGAAGCCTACCACCCTCATTTTTTCGTCAGCCCCCACATATTGTAACCCTTATTTTTTGTACCTTTTGATAAAATCTCGAAGGCTTTCATCATCTTTTTGTTTTATCTGGAAAATTACCGTGGCATCCTTGACATACCTCCTTTGTTGTGAAAAGTTGGCCAAGAATCCTTTGCTCAGATCATCGAAGCTTCGAACGCTTTGAGCAGGAAGGTCATTGAACCATATCCTGGCTGATCCGACAAGTGTTTGCATGAACATTAAACAACATTCAGCATAGGACCATTTTTCGATTCTGGCAGCACCGGTGAATACCTGGAGGTGGTCTTCGGGATCCTCGGTATTATCATACGTTCTTATATGGGGTGGCATCTTGATTTTTGTTTGAAAGTCATAATCGGCGATTTGTTGAGAGAAACAGGATAGGTTACCGAGTTTGTAAGGTTTTGCCAGATCTTCATCTAGCCTTACAGCAGGGTTATGACTTGTTGTTCCTTGGTGAGTACCCAGTGCTTGGTTGATGAGCTGGGTCCAAGGGAAGTGTGCCATCATTTGAGCTATCATCTGAGGCATGAGGTTAAAGCCTTGAAGGCTTTCAGGAGTTGCTGCTGTTTGGTTTGTTCCCATGGAGTGCTCATTGCTGCACTTCGAACCAAGGGCAAGACCGACATGGCCTGCTCCCATGTAGTGGTTGTAGGAGGAACACTTGAAGCTGGTGACTGCCATATTTGGTCGAGAATGGTCCCGTGTCCGAGGGGTTGTGAAGTAAACAAAGGGAAAGCCGTTGGGCTTGGCCTTGCACAGGTATAAGGAGATGGGTTAAAAGGTTGGCAAGTTACACTTGGACCAGCTTCTAATGAGAAGTAGCAGGCTGTGAGCTGGTTAGAGGGGAAGGTGGACATCCCAGTGACAGTGAGGGTTCCGGGTCGTCATACTCCAGCCTTAATCTTATCCCCTTCTCTCTTTCTTGGCTCACGTGTTGGTTAAGGAGGTGTCTTAGCTGCAAGAAATGTAGCGACACTCCTTCCATCGTCAAGTCAACACGCTCCGGGGTGTTCGTGACTCCTGCATGAGGAGAGGGAACTCCGGATCGTGAAGGGGTTGGAGTTTTAAAAGGTGAAAACTTGTGGAAAAAAGGTTCCGTCGAAGTACCTCCCGGGGTGGAAAAATGGAGGTTGTTGCCGGAGTTTCTTGGCCGGCACTTGGCATCGGTGTTCTTGACACTTGGTCGATTTCATTGGGAGATTCACCTTCTGTCATGAAGATTCTGATGAGAATGGAGCTACACTACTGGTCTTTAAGATCAAGTAAGCGGCGTAGCCCCACGGTGGGCGCCAACTTGTTGCTACAACAAAGATAAGACCATTGATAGTGAAGAGACTGGTTAGGCTAACAAGTTTCAAGGGTTCAGGTTAATCTAACGCAGGTCGTGGTGTCCCTCTACGTTTGCAAAACGTAGAAGGAGGTTCACTAGTTTGTTGTTAGTCGTTATAGTTCACCGAATATCCAGAACCGTGATGTTTGGAATCGGTTCTTGGATGAAGCTCTTGGTGAAGCTAGGATATTTGTGAAGTAAGAAAGGAATAAGCAAGGTATTCCTCAAGGGCGAAGAGAAGATCAAGGAGTGTATGTTAACTCCAGATCTGGTGTCCTCATGTTTATGGCTAAGTCCCCTTTATATTGAAGGAGAGACCAAGCCTTTTATCCAGTGTACAAACTAATTCCCCTCCAGTTTGCTTAGAGAGTTGACCTTTGTGGGCGGGAAGCTTTGGACCGTTGGTCCATGATTAAAATATTAATACTTTATCTGAGCATGTCCCTTGCTCAGAGGGAACAGTGATGTGAATATTGAGTTGACAACGTATTGTAGCACGTGTGTACTTATTTACATAAGTTTGGGCGGGAAACGAAGCTTTTAACCTTTTAACCTTTTTAGCGTTAATGTGTGGAAGCCATTTTACTAATTCCTTGGGCTACCCCCGTCATCAATGGATGATGGCAAATATGAATATGATAGCTTGTAAAAATGAGATGGTCGTCTCAGTATCATCTAAAGTGATAATAAAATTAATGCCTTTTCATACAAAAATGGTGTCGATCTTATTACTCGGATTGTCATTTTTGCGTATATATAAGTATAAACTATAAACTTTATCGTAGACAATCTCAACCATAATTATCTACACTTAATTATAAATTGTTGCTTTTTATAATTTGAGATTGATTTATTTAACTCCTTATTGAACACCAATGAAATTGAGAATCTGCCATACACTAGGACATACCTTGATAATTGTGAATGTAAACAATCTTTTATTTTCATTTATGTTGGTTTCGTTTTGATTTGGTTGTTTACGTGTTTCTTGAAGTTCAAAAGCCATGGGATTTTTATTGTCATTTGAGCAACGATAATTTGAGTTCTAGGTTTCTAAAACATTCTTGCTAATTTAGAGTCTAGTATGACTATTATAATAATTAGACCGAAATAGGAATTCATTCAGAGTATCATTTTTTAACGATTAATAATTCTACACTATTTAAACGATAAAAAAAGCACTTGCATGTGTTATGAATGATGTTATAATTGATCATTTTCAAAAGATAAAATCACGTAAATGTCAATTGTAATATGTATGTGGTTTATTATGTTTAATGAAATTTGTTGCTTAAATTTTATACATAGTTTATTTAATGTAATTTTTTTATCCGGCCCATCTTGGTTGACACGCTTTAGTTTGACCAAACCCATTCTAGATTAACATTTTTTGGCATCCATTGACTAAAATTTTTGGATCCGTCATGCAACATTGCAATTGAAAAAAGAAAAAGTGCAAACAAAACTCTCTGAATTCAAAGTAATAAAAAATGATATCCTAAGTTTCAAAGTAATAAAAAATGAAATCCTAAGTTTCGTTGCGCATTATTACGGAGGCTAACATTCAATAACTTTAGAATGAAGTCACCAACCTCATGAACCAACGAAACACAAAATTAATATTGTATTATTGCATTACATGTATATATTACGCAAGAGTCAAATGTTTCAGGATTTGAAGTAGGAAGTTGGTCACTGGCCACATTTATGACTTATAGAAACCGTATTGTTCAAAGGTATCAAACTACCCCAACCCCCAAACCAAACTCGTTCTTTTATTGTGGAAAACATAACGAATGACTGACAGCAAATTGCTTTCTTAAAACTAATGCATTATTTTATTAAGTTACGTATCTTGATATGTATTAGCAGTTTTTAATTCGTTGGAATCGTATTCAAAGATCGTTGCACACATAAATCTAGCGTAGAGGTGTCCACATGATGTGGTGGTACATACAAACACTAACAATCGTAACATGTTAATGTTTTTAATAAAGAATGACTATATGTAGCAATAGCGTATACAAACTGGAAAGAATAAAATGCACGTTTTTATAGTGTTATTTTATTTTGTCTTTTTAAATATCGATGTATGAAAAAGTTATGGTTTTAAATATGGGGCGAGGGGTAAGTTGGTTTAGAAATGAAACTAAAAGAAATATGAGGAAAGGCTAAATGAAAGCTCGCGCGATACAGCGGGTGTTTGAATACAAACTCTGGTAATCACGTAGCAATTATGTGTGTTCATGGTTCAGTTTAAAACTTTAAAATAGTTTAAACCGGCCATCGGTTAGGTTTCACAGTTCGTTTTTTCTTTAACTTTCGGTTTCAATTTATAACAGTTTAGTTTCGATTTTTGTTAACAAAAAACCGTTACTAACGGTTTGTCTCATATATTTAACTTAAAAATTGACAAAACCGAGTTGTGAACAACCATACGTAACACGTTATTTTTTTAATAGAAAAAAACTACGACAACATCATAGTCAACTTAAAGAGAATAAAATGTTTGTTTTTATAGTGTAACTTTTTTTTTAAAAATAGTAACATATGAAAAAGTTATAGCCGTTTAAAAATCATTGGGGGAGTTAGTTTAAAATTAAAATTAAAATAATATATAGTGAAAGATAAGACACCAAACTTACCAAGTATTATTTAATTTAACAAAAGTCTAGTAAAGTTAAGAGTGAAAAATTGTAAATATATTCAAACAATTGAAAATCCATGTTGGATTTTATGTTTAAAAGACCATTTTGTCCTTATGTTAATATGTTGTATATGCTGTACCATATATATATATATTTTAAATCCCTTAAAATTAAGTGTATTAATCTGCCCTTCTCCCAAACATTCTATATATATATAGGGATGGGTTATCCTAAAAAACAGAGTGTGTCTAAAAAGTGTAGGAAGTAATCTGGATGGTTAGATCTTGGTGATTAGTGGTCAAGATTGAAAGATGGAACAAATTGAGGAGTGTTTTATTTTAAAAAGGTTAAATTGGTGTGTTAAAGGGTAATTTAGTCATAGTAGATTTAGAATTTATTTTTATGCAATCAATCTCTGATCTTCCAAAAGATGGTTACCAATATTATATCTTTTTATTAGTCTTCCATCATCACATATATTGAAACAACAGAAAACTCAATTATTGGTGACATAAAAAAAAAATTGGAGCAGACGACAACATCAAGTTCTAGTTTTCAATTATTGCGGTTAATCTACGATGGAAAAAAAACACACTTACAAAGACACAGTAAAAAGAAACACACCAACGTATTACTCTTGACATAACACCAATAATTATAACACACTAAGTATAACTTCAAACTAGAAAATTAAAAACACACCACTAATTAAAACACAATAACCAAATAATACAACCTAATTCCTCGCCGGAAACATATGTGTGATAGGGGTCATTAGAAATCAGAGGTAGCGGTGAGCAGAAGGTGATGATAGATGCTTGGAGCCGTCACCGGTGGTGGCGCAGGAGAGCCAGTCCCTCTTCTTCTCTTTTGTTCAATTACACACTCTCAAACCCATATGAGACATCAACCAACAGATCTGCACTTCAAATAACTCATCCCTTACATGTTCACAATCGCCCTTGAATCAGGTTAATCACGACGATGGCGGTGGATGGTTGAACGGAGATGGTGGCTGGTTGAACAGCGATGGTTGAACGGAGATGGTGGCGGTGGATGGTTGAACGAAGATGGTGGTTGGTTGAACGACGATGGTGGCTGGTTGAACGCGGCGGTGGCGGTGGCGGTGGATGGTTGAACGGAGATGGTGGTTGGTTGAACAGCGATGGCGAATGGTTGAACGTGACGGTGGCGGTGGATAATCGACTTTATTGGTGGTGGCGGCTAGTTGAACGGAGGTGATGGCTAGTTGAACAGCGATGATGGAGTAGGGTTTGGTTATGTTGCTTTGAAGAAGAAGAAGAAGAAGAATTGAATATTTGAATGTTGTATGTGTGCATGTATAAAAGAGAGAGAGAAATAAATATTTTCCCCATCTTACCCCCTTGTGTTATATTTAATCCAATGGTTCTAATAACTTCCTACACTTTTTAGGAAATATTTACTTTTTATTTTAGCATTCCTCTATATATATATATATATATATATATATATATATATAAGGGTTGGTTCAAATAAAAAGAAGTTGTTTCCTAGGAATTGTAAGAACCAATAGAATTTTGACATTTGGCATTAAAACCTATGGTAAAAGAACAATTATAAGAAACTATGTCGGTTATAATGGTGAAAGAGTAATTCTAGGAAACTATGACGATTTTTGGAAATTTTAAATTTCAACCATTGATTGATATGATCCAATGGCTATGATTTATTCTTAGTATTCCTAGAAAACTACTTATTTTTAGGATAACCCTAGAAAACTACTTATTTTTAGGATAACCCAGGTTATCCTAAAAATAAGTAGTTTTCTAGGAATACTAAGAATAAATCATAGCCATTGGATCATATCAATCAATGGTTGAAATTTAAAATTTCCAAAAACCGTCATAGTTTCCTAGAATTACTCTTTCACCATTATAACTGACATAGTTTCCTATAATTGTTCTTTCACCATATGTTTTAATGTCAAATATCAAAATTCTATTGGTTCTTACCATACCTAGGAAACAATTTCTTTTTATTTGAACCCTTATATATACATATATATAGGATCAGGATCATGAGATAACTTTTTTGAAATTGAAAATTATGAGAACCATTTTGGACCACAAAAAACCTAAAAATAAAAACAAAAAAACCAAATTTTTTCTTATTTTATCATCAAGGTTTCATAAAAAAAACTTAAATTATATATACATATATGTACATTTATATATTTTTTCGTACACATGTGTATAATTTAAGATAAATGATATTGTACATATGTGTATATTACGTAACAAAGATTATATAAAATTATACATATGTGCATAATACGATGTTTTTTTTATTTTTTTATTGAAACCGGAATGAAATATATAAATTTTGGTTTTTTTACTTTTTAAAAATTTTTATTATTTTTTGTTTTATGATTTTTATAAATATTTTTTTAAATGTGTTTTTATTGGTCTAAAATGGCTCTCAAATTCTCAATTTGCAAAGTGTTCTCATAGGATCATTAACCTATATATATATATATATTATATATATATATATGACAATAAAGAAAATATAAGTAGTTTTAAATAGGATAAAAATGACGAGACAAAATTGTATGTATGTGCCTAAATGACAAATTGATCCCCTTAAACTATTAACCACATCTAAAAGTTATACAATAAACATTAATGTTTATTAATAGTTGTATTACTTCACATTATGAATTTGAAAAATCATCATTTATAACAGCCCGAAGAAAATTGTTCCAATAGATATCAGATTTATTTTATTGTTATTTGATATACGCTAGACATCGAATCGAAAGGGACCTCTAGTCTGTGTGGACTTATATGTATTATAATTTGTACTATGGTTTGGTTATGTATTATTTGTATTTATATATAGCAATTAGATACGAGATTGGTACCATACCGGTACCGAAAATCCCGATCTCGAAAATCATAAATTCTTGGTACTGGTACCGGTATTTAACGTAAAATTCAGATGATACGATACCGTAACGATACCAAAACTCAAAACTTTGATACCAATTTCGGTACGGTACCGGTACCAATCGGTACCAGTACTGAATTTGTTCATCCCTAAGAGCAATTAAATTGAAGTCTCTATCTTCTTCTCCGCATCACTTTTAGAGATTCTTCTAATTTTTTTCTCTCTTAGAGCATTCATGTCACACCCCGACTTACGGTCTAGGCGTGTGACCAATAGTTGGTACCGGTTTTGTAAATATATCAGAGTTTATTTTTACGGAAGACTTTTTATTATTTATTATAAAATATTTATATACTTTTGAAACCATTATTAATATAATTTCTTTTATTTGAAAAAGCTTCTCGAGTAATAAATACTCAAATATTTGTTTTATAAATCTTTGTTTAATCTTGTTTTAATAATTTAAAACAATGAGCTATCTCTACCTTGCGAACATCCATTTCATGAATGGCTTCAATTCTTGATACTTTATTTTCCTGAAATGTTAGAAAATACGTCAGCGATATGCTGGTGAATACGCTGACGTTAAAAATATTTTCTTTTACTTGATTACCCCTCGAGACATAACTTGAGTCCGGCCCATCGTAACTTAGGAATAATCAAGCTTTAAAACATTAAAATTTATAAACTCAAGTCAAAACGCAAAGCACCCCAGCAAGTACTATATGTATACACATGGTCATTACTCCCCGCAGGCGAGCGTGACTATAACCAACTGTGGTGCGATCTGCCCACCGCATTTTACCACATATGTAAGGATTCAGACAAACGTATACTACAGCATGAGGGCTAGGTTTATACTCTTGTATATAAATGTTTTAGAGACACGTAGTCTCATGTAAACATTTTCTTTTAACTCTTTCTTTTAACTTATTTCTTTTACAAGATAAACTTCTAGTTTAACTTGTTTTCTTTTTCTTAAACTCTACGTTTCTTCTTCATTAAGAACTCTACGTTTCTTCTTCATTAAGAAACATATATTTTTCTTTTACTTATTATTTAAGAATAATAACATTATCAACTATAACTATTTTCTACTTTATCTCTTCCTTTTCTTTTATAGTATGTTTGAACATATAGTTCATATTATATATTCTTTATTCTCATATTCGGACCTTTAGTCCGTCATGTTTTCTTTTCTAAAATCCACGTTTCCAAAACATATCTATATTATATAATAAATAAAAAATTTCAAATGTCACTTGTCATCACCAACATGTTTCTTAAAAAAATTTTCCCTCCTATCTCTCATATTAAATACATTTCTCTTTCTTATTAATAGTTTTATATTTCATTTTTTTTCTTTTTAATCTTTCATTTTCTCTTTTTAATATTTTTTTCTCAATTTAAAAAATTAAATACCAACATAAATATATTATTTTATTTTATATAAATATATGTATTGGTTATTAATCTTAAGTATTTATAAGTAATCAATTTTCACATTCATTTTTTTGAACGACCAACTAAGTAACGTCGGGTAATCCGTACGCGGCCCCCATTGGCTAAAGGTCGCCCGAGCCGGCCACTAGTCCGGACGGATGGAGCCCCCTAGCGGTCCACCTATTGAGGGATTCATCGGATATTTTGAATAATGATTACAAAAATTAAGGTTTATAATCTATTATATATTGGTCAGTTAATATTAAGGTTTTATAAGAAATGATATTATTGGATGACTATGCAAGATTAACTTAAATTTAAAATTTCAATAAACTTTAACTTATTAAATATATATGATTGTTTACTTACAAGTTTTTTTTCTTTCAACCCCTTAAAAGAAAATTCGCAATTGATGTATTCTCGGTGTTTATGTTAATATAAACGAGCTGGTTTCTTCATCTGGTTAAAGTATCAAACATGGTTCAGGTAAAAACAATTTATGATTAGAATGAGTTTCGGTCACGGGTTGGTTTAAAAATAACCATTTACAACTTCTTTTTTTAATTGATTATTTAATCAACTCATCATTTATGTTAAGTTGATCATATTAAAAATTCACAAAATTTTAAACACCAGACTATATGTTTTGGTTTTCAGATGGATAAGAAAACTTCTTAATCTTTGGAATAAAAAGATAGACATTAGCACATTGTTAATCAGATGAAAAATTGACTTTGTATATCCTTCTTGTGACATTCGTCAAATTTGGGTCTCGTTTTATATTCGTTTTTTTGTAATCATTTTGTAACATGTCGATTTTTCGTGTTTATTTTTAATAAATTATACATCGTATTTGTGGTTAAGCTTGTAAACCCGAACCGACATTTTATCAAATTATTGATGCTATAATTCTAGCGTGTGTGGAGTTTGTCAAAGACAGTTATTTATAATTTAAAAGCTCGGTTAGGTAAACGTTAGGGACTAAAGTGGGTTTCTTTAAAGTTATGCAAGTTTAAAATCATTTTTAACAAAATACCAAACATGAGGGGCCAAAGTTAAACTTTTATACCCACCTATATAAGCCAAACCCTAGCCCTACATTTCATATTAACATTCCCAGCCGCCACCCCCTTGTAGCCGTTTTCCGGCGAGCCCGAGATTCCGGCAGGAAACCGGCGACGTGATTCCGGCCAACCACCACCCACCTCCGGTAAACTCTGACACCCAAAACCTCCTTTTCCCTTCTCCGGTTACCCCATCACCTCCGGCCACCTTCCTTTCCTTCCCTCGCGTTTTCCCGGCGAGCTCTAACACTCACACATATAACCACGGCCGCCTCTCCTTCCCTCATTCGCGTTCCGGCAGCCCTTTCCCCTCCCTCGGCTTTCTCCGACGACCGGAAAAACGGAGCTCCGGTGCTCCGGTGCTCCCTCTCTCTCTATCTCTCTATCTCGTATATCTCTTCTCCGTCGGCTCTCTCTCTCTCTCTCCCCGCTGTTCTCTCTCTCTGGCTCTCTCTCTCCGACTGTTGTTTTCAAAATCCTCAGCAGTTTCGGCTCGGTCCTTCCCGGTATAGAGCCACGAATCGTGAACAATCTAATAGGTAAATTAATTTGGGTTTGGTGTTATTAATTTTCATATATCGATTATCGGATTTAAATTGTTAATAATTGGTTTGGTAGTATCGGTTATATTTTTGGTTATATTCTTTGAAACGAGTTGGATGAGTATGGAGTCGGTTTGATTTTGGGTAAAAGACGAACAGCCGGGTAATGGATATAATTTTCCTTATGGGTTTAATTAACAATTGTTATTTTGGTTCGGTTGGTTTGTACATAAATTGTTAAACTAGGGGTCTCAGTTTCGGGTCTCATCCTAGATCGGTTTTGGTATTGTTTCTTTTTATACTTAATAAATTTACTATTACTACTAGTATTAACATAAATACATAAGGATTATTATTATTAATATTAACAAGATAATATTTATTATTATTATTATTATACAAAACAATTTTTATTATCATTATTTTCATAATAATAGATTATTATTATTATTACGATTATTATTATCATTAATAGTATGATTATTAAGTAATACTATAAATTCTATTATACAAATATTATCTACTTGTTTTACTAAACCGAAACCCATGTCGGGCCTAGTTACCATTTAACGTCATTGTCACTCGAGTTATATCTTTTTATCACTAATACTACTATTACTAAAATGTTATAAGTATTAGTTATTATTAATGTGACACATATAATTATTATAATAATAATTATTATTATTAAAACTTATAAATCTATTAATAACGTTTTCAATAATAAAGTAATAATTATTATATTTATTATTACTACTACTATTATTAGTTTTAACAACATTTCTCAATTGGTAGTATTACTATGTATTATTATCATCTTTATCTTATACATATATATATATACACACACACATATGAAACATATATTTCTTTTAAATTATTATTATTGCTATCATTATCATAAATAATATTATTATAAGCTTCATTATAAATTCATTTTTTTATAAGACCGAACTCTTGATTTAAACTCGTTTTGTTTTTATTTAATATTGGTTTATAGTTATTTAAAAGCCCAATAAAATAATATTATATAACCCATGTCGGACCTAGTTACCATTTAACGTCATTGTCACTCGAGTTATATCTTTTTATCACTAATACTACTATTACTAAAATGTTATAAGTAGTAGTTATTATTAATGTGACACATATAATTATTATAATAATAATTATTATTATTAAAACTTATAAATCTATTAATAACGTTTTTAATAATAAAGTAATAATTATTATATTTATTATTACTACTACTATAATTAGTTTTAACAACATTTCTCAATTGGTAGTATTACTATGTATTATTATCATCTTTATCTTATACATATATATATGTATATATACACACACACACATATGAAACATATATTTCTTTTGAATTATTATTATTATTATTATTATCATTATCATAAATAATATTATTATAAGCTTCATTATAAATTCATTTTTTTATAAGACCGAACTCTTGATTTAAACTCGTTTTGTTTTTATTTAATATTGGTTTATAGTTATTTAAAAGCCCAATAAAATAATATTATATTATTTTAAATTAATCAATTAAGTGTGAGTCCCTAATCATTTACAAATTAACCGGTAATCCGATCTACAACCGAGCCTCATCGCTCATTGTTTCCAATATAGTTTCATTATGGTTTCAAGTTCATTAATATATATTATATTATTTATTTTAGCTAAGGTGTTTATCGTTTCAAGTCGGATCTGTCGTTTACCGTTCAGCTTCATTTACTTATCTATTTATTTCTCGGTTCATCAATCGAGGTGAGTACTTTCATGCCCCTTTTTCCATCTTCCGTTTTGGGGTGACATTTCATACTTATCAAACAAAATGCTTCAATTACTTAAATCTTTAAACCCACAAACGTGATTGTATACTTTACTTGAATAATTGTTTGATTTGGTGTTCTATGCTTACATGTTATGTGCCTATGTGTTTATCGCTTTCAGTCATGGGGAAGTCTATAAATCCATGATCTATCAAGTATTCTCTTATAGCACGGTGTCATTAACGTAATGCAATTAACGATATTCTATTAAATCCTAGACTACTTGGCAACCCCTTGTAGCTAGGTGGCGCTAACGTAATTCTATTAGCGATTGTCAATTTATCCAAGTTGTTGCTTTTATTTATTGTTTCGTATACAAGTGTTGTGACTTTTTACACTATATACTTATATGCTCAAACTTATGAATTGCTCACCAACCTTTGTGTTGACAAACTTTATTTTATGAAATGTTACAGGTTTGACTTTTGTTGACTCGAGGACTTGATGAAAACGTTACCAAGACCATTAGGGTATTAGTAAAACGAACAATATGATTGTTACTTGTATTTAAATTGTTTGTGTGAACGAGATGCGTTGATTATTGATTTACGAAATAAATGAGATTATTATATATAATCACTTTAAATAGTGTCTTGTGTATTTGTTCAATCACGTTGCACCCCGACATGTTCCGCCGCCTTTGGTCGGGGTGTGACACTTCTACTATTGAATATTTCAAAAATATATATTTCTACCATATAATATATTTTTATATTTGTGAAGATATTTTTTGTATTTTACATTGTGTTATTAGTTGTATAAATTTATTTATTTAACCCGTGTGCTACACGGGTAGCTAACCTAGTACATATATATATACACATACATTATTTAGTTTACATAAATCATATAAACAATATATATATATATATATATATATTCTTCTACTTATTATTCAAACTACTTTTAAATAATATTTCTATCTTTGTTTATTAATAAAGATTATCTCATTTTCTTTTCTTTTATTTCTTTTCTTTTATTATTATTATCTAAAATCATTTATATAATAATTTCACTTTATATATAACCAATGGTTATATATATATCTTTCTCTTTATATAATTTATTTGCTTAGTAAATGGTGATTGGGAGATATGTGATATATTATATGGTATGGATCAAAAATGAGTCCCTATATTTATGGATTTACTTTAATTGCCATATAACTCATCCATATAATAGGGAATTGATTGGAGAGGTGATTTTGATGGTTTTCATAAAAATTACACTAAATTATATGGGTTTGACAACTTTAGAGAATGGGTTGAGAATGCTCTAAGGTCTAAACCTTTATTATTTTATTAATATTTTATTCGGGCATTATGCCTACCTTGTTTGGCTTATTATTTTTTAAACTCACGGGCAGCACTTCGACGTTGGCACGTATATTAAGAATCTTGATCAACACCTCCTTGGCACGTAAATCGAGGCACGCCGGTCTTTAAGTCTCGTCACACACTTCGAGGCGGGTCATCTCGGGTTGGCACGTACTTTGAGGCGGAACGTTGGGTCTTCTCGGGTCGGTACGTACTCTAAGATATTGTTGTCGGTTTAATGGCACGGAAAACGAGGTGGTCGGTACACGTTTATCGAGGTGAGTTTTAGAGAGAGAGTGTGTATTCTAGAGAGAGAAAGAGATGTGTGAAGTTGAGTGTGAGAAATGAATGGGTGGAAGTTGCTATTTATAGACTTTTTCCCGGTCTGCCACGATGGTCCCTTGATCATGCCATTGCGTATCGCGATGTAGGCATGATGAGTCATCCACTAGGGCTGCCACGTGGCGGACGTGATGCCACGTGGTGACACATGGCAACACATAATGCCATCAGGTGACACGTGTCAACACGTGTCACCTTATCATGGTTTTATGCCACGTGGTGACACGTGGCAGGACACGTGTCACACTGTCAGACCTCGTCATCGCGATACGCGATGACGTTTGGTCTATGGCCGTCACGTATCGCGATTTTGGCCTGGTGATAGATTTTTCCTTTTTGATTTTTAAGTTTAAAAACTTGTCATTTTTGGTACTTTATTTTTTTGAACTTGGTATTTTTGACCCGTTATTTTTGTGATGTTACATCCTCCCACCTTGAAATGAATCTCGTCCGCGAGATTCGCTTCTTAGGATATGTGAGGGTATTTTTTTTTATTTCGGATTCACGTTCTCAAGTATAGTCACGGTTTCTTCGTGAGTCCCTCGTTTATTTTGACTATATTCAATGTTTTCCTCTTTAGTTTATTTGTTTTAGAAATCTTTGATTTGTATGGGTTTATAAATTTTTAGATTTTTATTTATTTCAACAACTTTTAAAGGCATAGACAAAGATTTATTGGCTGGACATTTTCACAGATTAGATATGTGGATTACATTATGTATCCTTGTCGTTTTCTTCGGGTAGTCACAGATGGTATGCGACAGTATTGATTTGCTCGAATATTTTAAATGGTCCTACAAATGTGGACTAAGTTTTCTTTCTTGTCGAAGCGAATGACGACTTTCTAAGGCGAAATTCTAATTAACATCCTATCGCATATATTATATTCTAATGGCTTCTGATGGACGTATAACTCTTTTGGCGATCTTACGCAACCTCGAGTCGCTCACAGATTTGTAATACTTTATTCGTCGTTTCGTGGACTACTTCATGTCCAGACCTTTGGTTATCCCATATTTTTAGACCAACACACGGATGTTTGGTTTCGTATACGTATCTCATCTTACATGGGGTGGCTTGAATGTTTGTATGGTAATTATTACTTGAGAGCTCTAATAATTATCCAACTTCCGCTTAAATCTTTCATACTTGCGCGGAGCATAACCTCGTATGTTTGGATTATTCTTTCCTCTTTTCCCATCTATTTGGGGATGATAGACAATGTTAAAGTTCAATCGAGTTCTTAACGTTTATTGGAAAGTATCTCATAAATGGGATGTAATTCGATTGTCTTTGATTGGAGATTATGAATAGTGGCACATCGTGTAGGGACACGATGTTGTTCACATAATTTCATGCTAATCTATCCATCGAGTACGAATTGTTAGTTGGGGAAAAGATGGGTAAACTTTGTTAGTCTATCAACAATAACCCATCTTGCATCGTACTAGCATGAATTCTTAGGAAGTTTTGTAATACAGTTCATGGTTATCTTTACTCATTTTTACATGGGGAGTTTGGGTTGTCTTAGAATAGTCCAAAGGTTTCTAATGCTCGGTTTTGACTTGTAAAATGAATTAGATCCTTCATTTCATACGAAGTGATATCTCTTTCATGTCGTTTTATAATCCGCTCTAAGGTTGTGGTATGTTTTATCACTTCTAGTCTTATACTTATGGACTTTGCTCATTATTGTTTAGCGTAACTTACCAACTATCGGTATCCACTTTTGGTTTCCGAGTCTAAGGATATTATTATCTCCTTTGTCTAACAAGCCGATTGTGTCATAACATTCTTCTTCAGAGATTTGAATTTTCGTTGATTACTTACTCTTGAGGTTTCTTGGTTTCGCTTTGTTTATGTCTACTTAGAGTTTTAAAACTCCAATATTCTAATTCTTCAGGTCTTCTTATTCTTCCATTCTTGGGTAATAAAAATCTTCAGACTCAATGGTTTTATCTTTAGCATCTATTTGAATCTACTATCTTAAGTAGATGTTCTAATGCTATACCATCTTGTTTTACATGCAATCTTCTTTGTAAATACATTTCCGTGAGTTGATAAGGAATATATAGCCTCCTTCTATAGTTATCTTGTTTGAATTTTTACTAATGCTTCCTAGTGTAGTATATCTCTTTTGTTCGTTCTATATCTTTGGATGATATAGTAAGTTTATATTTTAGAATGTCGTAAGTAATTCTAAATTGCTAAACACAGTGGCCAATTGTGTTTAATTATTTACATTACCTTCAGTATTCTTAATATTAACTAGTTATTTCTCGGATTCAATCTATAGAATCTCTTTTGCAGAAATCTTCATGATATCCTATACTCATGCTTTTAATAGTTTCTTTCCATCCATCGTCCTTTCGATTCTTTCTTAATTTCTATCTTCTTTAAGGGTTGATTTTTTTATGTCTCATTTAATCAATTCTTTGCTTTATATTCACTTTTTCTATTTATGATAGATGTTGTTCTCAAAAATTTCTAAACCTGAATAAATAATAGCATTCTTGTGTCCAGACACGATCTATATGCAAATATTTTTTTTATATATATTAGGGACTTAAATACCCATTCATTTTTACAAAATTTCTCGTTTATAACGAGTTTGCAAACGGGTTACAAGAGTTAACTTAGACTAATAGTTATTTAACGCTCCTTTGACCTACTCTTATCTTTGTTTGATTGTTTTGATATTTCTTCATGCATTCGTTGTGAGCGTTTCAATGTTCTTCTTTTTATCTTTGCTCTTACTTGTTTTATTTTCCGAACATTCATTCTTGAAATGTCCCTTTTCTCCACATGTGTAGCATGTAGCCGCTTTCCTTCTACGGTAATTTTCTGAATGACCTTTTCTCTTACAGAAAGTACACATGACTAATGGATTGTTTTTAGAAATGTTGATTTTCTTCCAACATTTTCCTTGATGCCTTTTTCCACAGTTTTCACAAATGGGTCTTGTGAATTTAGTCGGTCCTTTTTCTTTCTTGCTTTTCTTCACTTCTTTTGTTTTATTACTCTCTTTTTCCTCTGGTTTTATTAAACATTTGGCTACCATCATAGCTTCGGAGGTTGTTTGTGGTACATGTAATTTTACTGCCCTTCTTGTTTCTTTTGGTAGCCCAGATATGTATTTCATCATTTTGTCGTACTCCAATTTATCTAATTGCGGAGTTACTTGACAATATTCCAAGAATTTAACATTGTATTCCTTGAGTTTGTTATTAACAACCTTCTAGTCCCATGGCAAGATTTGGTTTTGTTTCATTTTGTTAATTGGACAAAATTTCTGTAGAATAAGATCTCTAAATTCTTCCCAACTTAAGTCGTACATTACTTCATTTCCTTTAACTTGAATTAATGTTCTCCACCACTCAAGAGCTTTATCTTTGAACATTTGCGAAGAACACCAAATGGCTTGTTCACTTGTTCAGGAAATATTGCTCAAGATTGACTCTTGCTCCTTAAGCCAATTTAAGGTGGATATGGTATTTTCGTTTCCACGGAATTTCTAAGGTTTGTAGGCTTTATAACTCTTAAAAACATTTTCCGTTTGAAGTTTAGGTTTCTTCTTATCCCTTAATTCGTACTCATGATTAAATTGGTTACAACTTTCTTTTGAAGAATTATGCTCGCTTTAAGCTCTTTTTCTTGATTCTAATTGTCTAGGATCATTAAGCATCTTCATTATTGGAGCTACAGCTTCATTAATCATCTCCCGAATCTCGTCTCTAAATTGGTCATTCATTCCTTTGTTTTTCTTACTTCCAACTTCTTTGGAAGAGTTTCCTTTTATATTTTCTTCTTTTGACATACTATAATAATCCTAGATAGGTTTAATACTTAAGGGAATCAAAGTCTATCTTGTATTGTGCAAGATTTTCTATTACGAATTGGTCTTTAGAAAATCCTATTGCTACCATTTGGGTGAATCAATTGTTTTTATTCTTTATAATTCCTTTTACTTATTCATCATGAATGTAGGTCTTCATATCTTTATTTAAAGTTCCTCTTACTTCTTTGGAAAAGTTTCTTTTTTTATATATTTTCTTCTTTCTACAATAATTCATAGATATATATAATTATTTATGAAAATCAAAACATATCTTGTACTACGCAAGATTTTCTACTATGAAATGATTTATTGCTACCAATTGGACGAATGTATCGTCTTATTTCATATTTATAATCCATGTTCACTCATTCATCATGTATGAGGATCATTATTTCTTTATATCTACTAATTGATTTATTTTACTTGGTCATGTTTCAAGTATTTCTTCTTTGTCTTTGTTTACTATTTTTAAACATTTCCTTTGTTTTTGTTTGCTGTAATCCCTATTACTATTCATATAGTAAATTTTGGGATTAAGTTAAATTCGTATTTTCTTCTCCCTTTTCTGTCAGAAGTTGTCTTATTCTTTTAGTCGGCCCATAGTCGACTATTTCCAATTTATAGATTAGGTGTAAAGATGTTCCTATCTTATCCGTACTTGTTGTATCTTATCTCTAACTCTTTATATATATATATATATATATATATATATATATATTTTAAATTTTGATATCGTTAATTTAAGTATTTAATCTTTTCTAAACTTATAAAATTTTGTAATAGAATATTTATCTATCATTTGATCAAAGCCTAGGTATAACTGAATACCTAATTCGCTAAGATCGATGGCTTTAATACCAACATGTTACACCCCGACTTACGGCCTAGGCGTATGACCAACAGTTGGTACCGGTTTTATAAATATATCAGAGTTTATTTTTGCGGAAGACTTTTTATTATTTATTATAAAATATTTATAAACTTTTGAAACCATTATTAATATAATTTCTTTTATTTGAAAAATCTTCTCGGTTAATAAATACCCATATATTTGTTTTATAAATATTTGTTTAATCTTGTTATTTTAATAATTTAAAACAATAAACCATCTCTACCTTGCGAACATCAACTTCATGAATGGCTCCAATTCTTGATACTTTATTTTCCTGAAATGTTAGAAAATACGTCAGCGATATGCTGGTGAATACGCTGACGCTAAAAATATTTTCTTTTACTTGATTACCCCTCGATACATAACTTGGGTCCGGCCCATCGTGGCTTAGGAATAATCAAGATTTAAAACAACACAATTTATAAACTCAAGTCTCTACGCAAAGCACCCCAGCAAACACCGCAGCGTTCGACATTACTTAGGTACTATATGTATACACATGGTCATTACTCCCCGCAGGCGAGCGTGACTATAACTAAGTGTGGTGCGATGTTCCCACCGTATTTTACCACATATGTAAGGATCCAGAAAAACGTATACTACAGCATGAGGGCTAGGTTTATACTCTTGTTTATAAATGTTTTAGAGACACGTAGTCTCATGTAAACCTTTTCATTTAATACATTTGACTCGTTTGAAAACAAGTTTGTAAAGTTGGGGTGTATTCACCTTTTTGATTTGGATCGGCTCCAATACACCGTCCGAGGGTCTTTCCCGTTGCTATCGCGCACCTATAGTACGAGTATAACCTTTTTCGATTTGGATCAGCTTCAATACACTGTCCAAGGGTCTTTCACTTTTCTTTGTTATCTCGCACCTATAGTACGAGTATAACTTTTTGGGAGTCGGATATACAATCCGGCTTAAGACCTCTAGTCTCTTTTGTAAAATATTTACCTCGATTTTTATTTTCTTTATGAACCTTTTGTTCAAAACATATTTTCTTTATTTAAACCTTTAGTTTAAAATATCATTTCTTTCTTTTCTTTTTCAAGTTAAAACTCTTTCTTTTAACTTATCTCTTTTACAAGATAAACCTCTAGTTTAACTTGTTTTCTTTTTCTTAAACTCTACGTTTCTTCTTCATTATGAAACGTATATTATTCTTTTACTTATTATTTAAGAATAATAACATTATCAACAATAACTATTTTCTACTTTATATTTTCCTTTTGTTTTTCTTAAACTCTACGTTTCTTCTTCAGTATGTTCGAACCTATAGTTCAGATCATATATTCTTTATTCTCATATTCGGACCTTTAGTCCGTCATGTTTTCTTTTATAAAATCCACGTTTCCAAAACGTATACATATATATATATATATACATTATTTAGTTTACATGAATCATATAAACAATATATATATATATATTCTTTTACTTATTATTCAAAATACTTTTAAATAATATTTCCATCTTTATTTATTAGTAAAGATTATCTCATTTTCTTTTCTTTTATTATTATCTAAAATCATTTAAATAATAATTTCACTTTATTTATAACCAATGGTTATATTTATATCTTTCTCTTTATATAATTTCTTTGATTTTCTTTCCTTTATTTTCGAGGTATTGACTATATCATTGACTAAGGTCTAAACCTTTATTGTTTTATTAATATTTTATTCGGGCATTATGCCAACCTTGTTTGACTTATTATTTTCTAAACTCACGGGTAGCACTTCAACGTTGGCACGTATATCGAGAATCTTGATCAACACCTCCTTGGCATGCAAATCAAGACACGCCGGTCTTTAAGTCTTGTTGGCACGCATATCGAGGCGGGTCGTCGGGTCGTCACGATTTGGCACGCACTTCAAGGCGGAACGTTGGTGTCACAGCACGACCAAAGGCGACGGAACATGCCGAGGCGTAACATATTGATTGGACTGTAGCTCAAAAGATACTAATTAAAGCGACAAAACATTTAATTTCATTAATATTAAACATGTACACAAATTCAATAATTATAACAATTTCATCATATTTTTGTATGTTGAATAATATCCTAAGGTCAAACTATTGTCTTCAATATTGAATAATATCAACTACTTGTACCTGTAACATGTATGAAAATAGTGTTTGTCAACACGAATGTTTGTGAGAATACATAAGTTTTAGTTGAGTTATATATAGAGATGAAAACCACAATTCATATGTAAATGATGAGTATTACAATTCTTATGAAAATGCAAACAACTAAATAGATGTGGACCTGTTCCTATTGATATGAAATCTAAGTACTCAGGTAAGTGTATGATCATACTAGATGAGGATGAAATACCAACCACCAAACATAAAATAAACAATTAAGCACATAGAGCATGCAATAATCACACATAAACATATATTGAATTGTGTTATGAACAGATAAGTAAATAAAAATGAGTAATTTAAATAGGGTATACATGCCACTCCCAAAATTTAAAAGATGGATAGGGGGGATATTTAAACTCACATTTGAGATTAAAGCCAAACTTGAAACGACAACCGAAAGCACGTTAAAGAAAATGAACGATCGAACCTCACGAACTATATATAAACAAAATATAATAATTAAAGACTAACTAATGATATTGGAAAGTTTAAAGAATATTAAATCTAATGTATAAATAATAACATGAAAACAAGGAAAAGATCAAAAAGGAAGATGAAATACAAAATCAGTTTTTGGACAACAAACGGTTCTATTTTGATTAAGGTATTTAAAATATCAAACAATTTTATTATAAATCAAGACTTTCCAGTCTACCAAATTAGAATGTTTTGAACAACTTTCATTTAGAAAGGTTTTGCAAATTCGTAACATAAATAGGCCAAAACAGCCATGTAAATCAGAGGGTACGAATCTGCGCACTGTTTTTAAAATATTTATTGTGAATTCATAGGAATGAATTAAAATGCGTAAAAATAGTTTTTAGAACCTTATTTCATTGAAGTATATCATAGAATTTGGTGTTGCACTTTTTCAGTTTGTTATAAACAAGATATGCCTCTTTCTTTGACAGCTATATCTAATGTCAAAACTGAAATATTGCTAAAAGCAATATTCTAACGATTTCGAAAAGGATTTTGATGAAATAAAATTATGGACTTTTTTGGATATGATTATATAACATTTATTATAATATATCATCAAAAGTCCTTGGGTCCTTTGAACAAAATCCTTGGGTCCTTTCAAGTGTGACCTTCGTGTAATCGATCATCTCCTCGTGTTCTTTGTCTCTTCCACCCTATACATCATGTTGTATGGATTATGTGGATTCCTAGACATGATTGTGTTATGGTCATATGACCATTTGATTAACTAGTATGAACAAGAACTAAAAATAAATAGAAATAAGATAAAGAAGATTTGAATAATTAAAACCCTACCTTTGAAATGGAAAAAAAAATAATCTCTTGAACTTGTCAAAGAGTGGTGCAAAAATGAAAGGGGTGGGAGTGGGTTCTTATTTATACTAAATTTGAATGGTGTAGGAAGATATTTTTCATCTTTTAAAAATAAATAACTTTAGGTAAAAATAAATGTGACAAAAATAAATGTGACATAACTAGATTAAAATGATGTACTTTGGTTATGCATCAATAATGTTATTATGTGATGTTTAAATAAAGAAAATAATCATGAGTGTTATAATTTTTATTTAATACATATTATTAATCATTAATATTATTAATTAACTTAAGGAAAGAAAAACTATTACGTATGAAATATGTAACATATGGGTATTAACTGAATCACATCAAAATTTTAAACGAGTCGGGTTTTCGAGTCCGAAAATTGATGAATGTTACAGTATTCACAACTTTTTGAAAATGCCGTCTCGAAATTATAGAAAAACCATAACATAAAAAAAGAAAGTAAGAGTCTAAGAAATATTTTTTTTAAATATAACGCAGACCTTCGAATGACCCGAATTACGCTACAAATGGAAAATTATGGTAATGACACTTATATATAGGATGTAACGGCGGCGTATCCGCCCTTATCACATCGATATTTGTACCGTTACCCAAAATCACCCTAGGTTCTGAGTTATGACACACAACCGTATTCACCATGAGTTCCATGCGAGGATTTCGATAATTATGCGTGCATTCATAATTATTTAGGTCGTCGCATGATGCACATGGTTCGTCCTGTTGTGCAGTTTGAAAACAAAGGTAAAAGAAAACTAAAAATTGATCAATAGCAAAAGTAATGAACTAAAAATTGAATGAAAATTGATGAACATAATTAACTAGTAAAATAATTAAAAAAAAGTGACGAAATTGTTGAAGTTAACCATCGAGAGTAATAACAACAAAATGAAATAAACAGATAGAGGAAAATTTTGAAATTATATAAGTAACTTACACATACGATGTAGAGAAAATACTTGAGATGACGAGAAAATTCACGTGATAATTGTTAGAAAAGAAAATATTTTTAGTAAAGATTGGGGCAGTCAAAGTTTGTTACATCATTCCCATTTGGTAACTTCACAGCTCACAAATAGCAGACGTTTAGCCTATAGTTACTCTTGTATCCATATTTATCTTGTATTTTGCCTATAAAGATGATAGGCCTTTTTATTATAAATCACTAGAAATTAATACAATCAATTATCTCTTTCATTTTATGCTTGATATCATGGTATCAAAGCAGTGTCTCTGGTCCTAGAACCGGACTGCTCATCATATACCCTTTTTTTTCTTGTTCATCGGAAACCCTTGTTGCCATGTCCGAAGACGGTAACACGGGTTCTGATTTATCAATCCAACTGGCCAATCTTCTCAAGAATGGCTTCAATCTCCAACCCCAAAATCCCAAACTATCCGACAACCTGTAAATCAACCTCAAACTCGATAGTCAAAATTATGCTTTATGGACTCGAATGATTCGAGTCACAATAGGCGGAAAATCAAAAAAACTTGTTAAAACACTTAACTTCGGATCCTCTCGACCAAAGTGATGTAACATATGAGCAGTGGGAACAGGACGACCTAGTCGTTTTTTCGTGGCTCATTCAGAATATTGAACCAGCCCTAGCCGGTAATCTAACTGAGTTCCCTAACGCGAAAGCGTTGTGGGGTGCTCTTGTGGTTACGTACAGCAGTGGAAAAGATAAGCTCCAAACATTCAACCTTCATGTCAAAGCAAATGAAATCAAGCAAAACGAGACTTCTTTGGAAAGCATCTGGATTACCCTTCAAGGAATTTGGGGAGAAATTGAAAGACTCGACCCAAATTCAATGAAGTGTCCGAATGATATCCGGACCTATACAAAAATTAGGTCAGACCAGAAGCTGTTCCAGTTTTTAAACGCGCTAGATCGAAGATACGAACCTATAAAACGCGAGATACTCCGGTTGGATTCTCTGCCAACCGCAGAAGAAGCTTATGCAACCGTTCGAAAAGAGGAGGCTCATTAGAAAATTCTTGGTACAAACCCAACAAGTGAAACATCAGGGGTTGGAGCCGGACTTATCGCCACCAAACAACAAAACCCTAGCGGATCAGGTCTTGTCTCAAAGGGGTTCCACCAATCCCAATCGGTAAAAACCGACAAAAGCCATCTGAAATGTACCCATTGTGGTATGGCTAAACACACCAAAGAAGAATGTTTCAGAATCGTTGGGTATCCCGACTGGTGGAACGATGGTCACAAGAAAGGGACCAAGAACATCGGACAAAAGACAGGAAAAGTTGTTGTGGTCATGGGAAACAATGATGATACTGGCGTAATCAACGGCAGTGCCGGTGGCTTCGTGGGTATGGCGGCGGCCGAACATGGTGAAGACGAAGAAGGGGTGTCGACATGTATTGGGTTTGAAGATATTTCTTCAGACCCTTCCAATCTTATATCTAAAAATTTTTCCTTTATAACCCCTATGGAAACAAAAAAGAACCCAACAGATCCTAAAGAAAATGGAATTGCTAGTATGGCCATTAGACACCATGAAAAGCAAGATAAGTCTTGGATTTTCGATTGTGGTGCTACTGATACAATGACATATGAATTGCCTGACTTGATTTCTTCGACTAAATCAGAAAAAACATATATTCAAACCGCAAATGGGGAAAGAATGAATGTAGGGACAGGGGGAACCATTGAAATCTCACCAACGTTAAAACTTTCGAATTGTCTTTACGTTCCGGCGTTGTCACATAAACTTTTGTCAATAAGCCATGTGACAAAAGAACTTAATTGCACTGTTCTAATGCAAACATTTGTATCTTACAGGATATCAGGACGGGAGTGATCATTCGGCGTGGCACTAAACGACAAGGGTTATACTATGTGGATGAGGTGACTCAATCGGGTACTATGATGCTTGCTCATGGATCTTCAAACCGCGAAGCTTGGTTATGGCACAGAAGATTGGGACATCCATCTATGGGTTATTTACACATTTTATTTCCAAAGTTGTTTCTTCCTAATAATGTTTCAAACTGTGAAACTTGTAAGTTTGCCAAAAGTCATAGACAAACGTACAAACAAACCAACACAAGGGTTGATGTACCTTTTTCTTTGATTCATTCAGATGTTTGGGGTCATGCCCCAATTATTGGTGGACAAAACTTTTGTTTCTTTCTTCTCTTTGTGGATGATTGCACTCGAATGACGTGGGTTTATTTTTTAAAACAAAAATCCGAAGTAATTGACAAGTTTACCATTTTCTATAACATGATTGAAACACAATTCCAAAAGAAAAATCAAACCCTTCGATCCGACAATGGCGGTGAATTTATTAACACACGTATGAAACAATTTCTTGAAACTAAAGGGATAATCCACCAAACCTCATGTGCACACACTTCAGAACATAATGGTGTCGTAGAACGGAAAAATCGAATCCTTATAGAAATTACTCGTGCACTTTTGATTTAATCACAAGTTCCAAGCAGTTTCTGGCCCGAAGCTATTGCCACCGCCACCTACCTAGTCAATCGCCTCCCAACCAAAATCCTTAAACTAAAAACCCCATTAGAAACATTGTCAACACTTACCAAAGTCCCCCAATCTCTTACTCTTGAACCACGAGTTTTCGGTTGTTCTGCCTTTGTTCACATACCAAAAACCAACAGGACCAAAATTGACCTTTGTGCCGAGAAATGTGTGTTCGTTGGGTATGGAATTAATCAAAAAGGATACAGGTGTTATAACCCAACAACAAAGCGGATGCACACAACTATGAATTGCGATTTCCTTGAAACACAATATTATTATACTCCCCAACACAGTGGTCAGGGGGGAAACACATATTCAGACACACTGAGTTGGTTGCAACCTATTTCAGTATCAGGAGAAGAAATCACTCACAGTACCCAAAACGAGTCACTCTCAACGCCCATACAACCCGAGGTTCCAATTACCAGTGCCCCGATCACTCTTTCCAATCTGATATCTGATGTAAGTAATTCCTCTGGTACTTCTAATGAAACTTTTAATGCTTCTAATGAAACTGTTAATGTTTCTGACCCTTCTAATGAATCTGATGCTACTAATGAACCTTTACCGATAAGCCACGATGTAGCCGCAGATGATCAAGAAGCCCCCGTTGCCTCTGAAGAAGCCAATGAAAGATATGTCTTACCTCCTAGGGCAAACAGAGGGGTTCCTCCAAAAAGAAAGAGTCTCGAAATTCCAAATATCCTATGGCCAATATTGCCCCAGGAAGCCTTTCACTAGAAGCCAAGGCATTTGTTGTCTCACTTTACTCTGAAGAAACTCCAACCACTATTGAGCAAGCACTCATATCAAAGAACTGGAAAGAAGCCATGAAATTAGAAATGGATTCCCTGAAGAAAAATGCCACGTGGGAAAAATGTGTCATTCCAGAAGGTAAAAAACCAGTAGGTTGTCGGTGGGTATTCACTATAAAGCATAACCCAGATGGAACCTGATGTGTGAAAATGTATAATATAAATAAAGAACGAATCACAATTAAGCTTTAAATTTATAAAAACGAAAATCCTATAGAAACCACACAAAACCGGCAAGTGTACCGATCATAAATAGTATAGCATCAAGGAAGTCCGGATGTCGAACTCAAAGACACGTGAAAACGTTTATGATTAAGAAAACTCTAACCAAGACTTACCAAAATAATATGTATTTAATTTTTAAGATTTTATTTAACTACTTAAATTAATTTAACTAAACAAAAACGTTTGACAAAACACTTTTAGAAACCTTTGATTTAAATTCAATATGTAAAAACGTCTACCTAGGAATGAATCATGTTGACAGAAATAACAAGACAACGGATTGAAAATATTCAAGACACCGGTTATAAAAGATGACACAACCAAAACTTGTTTAAGAAAGTCAAATTACCTCTCAGTCTCTCTAACAAACTTTAACTTATTTTAGTTGATTTTTAAAGAACAAACCGGAAAAAACAATTATTAACGTGTTCAAATATCGACTCTCCTCTCGGTCTCCTCGACACACTATCCTAATGGAGACGAATACTACGCAACCAAGGATAGATGAAAAATTTAACTTAACCCAAATTAAACCAACTAATTGCACATAAACACTCAAACTTGACAAGACAAAAACCCGCTCTCGCGCGGTCTTAATTCTAACAAGTAAAAGCAATGAGACAATATTACTTCTTATCACCTCTCGGTCTCAAAGAAGGTGTATTTTAACTGATCTTAGATGATATATTACCCACTTATCCCTACGGTTGTACTTCCCGCAAATAAACCCAAAACACCAAGTAAAGAGCTTAACAAGGAATCAATTAATCAAAACCGATTCAATTAACTAATGCAAGAGGATTATAAGCAATAACAAATAAAAAAAGCTATCACACACAATCTAATTCATGGTTTAGTTAAACTTTACATCAATAATTTAAGTCTTGAACATTAACAATCCATTAAACAAGTTAAAACCACTCAACAATCATCTATCCTAGGTAGAACAAACAAGTTTAGCTACTCATCACTTTTGGACAGCCACAAATAATCAAAGTAAACATCATAAACATCAATATAAACATGATAAAACTCATTCAAGATCCAAACTCAATCAATAACAAGTCAATCTATCAAACAATTGCAAAACAATGTGAAACAAAAGACCAAATCAATCAAAGTTAGGGTTCTTGACAAATAATTAAAGTTTAAAGATGTATACTCAAGGTTTATGGCTGAGATTTGTGATGTATTGAAGCCCCTAGCTGCTGCCCAAAGGTTCCTTCTTCTTTCTCCAGCCGTCCAAGACCACCAGCCGCCTTGCTTCTTCTTTTTTTCTTTCTTTCTTGCCGGCGGCTGAACTCCGATCGCAAACCTTAGGGTTTTAAGGTTCTTGGCTGATTTCGGGATTTAGTGATGAATCATGGCAGATTTCTTGTGTTATTATCATAATATAATATAATATAAGGCTTCTAAGATGTGGGCTTGGGTCGGGCCTTGATTAAACTTTGAAACTTTGACACTTAAACCCTCCAAGTTCTCTTTTTCTTGCATTTTTTTCCACATCTTTCCATAACCTACACAAAACATTTCAACTTTGTAAAACTTTGCACTTAACCCCCTAAACTTACATAAATTTGATATTAAATCATTAAAACATTATAAAATTGTAAGGAAATATAAGTGTGTTATTCAACACATCAAACATCCCCACACTTAAGACTTTTTCGTCCCTGAAAAAGATTTTACTGCAATTGGATCAGAATCGGAAAATCAAAGTCAAATCAAACATATAGGTTAGATTTTAAAGCTCAGAAAAACGCAAAACCGCGATCATCGATATTGTTGTCCACCTAAACCCATGCCTTAATCTTTACCGGGACAAATAAGATCCGACAATAATATTACTTAGTGGTTTACACAATTAAGACCCGCTTATTTTCTGCTTTTACCGGACCTGACCACCCCAACTTGACTTAAACCTCAAAGTTAGCAGAATTAAAACTTTGTTGCTCAATATTTATGAATAGTTAAGACGATCAAGGGTATTGTTTATCCACCTAAGCTTAAGCATCAAAGTCTACCAAGCAGCCATTAGATATGATTAAGGTTCAATTATTTATAGCCAGTGCTCCCCACAACATGACATACCCCCGTTATCAAGCAATACCCCAAATCCATAACCATAGGTGAGTATGCAAAATTTTATCTGTAGGGCTTACATGTAGCGTGTCCCTTGTGGTCCGTTTCTTAATGGTAATGAGACGCGAGCAAGGGGACCCCACATGACTAACAGCGTGGATGATCAAGTCTGTAGTGTATTTGTACTTTCGTACTGTTGTGATCATGTTTATAGACTTAATAGGGTTTGCTCTTTGGCTTTATTTTAAATATTCACAACCCCACTTAGGAATTGTGAATACCCAGCTAAATAGATTGCATACAGACCCATGGTCTCCGGACCCGAAGCATCCCATCAATACAGGATTTAAGGTTATAAAACCATACGCCGATGAGGTGTAAAACACTAAACTATCATTTTAAGATTTATATCACAGGCTACACGGCATACTCTAACGTTAAACCTACCCAAGCATCATATGATAACGTATTCAGATTTTTAAAACTCATGATATTTCCAATTTTTCATACCAAAATTTGAGGCTTGAGTATGGCCCGACCTTTCATTGCTTATTTTCCACGGACAAAACGCTTTACCCACAAAAGATTTCCGTTTAACCGTTTTATCAAATTTGCCCTTTCATTTTCAAGGCTGAGCCTACCGACACATCCCAAGTTAAGTGCGTTTTCTTTTATTTATCTCATATTATTAGTAGTTTGAAAAACCGATTTCCGAATAAAATCATCATCTCCGACTTTAATGCAAAAGAAACTAAAAACAAGGGACATTTTTAATTTTTTTTTCTACTTAAACAACGTACGAAAACAAAAAACAAGTGAAAACTTTTTATTATTTTTTTAAATTTTTTAATTTTTTTTGTTATTATTATTATTATTATTATTTCATTATTATTATTATTATTATTTTTCTACAACTAAGTAAAATAAATTCCCATCCCCACACTTAGAACGAAATCGTCCTCGATGAGAACTAGGAAAAGAAATAAAATAAAAATAAAACGTAAAGCATAAAATTAAAACTTGAAAGAACAGAAATTAAAATAGAGAACGGGTTACTCCCCTGGTTTAGATGCAGATTCTTCATCGGCTTTGTATGACTCAAACGAACGACCGTATAGCATTTCATTCGCGGCCGCAACCTCGGGTGAACCAGTTCCAAAACGCCATCAGAGCTACCATGCGCATAATAATACCTGTAACAACTCAAACTCGCTCGCATGTAGCGGCGTACAAAACAGAAAACAAAAACATAAGAAATAAACATATTTTTTTGTTTTTTGAATTTTTTTTTAATTTTTTTGATTTTTTTTTTGAAATATTTATTTTTTTTTGTATTTTTATGTTTTTATAAATATAAATAACAATAAAACAAATAAAAACAGATAATAAAGAGAATCATAATACAAACTCTACAACTCGGGCTGTCTCCAGAGAGCACTTAGTTTAACGGGTCCTCAGCCTGACCCCAAATCTCAATTTCAATCAGGTGGCTTCTCCTTTATCCGTTTCCCACTCGACCCGTTTCGATTTATTTGTCTCTTAGTAGTTGGGAAAAACTTACCAGAAAAATTTAAAGAGATTTTGAAAATCTGAAACGGGTCGGACCACCAAGACTTATACTTACCCGGACCAAACTTTATACGAGTCGTGTAATGAAGGAGGATGTCATCTTTGTTGTGTGTCAACTTTTTATGTTGTTTCGTATGTCGAATCCTCACTTTCAAGTTCGTTTGATCCAAGTATACATGTTCCCTCTTCTATGATGTCTCCTTGAAAATTAGTCTTCCTATTCCTTCAATGTCACCTCCCGGGTCAAATTGTGTATCATCTATTTTCATAGAGGTATCCTCCACAAGCTCTTCATGACAAGCCTCGATATCAAAGATAACCACATTCGCCTTCTTGACCTCCGTCAAAGTAGATGCAATGATATCCGGCAGCTTCATCTCTTCATCTAAAAACGCATACTCAAGGTGGGCAGGCGAATCCTTAATCTCTAAGGAAGAAGGAGGAATCTCGACCGAAGGTTGGTCCATCGGATCGTCTCGTACGATCTTAGTAGACACGCTAGATTCAGGGGTATGCAACTCGGTGTCGGCATCAAAGGACTGATTATGTACGGCAACCATCTCAATCTCTGGAATCTCCCTATCGAGAATCTGGGTGTCGGAGGCAGATCCTCCACAGATTTCGCTGAGAAACTCCCCAACATGCTCCATGATGGTATCAATGAAGTATAAGGAGTCATCAGCAGCCTTGGGGTGTTTCAGTGACTGTCGAACGTCAAAGGTGACGTTCTCATCCCCAACTCTTAAGATTAATATACCCTCGCAGACATCGATCAATGCCTGTGCAGTGGCAAAGAATGGTCGGCCTAAGATGAGTGGGACACTATCGTCATCGTTCATGTCCAAGATGACAAAGTCCACTGGGAATATGAACTTGTAGACACGAACAAGCATGTTTTCGACCACCCCTCGGGGGTATTTCACAGAACGATCAGCAAGCTGGATACTCATACGGGTAGGCCTCGGTTCGCCTAGACCCAACTTGCGATACACGGAATACGGCATGAGATTAATACTGGCACCGAGATCTGCCAGCGCATGGACGACCGTATTATCACTCAAGATGCAGGGAATTGTGAAACTCCCAGGATCGGATATCTTTTCTGGTAACTTTCTCTGCAAGACTGCAGAGCAACCAGCACTCAGAGGAATGGAAGAGAGTTCGGCTAACTTCTCTTTGTTCGAAATAATATCCTTAAGGAACTTTGCATATTTGGGCATTTGCGTGAGTGCCTCAAGGAATGGGACATTTAGATGAAGTTGCTTCAAAAGATCAAGAAATTTGGAGTTCTGCTCCTAGTCTCTATCCCTACGGACTCTCCCGGGATACGGGAGTCTAGGTTTGTAGACTCTCGGTGGTGTGCTGGGTAGTGGCTGGTTCTCGGCCTGTGCTGTACTTCCTGGGCTGTGCCTCTGATGCACCCTGGCCGGTGGAGACTCCAACTGAATCTCCTCGTCTACCTGCTCATCTACATCTACCGCAGGTTCGTTAACGACTCCTCTCGTCGCTTCCTGAATCACGGGCTCGCTGCGTGCCCATGCACCGCTCCTTGTCGTCACAGCCTTCGCGAACGCCTTCGGATTTTGTTCAGTGTTACTTGGAAGTGTACCTGGCGATCTTTCATTTAGACAACTTGCTATCTCTCCCATCTGACGCTCAAGATTTTGAATTGACGCTCCTTGATTTCTCATGAATGACTCGTGCTCCCGGAATTTCTCTTGAGTTTCTTTGTGACGGGAGTCCCCCCGAGTCATATACTGCGACAACATCTGTGTCTACTGTGCCATCATCTCCTCTAACGTGGGCTTCTTCTCCCCACTACTCGTTCCCTCACCGGAATCCTGGAATAGGCTCTGACGTTGCTGGAAGCCGGACTGATTTCCGTTCCTCCAGTTGGAATTTTGGTTACCTCTCCACCCCGAATTATAAGAATTTAAAGAATGTTGATTTCGGTTTGGATTATTGACGAAGTCGACTGCCTCATCCTGGAAACCTACGGGGCATTGAACGGTATCGTGTCCCCCTCTACAGATCTCGCATAACTTACTTTTAACCTGCAAGTCCTTAACGATCTTTGCTAACGCTTCAACTTGTGCCGCAAGTGCGGTGCTCGTGTCGACCGAATGCATGCCGCGTGATAGGGAATCGACGGTTTTGGTGCTCTTAACTGGTGGTCGCTGGTATCCACTCATGGCTAAACCGTTAAACAAGGCAATACACTCATCCGTATCTTTCGTCGTTAGTAGGTTACCTCCTGCAGCTGTGTCGAGCATACTCTGAGTTGCGTATGTCACTCCGTTATAGAACTTCTCGACAACCGCCCAGTCTTGTAGGCCGTGGTTTGGACATAACGCGAGTAGATTTTTGAACCTTTCCCACGCCTCGTAGAAGCTCTCGGTGTCCTCCATCTGGAAAGAATGAATTTGGTTACGCAAACGAGCGGCCTTAGCCGGAGGATCGTATTTCTCAAGAAATTGGGTCTGCATGGCAGCCCAAGTAGCAATGGACCCCTGTGGGAAGGACTCAAGCCACAGACTCGCATGATCAAAGAGTGAGAACGGAAAGATTCGGAGTTTTATGGCGTCTTCGGATACGCCGGCAAGATGAAACGTGTCGCAGATACGTGCAATACGAGTGAGATGAGAATGCGGGTTCTCGTGGAGCAACCCGTGAAACTGAGCAGAATGAGCAAACGTGTTCAGAAAGTTAGATGGAATCTGCCAAGTCGTTTGAACTCCTATAGCTGGTGGAGCATTGCTGGATCTCGCGCCAGCATCAACCGGACGGGCCCGGTCTGCAACTGTCCTCCTCGGTAGTGGATTCGCGTCGCCCATAATCCTATCCCTAATGACGGGTTCAGAAAAAGTAGGAGAAGAGAACGTATTACCTACCGATGTAGATGAACTGGAAGACGGTTTTGTACGACAAGTAGTAAATAAAAGAAATTATAATTAGCAAAACTATTTTAAACTAACAAACAAAACAAATAAGAAAGACAAGTAGTAAACAAGGCAAGTCTTAACTCGAGTCGTTCTTAATACGCCTCTAACCGTGTCCCCGGCAACGGCGCCAAAAACTTGATGTGTGAAAATGTATAATATAAATAAAGAACGAATCACAATTAAGCTTTAAATTTATAAAAACGAAAATCCTATAGAAACCACACAAAACCGGCAAGTGTACCGATCATAAATAGTATAGCATCAAGGAAGTCCGGATGTCGAACTCAAAGACACGTGAAAACGTTTATGATTAAGAAAACTCTAACCAAGACTTACCAAAATAATATTTATTTAATTTTTAAGATTTTATTTAACTACTTATATTAATTTAACTAAACAAAAACGTTTGACAAAACACTTTTAGAAACCTTTGATTTAAATTCAATATGTAAAAACGTCTACCTAGGAATGAATCATGTTGACAGAAATAACAAGACAACGGATTGAAAATATTCAAGACACCGGTTATAAAAGATGACACAACCAAAACTTGTTTAAGAAAGTCAAATTACCTCTCAGTCTCTCTAACAAACTTTAACTTATTTTAGTTGATTTTTAAAGAACAAACCGGAAAAAACAATTATTAATGTGTTCAAATATCGACTCTCCTCTCGGTCTCCTCGACACACTATCCTAATGGAGACGAATACTACGCAACCAAGGATAGATGAACAATTTAACTTAACCCAAATTAAACCAACTAATTGCACATAAACACTCAAACTTGACAAGACAAAAACCCGCTCTCGCGCGGTCTTAATTCTAACAAGTAAAAGCAATGAGACAATATTACTTCTTATCACCTCTCGGTCTCAAAGAAGGTGTATTTTAACTGATCTTAGATGATATATTACCCACTTATCCCTACGGTTGTACTTCCCGCAAATAAACCCAAAACACCAAGTAAAGAGCTTAACAAGCAATCAATTAATCAAAACCGATTCAATTAACTAATGCAAGAGGATTATAAGCAATAACAAATAAAAAAAAGCCATCACACACAATCTAATTCATGGTTTAGTTAAACTTTACATCAATAATTTAAGTCTTGAACATTAACAATCCATTAAACAAGTTAAAACCACTCAACAATCATCTATCCTAGGTAGAACAAACAAGTTTAGCTACTCATCACTTTTGGACAGCCACAAATAATCAAAGTAAACATCATAAACATCAATATAAACATGATAAAACTCATTCAAGATCCAAACTAAATCAATAACAAGTCAATCTATCAAACAATTGCAAAACAATGTGAAACAAAAGACCAAATCAATCAAAGTTAGGGTTCTTGACAAATAATTAAAGTTTAAAGATGTATACTCAAGGTTTATGGCTGAGATTTGTGATGTATTGAAGCCCCTAGCTGCTACCCAAAGGTTCCTTCTTCTTTCTCCAGCCGTCCAAGACCACCAGCCGCCTTGCTTCTTCTTTTTTTCTTTCTTTCTTGCCGGCGGCTGAACTCCGATCGCAAACCTTAGGGTTTTAAGGTTCTTGGCTGATTTCGGGATTTAGTGATGAATCATGGCAGATTTCTTGTGTTATTATCATAATATAATATAATATAAGGCTTCTAAGATGTGGGCTTGGGTCGGGCCTTGATTAAACTTTGAAACTTTGACACTTAAACCCTCCAAGTTCTCTTTTTCTTGCATTTTTTTCCACATCTTTCCATAACCTACACAAAACATTTCAACTTTGTAAAACTTTGCACTTAACCCCCTAAACTTACATAAATTTGATATTAAATCATTAAAACATTATAAAAATGTAAGGAAATATAAGTGTGTTATTCAACACATCAGAACCATTGAAAGATACAAAGCGCGATTGGTAGCTAAGGGATATACACAGACGTACGGAATTGACTATTCCGAAACCTTTTCCCCAGTTGCCAAAATCAACACGATAAGGGTTCTTTTCTCTATAGCTGCAAACAAACAATGGCCTCTCCACTAGTTTGACGTTAAAAAAACATTTCTACACAGGGAGCTTGAAGAAGAAGTATATATGGAAGCACCACCCGGATTCACCGAAGGTTTTAAACCAAAAGAAGTTTGTTGTCTGAAGAAATCTCTATATGGTCTAAAACAATCTCCTCGAGCTTGGTTTGGCAGATTTACCATAGCTATGAAAAGATACGGATTCATGCAAAGCAACTCAGATCATACGTTGTTCCTTAAATGAAGAGGTAAACTCATAACTTGTCTAATTATATATGTTGATGATATGATTGTTACAGGAAATGATGAGGAAGAAATGAAAAGGTTGAAGGCGAATTTGTTCTCAGAATTCGAGATGAAGGACTTGGGAAGACTCAAATACTTCCTTGGAATTGAAGTACTAAGGTCAAACCGTGGGATCTTCATTTGCCAAAAAAAATATGTTCTTGACTTGTTAGCAGAGACAGGTATGATTGACTGTAAACCGTCAGACACTCCTATGATTATGAATCAAAAACTCGTTATAGAGGAAGGAGCACAGTTGACTGACAAAGGTAGATACCAACGAATCATGAGGAAATTGATATATTTGTCACACACTCGGCCAGACATAGCCTATGCAGTGGGAGTTGTAAGTCAATTCATGGATCAACCCCAAGAGCCACATATGGAAGCGGTTTTGAGAATTATCAAATATCTCAAGGGAACTGTTGGTCATGGTGTTTTATTTAAACCAAACGGCCATTTAGACACTCAAGTCTATACTGATGCAGATTGGGCAGGAGATAAAGGAAACAGAAGGTCAACCTCTGGATACTTTACTTTAGTTGGAGGAAATCTTATCACTTGGTGAAGCAAGAAACAGAAAGTGGTGGCTCTTTCCAGTGCAGAGGCCGAATTCAGAGGAATAGCACGAGGCTTAACCGAAATTCTGTGGATTAAAAAACTCCTCACCGAAATCGGTTTTCCTTCAAATAAACCCAACAAAATCCTATGTGACAACAAAGCTGCTATTCAAATCTCGGAGAATCCGGTACAACACGACCGTACAAAGCATATAGAAGTGGATCGGAATTTCATTAAAGAAAAGATAGAAACTCGGATCATTGAATTACCATTCGTTTGGTCTGAAGATCAACTAGCTGATATTCTAACGAAAGCTGTCAATGGAAGAATCTTTAGCAAATGTTTAAGCAAGTTAAATGTCGGAAATCCCACCATTCAACTTGAGGGGGAATGTTAGAAAAGAAAATATTTTTAGTAAAGATTGGGGTCAGTCAAAGTTTGTTACATCATTCCCATTTGGTAACTTCACAGCTCACAAACAGCAAACGTTTAGCCTATAGTTACTCTTGTATCCATATTTATCTTGTATTTTGCCTATAAAGATGATAGGCCTTTTTATTATAAATCACTAGAAATTAATACAATCAATTATCTCTTTCTTTTTATGCTTGATATCAATAATAAATAGGTTCACACAACAAACAAATCACATGACTTATGAGTATAATAATAGATAAGGTTTGAAACCAATATTATAAAATCGATGAGATGAGGTAAGGGTACCATGAGGATGAGGTGAGTTTGGAGGGTTTGGGTAGCCATGTATTAAAATATCGAAATAAAATTTGTACACGTGACTCCTATTAGATAACTATGTACAACACATGTTCATAGTCCCAATTTCCAACACGTTTTTAGAAAATCGGTCATAGGTAATTTATGATACAAATACGGTACTATTAGATAACCATGCACATCACCGTGCACATAGTCCCGGTAATTAACCGGTCATAGACCACTTAAATCATTATAATAAATTGTGTAATAATAAATAGTGCACTAAACGACAAAATAGGAATAAATGAGTGATTGAACACCATTATAAATAACCATAATTCTCATTCATAACAAAACTGGAGATTTAATAAAGTCAATACATTAGATTTAAATTTAAAAAATTAAATAAAAGAAACGTCTTTTGCGTAGCATGTCTTCATAAAGGGTTAGGCTTAGACTTGGGAACCGTTGATGTAACACACTTGTCCTTGAGTGGCTTGGTTAACTTGAGGTTGGTTGATTGGGATTTGGTTGACTTGAATTGGTTGAATGGGTTGGGCTTGAATTGCTTGGATGGGTTGAGCTTGGATTGGTTGAAGTTGATTTACTTGGTCTTGGTAAGCTTGATATTGAGTTGTTTGAGTTGGGTAGGATTGAATTTGATTCATGGGTGCGAGTCTTGGGCATGCATTGCGAAAATGGCTAGGGTCTCCACAATTGTAACAAGCTCTAATAGTCGAGGGTGCTTGAGTAAACGGTTGAGCATAAGGTAACGGTTGGGTAAGAGGTGAGGTAAATGGTTGCATCAAAAGTTGGTTGCGTTCATGACATGTGGTAAAGAGGTGACCAAATCGATTGCAATGGGTGCATTGTCAACACTTGAGGTTAGGCGAATGGTGAAAGTTACACGTATCACATAATGGGTGGGGTCCTGTGTAGGGTTTCTTGGTGGGTTGGGCTTGTGATTAGGCCAAAACATTGTTTTGGGAATTGGACTTTCTTTTATTGTTGCGGTTGTTGGATCCCGTATCACCAATCAATAACAATAAACAGATCTCAGATCTGTATATAAGATTAATACGAGTAAGGATCTAGCTCATAATTAACCTTGATTCAGTGTTGTATATATGTGTATATATTATCAATAAGTTATCAATAATGTTAGTATAATATTAGGTGAATCTTGAGAGAGATCTGGACAGCAAAGCCTTTCAAAACTTTCTCTCAAAAACTTAAATTAAAGTGAACAGTAGTTCACTATATATAGAAGGCGACCTGGTTCGCTAACATCCCCTAGCGTACCAGCTTCCCCTTCATTACATAATTTAACATACCGAACCGCCCCCTGATTCGTTAACATCCCCTAACGAATCAGGAGGGAATACATTATAATGTCTTAGTTCGCTAACATCCCTAGCGAACTAGACTTAACTTAACGAACTAGTCTTAGTTCGCTAACATCCCTAGCGAACTAGACTTAACTTAACGAACTAGTCAATAATAAACATTAAATATTACATTAAATTATCAAATAAACATTAACGATAAATACAAAGACTCCAGACGCAAAACCGTGCACTAACAGACACCCCCTCGTCTTGAGCTCTTTGTCTTTAACTTATTTGAAGCGCTTGCACTGCCAGTCTCTGCAACTATGAATTCTATGTTCGTGACACACACGAACGACTCGTTGGAATTGCATAGCCAGGTCGTAATCTTCTTGGCGTTCAAACAAAATCTGCTTCCTGTATAGCATGTCGTTGTCTGTCTCTGATAAATTAACCAACCACATCGGGTCGATTATCTTGATGAGCTCAGTTTGCAGTCCTCGACCACGAACAATAACGGCCTCGCCAGTACGATTGTCATAGTACCAACGGTTGAAAGACAGATAAATATCTTGAGGCATTGTCTTCACAGGAACCTTTTTCATTGTCTTTGGCGGGTTCACTTTCAAGACAAGTTTCTTCCAGCCAGTCCTTGGATCAATCTCGGCAATGTGCTTACGTCTTGGGACCTGGGGCTTGAAGAATTTGAAGCCATGATTGACCTCGAACAGTAAGTGTTGATGAAACCACTCAGCCGTTCGGTGACCCCCACGATTGATAAATGGACGTCTCGCGAGGGTACGTACATCCCAACGCGGTAGAGTTAAAACATCCATTATCCTCTCGTAATACTGGACACCCTTTTTCCACTTGACTATACATACTTTAAGGTTTGAATTATAGAGCCAGGAGACAATATCACCATGTACCTTAGAAACAGTCTTGAAGGTAGTCACCTGATTCGCCTCAATCCAAGCAGCAGCGGTATCTTTTCTTTCTTGATCTACATACCGATAAGCACTGATAATCTTACCCACTTTCTGACGTTTGAACCATATCTCTATGTCATCATCAGTAACTTCTTTGAGTGAAGGAACTGTTCGCTGCACAACCTTTTCTAGTTCATCCTCAGTCTCTTTAATTACATCTTCGTGAAATACCGGAGCACCTTGATCAACGTTTGCGTGTTGATACAAGTCCGGGTACACTTCAGCTGTCACATCCTCCATCTCAATCTCCTCGTTCTCATAAATAAAATCCGTATTCTTAAATAACGGATCAACTTCCATTTCTTCCTCATTGATCACTTCGACATCGGGCTCAGTCTCTAAAGCAGTCAACTGATCGTCATTCAGCCCAAGCAGAATCGAAATCTGCTCCCGTGTCAAAGATCTAACAGTAAACTCACCGACCTCTATCTCATCTCTATTCACCACACTTCTAACCACCCCTGATCCATCAATAAATATCACCGTGTTAGCCTCAATCATTTCTATTGGCTTGGCAGCTGTTGGATCTTGATAGATAATTATCTGCTTGTTCGAATCATCAGCGCCACTAACACCTGCACCAGAGGATGAACCATGCGATTGTTTAGGCTCACCTCCTGCATCAGATTCGTCAGGATCATCATCATCTTTTTTGAGTTTCTTGAAGGCATCTTCTTTACAAGTTAATTGTAAAATTAACTATTCTTGTTCCTTTAATTTCACCCCCTGAGACTCAACAATCGTACGTAATGACTTAGTCTCCTTCTGACAGAAAGAAATATAACTCATCATTCGTCTTTGATTCTCCATAAGTCTTTCTTGAGTTTGACGGTCAGCTGCCATTTGATTTCATATAGACGTAGTAGATTTAGCAGCATTTCAGTTTGACGACCTGGTGGCAAATTGTATACAGATGGATGAACAGGTTGAACAGGTCCTTGAGGTCGAGTAATCCTCATAAAAGATACATCACTTGGCGGAGGTGGAGGAAGAGTAGTTGTTGGCAGAGGAGGAGGTCTCATTGATGTGGTGGAAGATATTGTAGAGAACACAGCAGGAGGCCTCGGTATCTCGGTCAACGCCATTTGAGGAATAAGACCGAGCCTCTCATGTGACACCATCGTCGACGTCAAGGTAAGCATCGGAGTGCTAGTAGTTAGCGGTACCGCCGAGCTTTGAGTAGTTGATTGACGTGGTGGTGGAGTTCCAATAATTACCCCAGCCCCAGCAGACACACGAGGCTTCTTTGATGGTTCACCAGTAGCTACAGCTTTCCCCTTTCGTTTTCTTTCTAGCTGAGCTTTCATGGTGGAAGCTAGAGCAGCATCGACTGCATCTTGTTGTTCTTTAAGAGCTCGTTCACCAGCTTCACCATCGCCATCATTATCATCATTGTCACCATCATCATCTCCACCATCATTGTTCCCACCTTCTCCCCCTTCACGCTCGGAATCCGAATCATCATGGATCCAGCGCTCATTAGGAGGACATACGTAATCCGGATTGATTATATGACCAATCATCCGTTTATCCTGTGGCTTTTCTTCTCTATAGATTAACATACGATGCACCGTTTCAGCTTTCATATGTTCCATATCAAGAACATCGTTCACCAACGATCGATCAATCACCAAATTCGGTATCAAATTCTGAATAATTAGTTGTAAAAAGCGTGGATACATTAAGAACTTCTTTGACGGTAGAGTTTGCTGAACTTGCTCTTTTAGATGATCAAAGATGAGTTCTGAATAGTTGAAGGGCTTGTTCAGGATTAGAGCAACAAATGCCGATTGCAAACTTAGTCTACACTCATCAAAACCACCGCGATGTCCACTCATACAATGAAGTAAAACATGCAGTAGATACTTGTAAGGTGGTGTAACGATTCCGACGAAACCCGGTATACCCTAACCGGTAGACAATAGTTACGTCATATTTAATATCGGGTACATGAATTACCATAGTAATTATACGAGAATACATGTTCACTGTATTGATTGTACGTGAATATATAATTCATCGTATTGAACATGCGATTAATCGATCGATAGATATTGAAACCTGAACGAATCGAGGGTTCAATTATAGACGAGATATATGATATTTAGTGATGTTACGAAGCATTAATGCTTCGGGATAAGTAAAGTACGGCACAGAAAAAGAATTTCGATTTAATGGTACGTCGGTACATTAAACGAAACTTTTAATACCAAACCGAGCAAGAGACGATCGATCAAGCCGAAAAAGATGCGCAATAATTAATAATATGATGTTTTAAGTTAATAAATGTCATGGTTTAAGTTTTTTTAAAGTTTTTAAATCGGTTTAATATAAATTTCATTTTTAGGCCGAAAACGACCGTTTTAACCTCGTTTTAAGCCGAATTAAACATTTAACCGAAAAACGAACTGAACCAGATTATCCAAAACATTATCCGGATTACGGGAATCCAATTGTGTGGCTAAGAATAGAGAGGTGGGTCCCACCCCACCCCCCCACATAGTGCCGATCGGAATGGGGAAGCCTCCCCTAGCTCTCATTTCTTTTTTTTACACAAATCCTTCAAGATCCATCAATCCTCTCCAAAGTATGAACTCAAAACCGATATTTGGAGCAAGAAAACCGAGGTAAAAACTGAGTTAATCACGTGTTCATCTTCGTTTCTTGAGTTTGTTTGCAAGAAAATGAGGTTTCAAAGATGAAAACCGATGCTTGCATGATCAAGTGATGTATACGGGTTATACAAGGGATCTTGGTCCAAGAAAGGAGTTAAACGAATCAAAAACGAATTTTTACGGTTAAATCTTTGTTTTTGGAATCATACCGAAACCATGAAAGAAATGGCTTGATCGTGAGTGTAACTTGCTTGGTATTGTGGTATGTTGTTTGTAGGCTCTGTGTTTAGTGGTAGATAAGGCGGAAAGACGTGTTTGTAGCTTGTAGTGGCGGAAAACGAAAGGTATATTCGGTTTATGTTCGGTGTATGTGTTTTGGGACAGATTGTTGATGGTTTAGAGTTAGGTCATGAAATTTTACAGGGATGTTCTTCACATGAAAATAAGAGTTCTGTGAATTTTTGGTAATTTTTGGACAAAGGATGAATATTTGGTGAATTTAATGCTCGGTTTTGGCTAAAAATGGTGAAAAATAGTTAAATATCATGAAAAATTCTGGAAAATTGTAGATAAGCTTTTTATATTATGTATAAGTCACACACAAAATTTGAGGTCAGTTGGAGAAGTCTAAGTATACTTTTCAGTTAAACGAGTTCTAGGGTTTTCTAGCTCGGTTTTAGTGAAAAGGGCATGTAAAAGAAGATTTTGGTTCTGGAAAATTACAGGGGACTATGTGGATGGCAGGGGACATCCAGGAGAAATTTGGGATTTTTCTAAGATCGTTTGGTATTTACGACATATTTAGTGTTTAAATGGTGTTTAAAAATAGATAAATAAATTATAAATATAAGAATTAATTCTGGAAATATTTTTATAAAATTCCCCACTGTTAAAAAGTGATTGGGCAAAATTTCAAGATCCGAGATTAAACAGATAATTATTTGTGCTAATTATCAAACTTTTAAAGTTAAAACGCGTAAACCGGTGAAGTTCGCTTAAGCGAGCTGACTGGTGTATAAAAACCCTAAAAATGAACTATTTTCATATAATTGAGTTAAACAAGTAAAAATAAATAATCCGAACATAATTCGGATGATTTGAGTAATTTTAACCTATTTTAACAGTTTCCGGTACACCAAAGACGGAAACGAGTCCCGCGGCCAATCGGGACGTCTAAACTGAGCTCTAATTTCACATCTTTAATTAAATTATCAGTCAACCACTACTCTTGGGTCGTGTGTGACCAAACTCATTTTTGAAACATTAAAACGGGTAACCGTGCTAGGCACGCAAAACGGGGAAAACAAGCTATTAGAAAATTTGACTGTTGAACTCTAAACGACATCACAATCTGAGTCCGGAGAAGTGTTTCTGGGTTAACCTTGCCCCCAGAACGGGTACAGTGCTGGGTTAACAGTGTCCCCAGATGTACCGGTTAACTTGGTTAAAGTTATATTAATAATGAGTGTATAGTAACGATCGTAGGGATCATATTACATATTGGACGTGTTAACTGATAATGATTGTTGTTACCTGCTTGCATGTGCTAAGGTGAGTTTCACGAGCCCCTTTTTCTGAACTGCTTTCGAATATTTTCTCGGGGCGGAAGCATGTTTTTACTGAAATGTTTAAGTACATACTGAACGCATTGATTTGCGTGGATTTATATATATTTTATTGTACGGGAATCGTATGGAAATGTACTAAGATGGTAATTGTCTGAGTTGCTAACATTCTAAGGCCCCAGAACACGAGTGATTAACTGAAAGCCGATAGAGTGTGGATAGTACTATTGGTTTGACAAACCCAACTGGTCCGGCATGGATTTGCTGATGTTTCCCAGCCAGTTGCACATGTCTATTTTGTTGTTATTTATTTTGCTATGTAATGTTAAACATAGCGGTTTGGGGCAGTTCCGTGGGCGGGGGATATGCCACGGGGGTTGTGTGTGATAGTCAGAGGTTTCACTTGTGGGCTCAGCATAATTACATCGTAATTCTGGGTTAACATTGCCCCCGGAATGAGTACAGTACTGGGTTAACAGTGTCCCCAGATAATATTATATTTTGATATGGATTTATCATGGTTTACTCAAATTGTGAAACTCACCAACTATTCGTAGTTGACCCGTTTTCTCACGTGCTTTTCAGGTACAACTAAGATGAAGTGATTGCTTACGTGCTAAGTGCTTGATGTGTGTAAGATTTGCGTGCAGGATATTAGGATACATTATAACAAATAGAATTTGTATCGTATTGTATGATGTGTGTATCACCTAGACGGTAATGAAATACAAGATAATGTAATTTGAAGTATATTAATATATTCAGTTTTCTTTATAAACAATGTGGTTGATATCAGAGGTGTCTGTTGCATCCCGTTTACGTTTCCGCTGCGGTTACGGGGTGTTACAGGTGGACACAACCCATTCTTGTTCAACATAGACTTACGAATATCACCCCCATAAAAACAGCTTCCTTAAGCTAATTCAAGCGTGTTAATAAACCCCTAACCAATGTCCTGTCAAATTCACTCGGGTAATCATCATTATCGTTAAATTGAAGTACCCGACGAATGACCTCAACATCAATCGTAATAGGGATCTGATTAATTGTAGCTCGATCCAATTATTTTCCTCAACAAATTCTGCCATGTTCCAAAACTGCCTGATTATACTAAGATACAGTTTAGGTTTAGCAGTGATTGCATAATGTATCTTCGAACGTCGTAAGAAAGTCAACATAGCTCCAAACGTTCTCAAAGTAGTCACATCTTGCTCAACATAAGCACAAATGTTGTGCTTCTTATCGAACGACAATAAGATCACTTCAGCATGTTGATCTTGTTGTTGTGGTTGTCTTTGTGAAGGTTGTTCCTGTGGCGGTTGATTTTGTTGTTCTTGATCAGCCATGTTTTACTGTATAAATAAAAACGAATATGAGAATAGATATCACAATATATAATCAAAAGATATGTGTAATTAATCTAGTTACGCGTATTAAACGATTTAAATCCTTTAATTAAATTAAATGAATATTAAAATTAATTTATTTAATATTAAAAAAAAGTTTTTGATTTTTTTTTAAATAAATGTCATTCGTTAAGAATCACACTGATTCGTTACAATGAGATAACGAATCAGGCGATTCGCTATCAAGTAAATACCTTAACGAACTGAACATAGCGAATCACTATTTAATTTTGACGAACTACACACTAGTTCGTTATATTTTAAGCGAATCAAGATCTGATTCGTGTAACATCTTATTCGCTAAGCTAGTTCGTGTAAAATCTTAACGAATTGGACACGAAACAGTTCCAATTCGCTAAGACTAACGAATGGTCATAAATAAGACTTGTTCTTTGACTTAACAAAGTCAGGTCAAAATTAGGATGAACACAGACAGTCAACAAGATGAACCCAGAAACAATTAGGCCATAACTATCGTCGAATCATCACGCTAATGAGCTCGTTGTACTCGGAATTACACTTGTAATCGAAGATGAATGAGATTAAGACTCAAAATCTCTAAGTACATAGGTTAGACGAACCCACAGTAAACACCAATGTCATAAAACAATAATTAACCCGGCAAACAACAATCAATTCATGATTGAAGCCCACCAAGGGTATCGGAATATGATTCCGATCACAATGACATCAAAAACATACCGTTATTAACATAAATTACACACAAATGGGTTTTAAAATACCAGAAACCCTGAAACTCCTATAATTTCACAATTTAACTATCAACACACAACCATTTTTGACGAAAATGATATCGCCATAATCAGCTATACCTTAGAAACTCAAATATGTCCTTGAATTATTCGAACAAGAAAGTCGAAATTTCAGAGAGAATTTGAACAGGCTTCTGAAAAATGAAGAAAGAAGGCGAACAGTGGAAGACTGTTCGTTTTCTTGTCTTATATAACAGTGCACATAACCCTAGGTACACTAGTACGAATCAGACGATTCGTGTAATTTAAAGTTAACGAATTAGCCCATTCACTAACTCATTCGTTACCTTATGTTGGCGAATCGCTACATGATTCGTTAAATTAAAGGTAGCGAATCAAGACATGATTCGTGTCATGATTCGTTTAATATGCATAACGAAGGGATGATTCGTTTCAGAGTGCGGAAGCGAATTAGGTTAGCGAACCAGAAGCTAGTTCGCTAAAGAATCACCTAGTTCGTTATCCATAAATAACGAATTGGATTTTAACGAAATAAACTCTTTTATTTAATTTTTAAATTAAATAATTAAATGAATTAAAAAATAATTAAAGAATTAAATAAATAAAATAAATTAGGTTATCGAGAAACCCTTTTATCCCGACAACCAAATACGTTAAGAATGTTTCAGATTTCCGAAACATAACTTAAAATTATTTATGTATTTTGTACAAAGAAGACGAAAATATTTTTGGTATTTTGTAAGAAATTAAAGAATGTATTTACAAAAGAAAATAGACAATCTTTTTGTATTTTTCAATGATTTTATCAAAAACAGTACATATTTTTGTATTTTTGATGAGTTTGAGCAGAGAATCATATTGACCAAATTGCCCTTCCATCACAGTTTTATATTTCAGCGATATTATGACTGGCGATAAGTCGGTCATTGGTATTGTTGTCCACATAAATCTAATAACACACATTCAAGTATTTTTGTGATATGATTAAATAGTTCAATTAAAGCACAGAATATCAGAAACTATCAGCCTCTAATCACGGTTCAAGCTTAATTTGATTTTTGCCAAATCAGCCCAACTTGAGTTAAACCATTATATTGTTGATCAAAATTTTGATACCAATTGTAGAAATTTTGAGCAATGCATCAAGTTTCCTTTACTGTGAGTGAGTATGCACGAGTCCATCTGTCGGCTTACATACATTGTATCCCCTGGGGTCCGTTTCTTAATGGTATTAAGACGCATGCAAGGGAGGAACAATTGTATGACTAACAGCGGATTTTGATCAAGTCAGTAATTTAAATTGTACGAAGTGCAGCGGTGATCAAGTTTAATGACTTTGGGTTTGCTCTAGAAGGCGAGTGAAATATTCATTCTTATGAATACCCAGATGGTTAAGCCGCATAAAGACTCACAGTGTCCAGAATCTTAACGCTTGTTATTTGCTTTATTTGATTTTTGGGTGATCAACATATATAAAGCTTGAGTATGACTGGTTATTACATTTCTGCCAACCTCACCGAGACTTTTGCTAGAGACTAACACCCCTTTCAATTTGGCGTTTCTTTATGTTTATATCACATACTTTACTCTACTGGGTTGTTTTAAGACCTACCAATGCACCAATGCAATTAAGCACACAGTCTTTTAAGCTTACTATTTGCTGAATTTGGAATCAAGATAATCAATGTACTATCATGTTCTCTTTTTGCTTCAAAAACTCAAAATTTTGAGGAGCATAAAATAAAGAAAAGATAAATTTAATCGCCCCAGTTAACTTAAGTTAATAAATAAATGTCTAACCATCAATTCACGAGTGAATCATAGGACCAAGACATGCAAGCATGCTTCATAAACTTAAATAACCGATGTAATTTTCAGCGAGAAAATAATCTAAAAACGTCTGCAAAAATCTTTTTGGTTTTTCTCTGTACAAACTTTAAAAACACAATATTTTTGTCTTTTTCAATTTTCTTATAAACAAAATAAACTTCACAATCTTTTTGGATTTTCGGATTTTTCTGTACAAAACATAAATCAAATTCTTTTTGGTTTTTCAAAATTTTTAAAATGTTTTTGGTTTTTCTAAATATTTAAAGGAAAAACATTAAAGAACAGAAATCACAATATTTTTGAATTTTGAAAAATTTTTAATGTTTTTGGATTTTATCTATACAAATGAAAACACACTCTTTTTGTATTTTCTAGATTTTCACCCCCTAAAACCAAAATAAATTTTTAAAGAAAGATATGACAGAAAATAAAGATAGTCATCCTTGTTTAAGGATATCAGCGAGGGTCGTCAATCCATTTAAACCAAGCAAAAAGTTAAAACGTGTTTTATCAAACGCTTTGGTAAATAGATCGGCTTTTTGAAAATCAGTATGTACTTTCTCAAGATCGATTAATTTCTTTTCATAGCAATCCCGTATAAAATGATATCGAATTTCGATATGTTTTGTTTTAAAATGTTGTACGGGATTCTTGGTGATACTAATAGCAGCAGAATTATCAATCAAGATGGGAGTAGTAAGAAACTTCAAACCGTAGTCGGGAAGATGTTGTTGTATCCACAAAACCTGGGAACAGCAACTCGAGGCTGCAACATATTCAGCTTCGGCGGTTGAAGTGGAGACCGTTGTCTGCTTCTTACACTGCCAGGAAACAAGCCGGTTTCCTAAAAATTGACATCCTGCAGTCGTTGATTTGAAATTGATCTTGAATCCTCCATAGTCTGAGTCTGAGTAGGCGGTAAGATCGAAAGTATTATCTTTGGGGTACCACAACCCAATGTCTGGATTTCCCCGTAGATATTGCAAAATACGCTTGACCGCTGCCAGGTGAGTCACTCGGGGACTAGCTTGGTACCTAGCACAAAGACAAACAGCAAACATAATATCTGGGCGAGAAGCCGTTAAGTACATTAAAGAAATAAAGTGCAGTCAACAGTTCCTCGTTTGAAGCCATTATCTGTCAGATGGTCGGCGAGCATGCCATACCAAGCTCTCGGGGCTTGATGTAGACCATACAGGGCCTTGTTTAATCGGTAAACACGGTCTGGATAATCAGGATCTTCAAAACCAGGTGGTTGTTGAACAAACACTTCCTCGTGTAATTCACCATTGAGAAAAGCACTTTTAACATCCATTTGATAGACCTTGATATTCTTATGAGCTGCATAAGCCAGGAAGATTTGAATCGACTCTAATCTTGCAACTGGAGCATATACCTCTGTGTAATCAATACCCTCTTGCTGATGAAAACCCTGCACCACTAGACGTGCTTTGTTTCTGACAATCACCCCTCGATCGTCCTTCTTACACTTAAATACCCACTTAGTCGGAATGGCTTTCTTAACTCTAGCAGGTTTGTCTATTAATTCCCAAACACCCAATCGTGCAAACTGCTGTAATTCCTCTTGCATAGCTTCTACCCAAGAAGGATCTTCAAGTGCCTTACGGGCTAACGTTGGCTCAACTTGAGATAGAAAGCAATTGAATTTAGCAATATTCACAATTCCCGAAGAATGTAAGTTAGTGTAAGCACACAATATGTTATTATCACTTGACGAAGCAACTTGATGACGTGTACGAACGCCCACATCAAGTTCTCCAATGATATTTTCCTGTGGATGATATCCATGAATCCGAAGAGTGGGATTCTCAGGAACAATAACATTATCAAATAAGTTAGTGTAATGTTCACCCAACTCGGGAGATGAAACATTATCACTTTCAAGATCAATAACTTGAATTTCAGCTTGATCATCATCAGAAAAAGTAGAAACAGTATCAATAGCAACTTGAGAAACAACTTGAGATCCTTCAGTTGGAGCATCTGGTTGAGCTTCAACTTCATTAGAACTTGAAAATCTTGGAATTGCCAAATGATCTTCAAAGTATGCTCGAACCAGATCTTCATCGATGTGTTCAGTCGAAGGCGTAAAAGAATTAAATAAACTATCGTAGTCAAACATCCAGTCTGGACCTTTCCCTTGAAGAGGAGTGTACTTTTGACAGTCCACATGGTACCATTCTTCAACACAGCTAGATGTGAAGTTAAAAACCCTTTTCTTTGGAGATGCATATCCCAAGAAATACCCTTCGATAGCTTTTTCTTCAAATTTACCCGAATCCTTCTTCAACATTGTACACGGACACCCAAATGGTTCCAGGTACTTTAAATTAGGTTTTCTATTATTTAAGATTTCGTAGCTTGTCTTCTTGAGTCGTTTCACTGTTAGAACTCGATTAAGCGTATAACAAGCTGTATTCACTGCCTCATTCCAAAATTGAACAGGAAGCTTTGAATCAGCGAGCATTGTACGTGAAGCTTCAATCAGAGTTCTATTTTTCCTTTCAGCAACACCATTTTGTTGAGGTACATAAGGTGCACTATATTCTCTGTGCATTCCCTTTTGAATACAAAAGAAATCCAATATAGTGTTTTTGAATTCAGTACCATTATCACTTCGAATTCTCCTCACCTTTTGTTTATACAATGATTCGATCTTAGTAATAAGGTTTTGTACCAAAACTGGTGTTTGATCTTTTGAACTCATAAATAACACCCATGAATATCTTGAATAATCATCTATCACTACAAGACAATACCAGTCTCCAGAAATACTCGCACGATTCACTGGACCAAACAAATCCATATGAAGTCGTTCAAGAGGAGTATCAATGGAATTCAATAACTTAGAGGGATGTGTCATCTTCTTCTGCTTGCCCTTTTTGCATGCAACGCAGTGATCAGATAACTTAAAATTCTTTAACGAGACACCCTCAACTAAGTCATTTGCCATTAAATAATTCATCTTTCTGACATGTATGTGACCCATTCTACGATGCCATAGAATCGAGTCTTTCTCAGTTGCTTTAGAGACAAAACATGTTTCGATCGATGTTGATATCTTAGAATTCATATTTAAGACATAAATATCATTTGATCGTGGTGATCGCAAGACAACCATGTCCTCGGGAATAACATAACCCGGTTTCAAGATAAGACACTCTTTGTCAGTAAATATCGTAGTGTACTTTTTATCACAAATCTGCGATACACTCAATAAGTTATGATCAACCTTGTCGCGAAAATTCACTTTCTCAAACGTAATGTGACCATTTGAAACTTCACCCTCTTGTGTGATCATGCCCCCAGAATTCCCAGCAAACGCTACATAACCCCCTTGAATATTTCTTACGTTGGTTAATAGGTTGAGATTTCCAGTGATATGACGAGAACATCCGCTATCCATGATCCAGTTTTCACCAGAAATGGTCTTGGATGAACCCTACACACAAACAAAAGTGATTAGTTCAAAAAGGCAGCCCAGGCCTCGGTCTTGGGCACCTTTTGTTTTTCTCTTTGATCATTTACCTTAACAGATTTCAACTGTTGTTCAGCCACTTGTGAATAAGTTACCGGCTTCCTAGAATTTCGTCTTAAGTAAGCTGCCTGAACAATGTTTGAATTCTTGTTTTGACATATAGGTTCAGTTGGAATGAATTTTGGTTTCACTTGACCGTGTGTCTCATTGATATGAAAAACCTTCTGAGGATTCACATCAGAGAACAAAATATGAGTATCATCAGCATACGACACAGGTCGTTTCAGAATCTCCTTGACCACTGGAATTGGTTTAGATTTGTCCTTGATAAAAGGATGAAGATTCTGATAGTTCTGTTGACTACAATTCCTCACAACATGACCTTGTTGACCGCATAAAAAACAAGTTCGCATGTCTACATGATGATGTTTAGAAGTAATTGGAATAAATGATGCCGATGATTCATGATGACTCACATTTTTAGTCATGCTCTTAGCAAACTCATCAGATAAGTCAGATTTCTTCTTTAAATAAAAATCTAAATTAGAATAGTTCGAAAAGCTTTTAAGTGTATCTGTTCCAGTTGACTTCACAAAGTTAATCTTCTTAGCTTGTTTTAAAAATTGTTTTGCCTTAGTCAATGGATCAGATTGAACTGAAGTTTTTGTTTGAGCATACACACGTTCAAGTTCTGGAATTTTTGAAGTTTCATTGACAAAAACACTCTCAATTAGTTCAGGTTTAATGATACTGATTGGAATGTCTTTTTCAGTGAACATTGTGTCCATTCCCTTTAACTTAAAAACCCTAGCCGAAGAAGACTTAGAACTCGGAGGATTAATGAAACACATTAAGTCCTCGTCAGAAATCTTTGGTTTAACTGACTTCTTTGTCCTCACTGGTTTGGTTTTCACAGTTTCTTCCATGTTTATTTGAGATTTGAATGAACCATACACAGCTTCCTCAAACTCTTGAGGTTCGCAAAGAATATGATTAGAACTAGGAATGTTCTTATTCTTGTGTATTATCTCAGGTTCAAACACATCTTCAATAATTACTTTATCAACATTTTCAACAAAGACCTTTTTACTTTCCACATGAGGTTTTTGAGGAGCAACTTGGGATTTGACAATTTCAGGTTTAACCAATTTAGGTTTTTCAGAAATCACAGATTCTTTTTGAATCAAATCCTCTTCTTTTCTTGCAAAAGGATTAATTTTATAATCATTATGAAAAGGTGATGGAATTTCAACAAAACCAATACCTTTCTTAGAATCTTTTTGTTTTCCAGATACTTCAATAATTTCATTCAACAGAAAAGATGAATTCCTAAATTTTCCCAATTTGTTCTTCAATTCAAGAACCTCATTCTCAAGCTCAGTTATCTTAGAATGATGTTACAAGATTTCCTAAAACTTTTGATCATTAATGGTCATTTTCACAGATAACACGGCTTTGAGATCGTGGTTACTTGTCGACAATGCTTCAATCTTTTCTCGAGATCTCCTTTGAGATTCAAGAGATTGTCGATAAGTATCCTTAAGAGAAGCAATTTCTCTTATAAGATTATCATTTTGATTTTTCAATGCTTCTAACTTCGATTTGTTAGATTCACAGTCAACACATGATGCTTTAACAAATGAAGTAGTAGAAATAGAATTACTAACCTCATTGATCTTAGCCATGCAAGCAAACTTTGAATCAGAAGGCTTGTCGCAAGAGTCGTCAGAATCAGATCCAGAATCATTATCAGAAGACATCTCACTACCAGTAGCATCTTGACAATCTTTATGTAACACAGCCAAATTTGCTTGAACATCATTGCATAGTAACCGTTGTGACCAATCAGTTCCATCTGCTAACATTGCTTGTGTTGTAGAAGAAGATGGTTTCTTTTCAGCATCACTTCCTCGTGGTGTAGAAGTATTTTGACTTTGACCACGAGGTCCAGTGTATTCTTTCCTTGGCTTGTCACATTCCTTCGCGAAATGCCCAAATTCTTGACAATCATAACACTTTACTTTTAATTTGTCAAAACCCAACTTCTTGTTTAAAGCTGGAAGATCTTTTCCAGTTCTCTGCATGAATCTTTTAACTTTACGAACGATCATAGCCATGTTCCATTTCAAATCCATGATTTCTAGATCATCTGGATCTATCTGATCATAGTCCTCATCTGTTAAATCACTTGTGCCAATTTTACTACTCACTAAGTTTTCATATAAAGACATAAAAGCCGTCAGAAAAGCAAAGTTTTGCTCAGCTTCCTTCATATTAACACTAGGTGGTGTAGCAAATGGATTTGTATTAGTTGAACTTCTAGAACCACCCGAATTACCAGCGAGTAGAAACAAACTTTTGGATCATTAAACATTGTTGATTCTTTTTCACTTGCCGCATGAGTAAGAAAAGCAGTGATTGGAGAGATTGTTGAACTAAGAGGCATACTTCCACCATAGAAAGCTGGATCTTGATTTTCTTTGGAGGATTTTTGACACTTAAGATCATATTCTCTAGCTTCGATCTTTTGTAGAAATTCAAGTGCTGTCAAGTCTTCATTCAGAAAATAATCATTCTCTTTCAAAACCATTAGAAATGTTGAGTAGGAACTTGGAAGCACACTTTTAATAGTGTCAATTTTATCTCTTTCAGAAATTTCCATTTTCATCTTGTCCATTTCAGCAATTAAATGACTAAATCTTATAGTCATCTCTTCAACTGTTTCTCCTTTCAATAAATTAAAGTTTCGAAACTGAAACTTGAGCATCACTTTCTTACTTTCAGCAGTGTTTTCCATGCTTCTCATACGCAGTTGTTGAAATAAAGACGCACATCTCTTGATACTACCAACTTGATGAAAGATATTTTCTGGTAATGCCATAGTCAAAGTAGAATATGCTTTTATCTCGATTTCTAAAGCTTTCTTCTCTTCTTGTGAGTATTGAGAAACAGCTTTAGGAGTATATCCAATAGTATCGTCACCAATCATTGGTTCAACATAAACTTCATCAAGACAATATGAGCAGTCAGGATGAACAGATCCCAAATGTGCACGAAACCGAGGTTCCCACTTGGCAAAGTCACTGAACTTCATCAATCTTGGACATTTAGAATGTGAACCTATCTCGGTATCAAGTTGCAACATCTGTTGCATCAACATGTTTTGAGACGCTAATGCATACATACCAGCCATCTTTGAAAATCGAATCAAATAATGAAATACCTTAACGAATTAGTGAACAGCTATAGAGAACTGTGAACAGTTGTAGCGAACTGTGAACAGTTGTAGCGAACTGTGAACAGTTATAGCGAATCAATCCTTAATAAATTAAGACTGATCAGTAACGAAGTATCTTAACGAATGAGATGAGTGTTTTAACGAATCAAAAGTCAACTTAACGAATCACAAATAAGGTTAACGAATCACCCAAATAGCAAAACAGATAACGAATGTGATGAAGGTTTAACGAATCACAAGTCAACTTAACGAATTGACCAAACGAATTGACCAAGTCAACTTAACGAATTTACCAAACGAATTGCACAGTATTAGTTTAGCGAATCAGATGATAATCGATAACGAATCTCCAACATAAACTTAGCGAATCACTAAGGAATGCTTAACGAATCAGCTACAGTGGATTAACGAATCACACTATAGCGAATCAGGTTGGTACAACCGTTTGTAACAAACTCTGAAACCTTATGCCACGGGGCAAAGGTTGTTATGACACAAATCCCAAGAAGAACACGTGTCACACGAATCAGTTAATCTAGTTAACGAACTAGATAACACGAATCAATAACTTACACGAATTGGCTAACGAACAAGGTAGCGAAGTAACACTGTTGATAACGAATCACAGATAAACATATAGCGAATCACCAGGAAGAAGATAGCGAATTACGTTCATCTTCAAATCTTCAAATCTTCAAACAAGTTTTACAGAAATTTTGAAGATCAACCCAGAAACCCAACAATACCAAATCTGTAATACAACCTCGTTACTCAACCAAATTGCACAAATAACCAATCAAAATCCTCGTAATCAAATTCCGAATCCAATACACATTATCTCGTAATCGATTAACACCTTAACCAAATCAAATTGGCCAAAAACAAACCACTGTTTCGGACTTAAACCGAAATCAAAATCAAATCACTCAAATCCAAATCAAACCTCAATTCCTCTTAACCAAACCTCAACAATACATTAATCAACACGAATTCAATCTAATTCGTCCATAATTCATCCAAATCAAATACAAATTGATTCAAAACCAAACAAAAACCAAAAACTAACAAAAACGAAATAATTAGAACACCAAATCAAGTGTAAAGAGCACCAACAGCTCTAATACCACTTGTTGGATCCCGTATCACCAATCAATAACAATAAACAGATCTCAGATCTGTATATAAGATTAATACGAGTAAGGATCTAGCTCATAATTAACCTTGATTCAGTGTTGTATATATGTGTATATATTATCAATAAGTTATCAATAATATTAGTATAATATTAGGTGAAGCTTGAGAGAGATCTGGACAGCAAAGCCTTTCAAAACTTTCTCTCAAAAACTTAAATTAAGGTGAACAGTAGTTCACTATATATAGAAGGCGACCTGGTTCGCTAACATCCCCTAGCGAACCAGCTTCCCCTTCGTTACATAATTTAACATAACGAACCGCCCCCTGATTCGTTAACATCCCCTAACGAATCAGGAGGGAATACATTATAATGTCTTAGTTCGCTAACATCCCTAGCGAACTAGACTTAACTTAACGAACTTGTCTTAGTTCGCTAACATCCCTAGCGAACTAGACTTAACTTAACGAACTAGTCAATAATAAACATTAAATATTACATTAAATTATCAAATAAACATTAACGATAAATACAAAAACTCCAGACGCAAAACCGTGCACTAACAGCAGTAATGAGGAGAGTTGTTGTGCTTGAAGGATTCGAGCTTAGAAGACTCAGGTTTGGGAGATTTGGGCTTGGGTTCTCTGAGGGGCTCGGATGCAGACTTATCATTGGGCTTCTTGGAATTTTTCCGCGTCAAGGTCCCGGCCTTAACATGGTTTTCGGTGAGGGTACTGGCTAAGGTGATGGCATCATGGAGGGTTTGAGGGTCACGACTTAGGACGGAATCTTGGATTTGCATAGGCAAACCCGAGATGTACTTGTCGATTGAACGTTCAAGGGGAGTGACCATGTGAGGGATGAGAAGGCTCAGTTCATGGAAACGATTGTTGTAGATGGCGTCATTTCCACTTTCTTGTTTCAAATTCTGAAACTCCTCTTACAACTTCCGAAGCTCATGTTTCGGGCAAAACTTCTTAAGCATGAGTTTCTTGAGTTCATCCCATAGCAAGGCCATGACAACCTCAGCTCCAAGCGTACGCTTCTCACCGTTCCACCAATTGAGGGCATTCTTCTTGAGCATGCTCGAGGCGTAAAGTGGTTTTCTTGTCGTCAGGACATTCACAATGGAGGAATATGCTCTCCATTTCTTCGAACCATTGGAGGATAATGGTAGCACCATCGATACTGAAGTATTCGGGCGGGTTGGCACTCTTGAATTGTTTGAGGGGGTAAGCAATTGGGTTCGGAGTTGTGGGTGATGAAGAAGCATTCACAGTTTGTGTAAGACCCTTGGCAAACACAACACCGTCCCACTCTTAAGCTATCTCATATCGGCCGTGGACAAGAGAGATCCTTGGTTCATAAGTAATGTCCTGCCTCTTAACATCACCAACGCGTTTTGGACAACCAAACACAAATCCGTGAGCTCTTCGTGGGCAGAGCGGACAATATTGATGGTGCGAGGGGCCGGATGTTACAGGTGGTATCAAAGCCACTCTTGTGTCGTTCGGGATGATGGGACATGCCTCATCGAGGATGATGAGTCCAAAAGGGGGTTGTTTGTAACACCCTTGGCAAACACAACATCGTCCCACTCTTAGGTTATCCCACATCGGCCGTGGACAAGAGAGATCCTTGGTTCATAAGTAATGTCCTGCCTCTTAACATCACCAACGCGTTTTGGGCAAACAAAAACAAATCTGTGAGCTCTTCGTGGGCAGGGCGGACAATATTGGTGGTGCGAGGGGCCGGATGTTACAGTTTGCAATTGAGAGATGATCGTTGGGAGGGCTTTCGTGATTCCCTTAGCAATGCCGGATGACATGCTACGGCCCGAGTTGCCGGTGCGACGGTTACGGTTGATAAGGCGGGAAGAAGACATGCTAAAATGACGACACGTGAAAAAAAAATTATTATGTTTTGATAAAAAATTGTATAACTATGTGAAATTTCGAGTTTTGTGAAAATTCATGGGAATACAAAATAAAATTTTAATAACCTTAACTTAGGGTATTGATGAAATTGATAATTTAAGAAAATATTCATTCCACAAAATAAAAATAAATAAATAAAAATTTAGGCAAAAATCTCATCATTGATTTAAGAGTGTGATCGTCACATGACCACGTTTGATACAATGAGGGTAGCATATTTGGGTACGTTTGGTGTGATATGCTTTGGCCTAATAAGTTCCACACCCTGACCTAACACTCCAAGAAGGTGCTTTAATGTAGAGTGTTTCCCTGCAGGATGTACCGGTGATGTTCGTGAAGGAGAAAGACGGAAGTATGGGGATGTGTATAGATTACTCCAAGATGAACAAGCTTACTGTGAAGAATAGATATTCATTTCCACAAATGGATAATTTGTTTGATCAAATGCAAGGTGCAAGTTGGCCCTCGCAAATAAACCTCAGAGCAGGCTATTATCAGTTGAAAGTGAAAGAGGCATACATCCCTAAGACAACATTTCAGACGCGATACGAATACTACAAGTTTCTCGTGATATCGTTTGGATAGACGAATGCTCAAGCAGCATTTATGGTTATGATGAATAGGGCATGTCATCCGATATTAGGACAAATATGTTGTTTCCTTCACAGACGATAGTTTTGATTATTCAAGGGATAAGTCCGACCATGTTGAACACTTGAGAGAAGTGTTGGAAACGCTGAAGAAAGATTAATTGTATGCTAAGTTTTCAAGGTGTACCATTGACACATGTCATAAGAAGCAGAAGGAACGGAATACGAGGCAAGAAGACGAGTGAGGCTGATAAAGGATTATGATTGTGGAATTAAGTATTATCTTGGTGAGGCTAATATGGTTGCTGACGGCCAGATTATGGAGAAGATATCATGACATTTAAGTAGTATAAATTAGTTAGTACTCCGGATTGCATTAGCGAGATCCACGAGGTACAGTTAAAAGTTATAAAGGATGAGAGCAAGACGAAAAATTAATGAATTCTCTAGTTACACCGAGAGTTGAAAGATAATACTTATGATGTGAAGATCATATTTGGTCGCCTGAGGATTCCACGTCATGGATATCTTCGAGGCCAAATCCTGGATGAAGGTCATAAGTCTAGATGTCGCTTATAATGAAGGCATAGACTAATAGAAGTGAAACGCTTTAGTAGAAGTCAGATGAAGATGAGTCCATGGTATGTGACAATTGTGGATAAACATGATACTTTGCCAACACGGATAAGAACAGCCACAAGCGTTACGAATGTGGAGCCGAAAGTCACACTGCAAAAGAATCTAGAAACCAAGGACAAAAGGTGGAAAGACATGCAAGGAAACTGTAGATATGGTTTAAACGAGTCTTGACACAAATGATTAGTGAGTAATTGATAATCATATGATCATGGAAGGTAAGTCCTCTGGAACGGAAAGGATAAAATGGTATTATAAAAGAAGATCAAGACATACCGGAAAGGAAGTCGGTTAAGGTAATTTGTTACGATAGATCAGGCAGTCTTATATGCAACGGCAAACAACAATGGATTCATAGGACAACGTGAGGCTTGATTAGTCAAGAAAGAGGGGGATGTAACATCATGGACTTCATGATCAAGCTACCTTGGACAGCTATAACTCATGAACCTTATATGTTGATGCAGAGCTGAGAATGAAAGAAGGTATAAGTAGTGACTTAAGGAGTTCTCCGAAAAGTTATGCAATGGATGTGCTCAAGAATTGCAAGGAGTGTTCTCTCTCAAGGAATAGACAAAGGGATTTTTAAGAAGTAACTATTAAGGAGGAACTGAAGAGGTTTCCTTTTTGGAATTAATATGTTTTGAACGTATTGCAAAGCAGTATATTTGCTAAAGGTTGTAATTTGACGGAATGATCATTCAGTGCTAAGTGTAATGATAGTAAGTGCAATGTTTCTATTTAAAGGACAAGAAAGAAGAGTATGCTTGTTGAAGTGATATGCACTTGGAAAGTCTGGATAAGGAAGCGTATCATCAAGGACTTCATGGACAAGCTACCTAGAAAGCTAAAATTAATTAACATCACTCGTTGATTGTAAGACAAAGGATAAACCGGTAAGTTAGGAAGCTAAGCCAATTCAAGAAAGAATGTGAATACAGGAAGTATTCCTTTTACAAGGACTAAGCAGGTTTCGAGGACGAAACCTCTTATAAGGAGGGTAGACTTGTAACATCCCGAAATTTCAAAGAATAAATAATTAATACATTATTTATTTAAGATGGAAAAGTTTACTTAAGTTAGTAGAGAAATAAAATAATAAAGATGGAAGGATAAGTAGGCTAATTAGATGAAATTAATTATGGACCAAAAAGGAAAGATGGGCCTAAGGTCCATGGGCTTAAGGGAGTATAAATACCCCTTAAAACCCTAATCCTTTCCATTTTCATTCATCTCTTTACCATAGCCTACACCATCAAAACACACACTTAACCCAATTCCCGTTTTTGAGAAAACCACCCACAAAGACACAAAGATTCCCGGAGATCTAGCCGTCGGATCGGTCTCAAATTTTAACCAAGTGTTCAAGGTATATAAATGAAGATTCTCACCGATTATATCTTAGATAAGAGATCGAGAAGTATGGATTTTATCAGCAAAACCATAGCAGCTCAAAATGAAGATTTCCGGCCACTGTTCCACTATTCCGGCGACTGTAGCGGCCATTTCTGGCGAAGGTGAGCTGATGGGTTTGTAGATCGGGATGAGATGGTTCCGTGGCCGCTTGAATCACTCTGGACGGAATGGACAGTTGGGCCTGACTTAGCTAGTCCACGAGTTCAAGCCCATACGTATTTAAACAAACCAAGCCCATTATTCTAAGTTTAGCAAACAAGTCCAATTTAGATAGATGTTGGGTTAACTAAAATACCAACTTAAATAATTGTACGGTTAATTAACAAAGTTATATATTTAACAGTTAGCCGTGCTCAATTAATGAAGGGGATTACAATTAACGGCAAGCGCAACCGAATCCAGGTGAGTTTCTAGCCCCATTTCCTTGTTATGTTTTCGGGGCTGTGTGCATACTCGATGTGATAGTTAATACACTTACCTTAAATGGTAAGTGTATGCCATGTATGATTTATGTGATAGATATTATGTTATGAGTGTGAATGAAAGCTTGTCGATACGTGAACGATCTTAGGATATTACACGTGTTGACAAGGGAGGTATGTATATGAAAGATGAATGTGTATGATATAAATATATGTACGATATATGAGTATGTAATGACTAATAAAGAAAGTATGTGTATGAGTATGTAAAGACAGTACGAACGAAGATGAAGAAAGAGGGATCAGACCCTAATAATATCTGAGATAGAGAAGACGGGATCAGACCCTTATAATATCTGAGATAGAGAAGTAAAAAGGGATCAGACCCTAATAATATCTGAGATAGACAAGAAAGGGATCAGACCCTAATAATATCTGAGATAGACAAAGGAAATAGGGATCAGACCCTAATAATATCTGAGATAGAAAAGGAAGGGATCAGACCCTAATAATATCTGAGATAGAATGGTCAGTAAATATATAAAGTATAAACTTAATAAAGTATGTACGTATGCAGGAAAGTATGATATATAAGTAAATTAGTAAAGTAATTATTATGTATCTTCGGATGCATGATTGAAGGTAAGTGAATGTATTGTATGATGTATGATTAACTAGAACTCACTCAAGCGTAGCTGACTTTTAGTATGCACGCAGGTGAGTAGGATGCGACAGTTGGCGTGAGCGGGACACATGGCAGAAGAATAAAAGCCTGGCATCTGGAGACCTTTTATGTTTTATAAGTTATGTTTTAAATTTTGAAAGACAAGAAGAATGTTTTAAGACATGTTTATGACTTGATATGTAACGTTTATGAAAGTTTTATGTTCCGCGTAAGGTTTTATTTAACTCTGATATTTTGAACTGCGTTTATGAGTAAATCCAACGTCCAAATGTGAGGCACCGGTAACGGGGCTTTACATTAGTAATCATTAATATTATTAAATAACTTTAGGAAAGAAAAACTAGTACGTATGAAATATGTAACATATGGGTATTAACCGAATCACATCGAAAATTTTAAAACGAGTCGGGTTTTCGGGTTCGAAAATTGATGAATGTTACAGTTGGGTCGTCTCGGGTCGGCACGTACTTCAAGATATTGTCGTCGGTATTTCTGGGTATCGTCAGTTTAATGGCACGGAAAACGAGGTGGTCGATACACGTTTATCGAGGTGATTTTTAGAAAGAGAGTGTGTATTCTAGAGAGAAAGAGATATGTGAAGTTGAGTGTGAGAAATGAATGGGTGGAGGTTGCTATTTATAGACTTTTTCCCGGGACCCATCGCGATACGCGATGGTCCCTTGATCATGTCATCGCGTATCGCGATGTAGGCATGATGAGTCACCCACTAGGGCTCCCACATGGCGGACGTGATGCCACGTGATGACGTGGTCACCACGTGGCAGGACACGTGCCATACTGTCAGACCTCGTCATCGCGATACGCGATGACGTTTGGTCTATGGCTGTCGCGTATCGCTAGGGCTTTAAACGAACAGAACGAACACGAACAAGGCCTTGTTCGTGTTCGTTCGTTAAGAAAATAATGTGTTCACGAACGGTTCGCGAACACTTATCGAACGAGATTTTATGTTCGTGTTCGTTAATTAAGAATATTAATGTGTTCACGAACACAAATAAAATCGGCAGAGCTTAGAGATTAAGACCGATGTATTCATCAACGTGAATAATGAAAGCATGTAACCGAATTGAACGAACACGAACAATGGCATGTTCGTGTTCGTTCATTTAACTTTAAACGAACACGAACACTTAATTGAACAAATATTTATGTTTATGCTCGTTTATTTAAAAAATGAACATTTGTGTTCGTTTATGTTCGTTTGTTTAAAACCTAAACGAAAATAAGTGAACAAATATAAATGAACATATATGAACACCCTTGGCAAACACAACATCGTCCCACTCTTAGGCTATCCCACATCGGTCGTGGACAAGAGAGATCCTTGGTTCATAAGTAATGTCCTGCCTCTTAACATCACCAACGCGTTTTGGGCAACCAAAAACTAATCCGTGAGCTCTTCGTGGGCAGAGCGGACATTATTGGTGGTGCGAGGGGCCAGATCTTACAGTTTGCAATTGAGAGATGATCGCTGAGAGGGCTTCCACGATTCCCTTAGCGATGCCGGATGACATGCTACGGCCCGAGTTGCCGGTGCGACGGTTACAGTTGATAAGGCAGGAAGAAGACATGCTAAAATGACGACACGTGAAAAAAAAAATTATTATGTTTTGATAAAAGAAAAAAATTGTATAACTATGTGAAATTTCAAGTTTTGTTAAAATTCATGGGAAAACAAAATAAAATTTTAATAACCTTAACTTTGATGAAATTGATAATTTGAGAAAATATTCATTCTTAACAAAATAAAAATAAATAAATAAAAATTTTGGCAAAAATCTCATCATTGATTTAAGAGTGTGATCGTCACATGACCACGTTTGATACAATGAGGGTAGCAGATTCGGGTACGTTTGGTGTGATATGCTTTGGCCTAATAAGTTTCACACCCTTACCGAACACTCCAGGAAGGCAACCAGGTCTGGCGATTGACTGAGATTTATGTGCATTGCAATTCCTTAGGCTCGCAAGCCTTGGTGTCAAGGGTTCGGTAAACAAGTGCGTCCCTCTTATAGTTACTACATATCCGTCCCACGAATCATCCTCAAGGAGAGGGGAGTAAAAAGGCGGGATTTCTTAAGGAATTTCCCTTTTTTTTAAAAAAAAGTCGTCCTGAAGTTTTGAAAACAATTTTTGAGAGTGAGGCATAGCCTCGGATTAAGTGTGTGCTTTTATGTACAAGAATAATATTAAATCATTAAATAATATTTAAGCTACTGCAATCAATAATATAATTCAGGGTGCAAACATGTAAAGGCATATCACGTATAGGGACCCTAAGAATGCTACTGGGCTGTTATATCTAACCACCAATCTTATAGCCTTCGGCTCTGATACCAATCTGTCACACCCCGACCAGAGGTGACGGAACATGCCGGGGCGTAACTTATTGATTGGACAGTAGCTCAAAAGACACTAATTAAAGCGACAATAAACATTTAATTTCATTAATATTAAACACGTACACAAATTCAATAATTATAACAATTACATCATATTTTTGTATGTTGAATAATATCCTAAGGTCAAACTATTGTCTTCAATCTTGAATAATATCAACTACTTGTACCTGTAACATGTATGAAAATAGTGTTTGTCAACACAAATGTTGGTGAGAATACATAAGTTTTAGTTGAGTTATATATAGAGATGAAAACCACAATTCATATGTAAATGATGAGTATTACAATTCTTATGAAAATGCAAACAACTAAATAGATGTGGACATGTTCCTATTTATACGAAATCAAAGTACTCAGGTAAGTGTAGGATCATACTAGATGAGGATAGATGAGGATGAGATACCAACCACCAAACATAAAATAAACAATTAAGCACATAGAGCATGCAATAATCACACATAAACATATATTGAATTGTGTTATGAATAGATAAGTAAATAAAAATGAGTAATTTAAATAGGGTATACATGTCACCCCCAAAATTTAAAAGATGAAAAAGGGTGATATGTAAACTCACCTTCGAGATTAAAGCCAAACTTGAAATAACAACCGAAAGCACGTTAAAGAAAATGAACGATTGAACCTCACGAACTATATATAAAAAAATATAATAATTAAAGACTAACTAATGGTATTGGGAAGTTTAAATAATATTAAATCTAATGTATAAATAATAACATAAAAACAAGGAAAAGAGCAAAAAGGAAGATGAAATACAAAATCAGTTTTTGGACAACAAACGGTTCTGTTTTGATTAAGGTATTTAAAATATCAAACAATTTTATTATAAATCAAGACTTTCCAGTCTACCAAATTAGAATGTTTTGAACAACTTTCATTTAGAAAGGTTTTGCAAATTCGTAACATAAATAGGCCAAAACAGCCATGTAAATCAGAGGGTACGAATCTGCGCACTGTATTTAAAATATTTATTGTGAATTCATAGGAATGAATTAAAATTCGTAAAAATAGTTTTTAGAACCTTATTTCAATGAAGTATATCATAGAATTCGGTGTTGCACTTTTTCAGTTTGTTATAAACAAGATATGCCTCTTTCTTTGACAGCTATATCTAATGTCAAAACTGAAATATTGCTAAAAGCAATATTCTAACGATTTCGAAAAGGATTTTGATGAAATAAAATTATGGACTTCTTTGGATATGATTATATAACATTTATTATAATATATCATCAAAAATCCTTAGGTCCTTTGAACAAAAAAAAATAATGATTCAAAACAGAAAAATAAAGATGTAAGAACGTTTCAAGTGTGACCTTCGTGTAATCGATCATCTCCTTGTGTTCTTTGTCTCTTCCACACTATACACCATGTTGTATGGATTATGTGGATTCCTAGACATGATTTTGTTATGGTCATATGACCATTTGATTAACTAGTATGAACAAGAACTAAAAATAAATAGAAATAAGATGAAGAAGATTTGAATAATTAAAACCCTACCTTTGAAATGGAAAAAAAAATAATCTCTTGAACTTGTCAAAGAGTGGTGCAAAAATGAAAGGGGTGGGAGTGGGTTCTTATTTATACTAAAATAAGGAGGTTATTTTTTAGAATGTTTTAATGATAGGAGAGTGATTTGGGGGAGGAGGTTTGACCAAAATTTGAATAGTGTAGGAAGATATTTTTCATCTTTTAAAAATAACTTTAGGTAAAAATAAATGTGACAAAAATAAATGTGACATAACTAGATTAAAATGATGTACTTTGTTTATGCATCAATAATGTTATTATGTGATGTTTGAATAAAGAAAATAATCATGAGTGTTATAATTTTTATTTATATACATATTAGTAATCATTAATATTATTAAATAACTTTAGGAAAGAAAAACTATTACGTATGAAATATGTAACATATGGGTAGTAACTGAATCACATCGAAAATTTTAAAACGAGTCGGGTTTTCGGGTCCGAAAATTGATGAATGATACAGTTGGGTCGTCTCGGGTCGGCACGTACTTCAAGATATTGTCGTCGGTATTTCTAGGTATCGTCGGTTTAATGGCACAGAAAACGAGGTGGTCGGTACACGTTTATCGAGGTGATTTTTAGAAAGAGAGTGTGTATTCTAGAGAGAAAGAGATGTGTGAAGTTGAGTGTGAGAAATGAATGGGTGGAGGTTGCTATTTATAGACTTTTCCCGGGACCCATCGCGATACGCGATGGTCCCTTGATCATGTCATCGCGTATCGCGATATAGGCATGATGAGTCACCCACTAGGGCTGCCACATGGCGGACGTGATGCCACGTGATGACGTGGTCACCACGTGGCAGGACACGTGCCACACTGTCAGACCTCGTCATCGCGATACGCGATGACGTTTGGTCTATGGCTGTCGCGTATGTATCGCGATCAAGCCTGGTGACAGATTTTTCATTTTTTATTTTTAAGTTTAAAAACTTGTCATTTTTTGTTCTTTATTTTTTTGAACTTGGTATTTTTTACCCGTTATTTTCTTGATGTTACAATTCACATTCAAACCATCAAATTTAATGAGTGAGGTATTATAATTTAGGGAGTGGTTTAAGGTGTTGTGACTTGTGAGTAGATAAAAGAGAAAATGCAACGATTTTTATGTATATTTGAAAAATTACTGTTCACCCTCTATAATTTTCTAATAGTTGTTTAAAGTGGTTGCGGCTGAAGAGAGAAAGGGCAATGATCAAGGTATAAAATAATATTAGTTAATTGAAAAGGAGATAGAAATGTAGTGTTTTATAGTGTAATTTTGGATTTAAAGATGATGGATAAGATGTGAATGCTCTAAATCTCCATCTAACCATCTATCTTAAAATTTTAAGAATTACTATATATAATAATTAAGAGTGTTGGTGCCGTAAAGGCACCGATTGGGCCATGTGGCGGCCAACCACTTACCACAATAATTTTTAAAATTTTTTTTTTGTTTTAGTTTTAGTACCGTATCGAGCATAACTGAAACCGACTGTTATGTTTTATTTTCAGTACTGTATCAAACATAACCGAAATCGACTGAGTTTGCGTCAATTCACCGTCTTACGAGTGAAACCGACAACAGTCGGGTTTCACCTATGTCTGGTTGGGCCACTTTGCGGCACCATACTTGTAAATTGCGTTTTTTTTTTCAATTTAGTTTTTGTTTTTCTAATTGAATTTTTTGTTTTGTTTTAGTTCTATTATCATAACGAAATAACGAAAGCCGATAAAAAGTCAATTTTTAATTCTAGTATCATTTGATTAACTTCCGGTACCGTAACAAACGTGATGGAACTGATTGATTTCGCCTAGACTCATCGCTCAACGTCCGGGGACGACAACGCTCAAGTTTTACCAACGTCCGAGTTTACCAACGGACACCACCCCATCTGTGCACCTCAATTTTTATATTTTCTATTTTTTTCGTTTTGGTAACGTAACGAAAACCGACCGACTGCCAATTTTGATTTTTTTAGTTATAGTATCCTAAGAACATGACGGAAACCAACTGAATCACGTAGACTCACCACATTTTGTTTTAAATCCGGTACCATAATGCATGAAACAAAAACAAACCGAATGTCAATGTTTTTTTATCTCCGGTACTGTAACGAACGTGACGAAAACCGGTCGAATTTGCGTACACTCACCGTCTCGACGTCCGGGATCAATAACGCTCGAATCTTCCCAATGTACGAGTTTATCGACCGACACCACCCATTAGTCCACCTTAATCTTTATTTATGTTTTTGTTTTATTTGGTTTTTAGTTACGATATCATAATGCAGGACACCAAAACCGATCAAATTTGCGTCAAATTATCGTCTCAACGCACGAGACCGACAACCGTTCGGTTTTACCAACCTGCCTGGCGCAACGTCAGGGTAAGACCCTAGTTTTATAATAATTAATTTCTATAGACAGGGATTCACAATTCATCTCTCTTAGGCTATGTGTAGTGAAAGGACTACAAAATGAGACGATTTGTGTCATCTGGTGTCCAGGGGCTTTTGTTTAGGGGTATAATGATGTTGTAACCTTATATATATTTACATATATAAGAACTAAAAAAAAGTTAAGAACTCTTAACAACCAAACATTTTTTAAAGTTTCTTTATATAATAACATTGTTTAAGAGTGGTTTTATCATATTATATATATAAATTTTTTATTACATATATTAATCACAAGGTTACATATGTGTAAAATTTATTTGCTAATAAATTTACATATGTGTAAAAAATAGATATGTATAAAAACTAATTTTAAAAATTATAATCGTAAATATAGATATAAAAATGATAAAACTACACTAAAATAAAATTGACAAACAGGAAATTTTATAAAAAACATTAGTTTTTAATGGTTTCTCCAAGTTTTTTAATAATTTAAAAGTTCTGTAATGAAACTTATCATCTATATATATGTGTGTATCACACACACACCATTAAAATAATAATAATAATAAACCATCAACTAATGTGATAATGTGGGTGACAAAAACACTTCCCCCTGTCAGATCGCCCATTTGTAGCCCAGGTCCTTCAATTTATAGCCCAAATCGTTCATTTCATCGCCCCGTTACGCATGACCTTGCAAAGGTAAATGGAGAGAGAGAGAGAGAAGAGTAGAGTGTACTTTAATCACTTCGAAAATTATACCTCAAAAAAGGAAGAAAAAAGAAAGTAAATAATAACAATAAAGTTTATTCTTTTCATTAATCTTAACTATTACCTTTTTGTTGCTATCAGTCCTAACTAATGAATTGGGTGCTGACGGTCTCATCTATTAACGTATTTGTTTCTAACGGTTTATGACTAACAGAATCCTAACACCGTTAGCTGCAGATCACCGGAAAAAACGTTTTCGGCCGGAAAACTCATTTTTTTTTTTCAAAAAAGCTCAACATTTCCGTCCTAAACATCTTTGTAACCTTCGGACCTTTAGGAATGTTTCTCAAGTAAAATCCCCAATTATTGAGGTCGTCAAAACCCTAGAACCATAGTGGGAATCGATTGATGGTACTCAAATGGTGGTGGTTGGTTGGTGGTGAGTTGGTGGTGGTGCCGGCGGTGTTCAGGTGGTGTTTTCTGACAAACAGTGTGATTTTCTCAACCAAAAGCGTTTTTTCGGTGACCTGCAAGTAACGGCATTATGATTTTGTTAGTTTTGGACTGTTGGAAACAAATACGTTAAAAGATGGTACCGTCGATCGCAAATTTGTTAATTGGGACCGACAACGACCAAAAGATGATAGCTATGATTAATAAAAACCACTTAAAACAATTTAAAGTGTACTAGCAATGCTTATGACATTGTTTTTCGGCACATTGTTTTTCTCTAGTGCCATCGTCCCCGGCTCGCCGCCTCCATTGTCGCCATTGCCGTCCATACACCAAATGCCGATGGCACCACATATCGTTGTTATTGCCATTAAACACCATTGCGATATCTCCACCATCACACTACTAACTCCCATAAGACAATAATAGCGGGCACATATAATACATTTTTGGTACTTTTTTCTGAAACGACTAATTTCAATCCAAGTCTATCAAAACTTTTTTTATTTGAAACAAACTATTGCCTTTTTTTTACAAATGCTCGTCTTGACCCAAGTGACCCAACTTCATTTTACTAAACCCGTTTTGATTAACATATATTTTGATTAACATTACTCGTTTTGAAAAATTAAGTTGGTTAAGCTTACATATCTTTCCCTTTCCTATTTCACTTTGTATCTGATACGAATGTATACTATTTTTTAATAGCAAGTTACATTACGTCTAAAGTCTAAACTATACTATTTATTTTTTTAATGTATATTACTCTCAAATTTATTTAATTAAAGTTTATTTTGTATAGGCCGGGATCACACGTAAACATAAAATCATTATTTATTCTCAAAATAAGTTTGAATGACATTTTGTACAATATATGCACTTGTTTTCTATAAATTCCCCACGTAAAACCTATTTGTTCTTCAACATCTTATTTAGCCCTCCACGCACTTCCATTGTCATCTCCAATATACCTATACACATATATACAAATGTCATATATACAATTTATCATGAGAATACAAGAAACTCCAACAATGAGCGTGCTAACACGTAATAACATCATGGCACTACTATGCAGGTTATCTTGTTTCATCATCATTAATCATGCATTCATCGCAGATTCATCTCCTGTGGGTTCGTTGATCGGTCATGATCACCACTTTCACATACGAAAGTTGCAAGAATTTAAGTCTAATTATTTCTTCCCACAAAAACATGTGTCTCTTTCTTCATCTTCGTCTCCATCTTCAGGAGTGTATTCTGTGATCGAGTATGGTGCGGATCCTACAGGGAAGAACGACAGCACAGATGCAATCCTTGCGGCAATATCCGAGGCCGTTTCGGTTACTGGTGACGGGTTCTTGATGCAAGGTATTACCAATCTTGGAGGAGTACGGATAAGCCTGGAAGGAGGGATTTACAAGATCAGCCGTCCGATTAAACTGCCGGACGCCGGCCTAGGGAACATCATGGTACGTATATCTTAAAATCTTAGTTTCTTTAATATCATCCAAAATGCTGTCCTTACTTCTTGCAATATTAACTCGATGCGTATTTAGATATGCATCAAAATAAAATGAAATTTTAGAGTTGTATACTACGTTTTTGATATTTCTAGTCTGTTTTTAAGGTAAAAATCATATCCAATTGTCAGTAATCAAAATCTCAGCGAGTAGTTTATTAACCATATCTCCAATATCTGTAACCCAACGAGTAAGAGTCATGAGACCTGATATTAGATATAATCATACAATGAGGTATCATTAGTCAAGGCAGACTCAACGTACTCGGAGGCATAAAACTAACTAAAATGTTGATGCATTTTTATGTTATTATTTTTTTATGTGTATAGCAGTAGAGAGTATTCAAAAATTATGGAATATTAATGATATACAATGATAATGGATATGAGATGTTCTTCCTTAGCTTTTGGCTCATCAGTGAGTTATAAATTCTAAAACAGCATACTTTCAAAAACACATAATGCATAACTCTTATAGACGGAGACCCTATGAAACTGGGAACCTAGCTAAATCGTTAACTTGATTTAGCTTACTCACGAGACGGTCCTGTCATTAGTATGTCTAGTTTTGAGCATACAAGTTTATATTGATATACATATTTGTATGTGTTTACAAGTAAATCTGGAAAAAAAAAAAAGGAAAACAAGTTGGTTCACCTGAAAGTTTGTATGATATCTAAAGTGCATTTTCTATTTGGTCATGTAGATTTAGTCCATGGTTGGTGTCTTCCATAACCACTCCAACCATCAAGAAATCTTTAATCTTCTATTTCTATTAGATAATTATTTTGCGTATTGTTAATAGGAGATTCAGATCATTGACATCAACGAAAATTCTAATTTAGGATTAAGATATACAAAACAATTATCAGTAATCATATAACCAATGTCTCTACATTTCAACATCCATTCACTTCATTTTCTTTTGGGTGTACTACGTCATCTTTGAAATATAAGACAATTAATATTGTTTGAAAATATATAAATGTCACCAAAATTCTTATATATGTATATAACAAATGCAAAAAATTTTATTAGCATTAAACAACACGATTCCTACACCATACATAGGCCATTGTTTCCCTAGTATTGTACTAATTATAGTCTCCGTTGTGGGGTAGCGTCACATGCTACCTCACTCAAAACCTTAGTTAAACATCAAAGCATGGTCGTAAAGGGGGTGCCAAGAGGGGAGACGCCCTTTAACACAAAGAGGTGGGGTCCACACCTCAATCTACTGCCTCCAACAATCACATGGACGCATACACACATTCATCTTTTTAGATAATTTTCTCGTATTTATTTATTTTTGGGTAATTAATTATGCGTTTGTTAAAAGGTAAGTGGGTTAGTAAAAGCTCATTGTTATGCAATTTTTAGTTAAACCACACAACATATAGTCTAGTGTACTTTATTAGGTCCATCACGAACATTCGAGTCAATTGTCATAAATATAACTAACGGACCTTGTTTATCCCTAAACAGATATTCGGAGGAACGCTAAAAGCATCTGACAATTTTACAACCGATAGCTATTTACTAGATCTATCATCCTCATCATCTTCCACAAATCATGATTACAAATACGAGTTCATAACAATTAAAGACCTAATGTTGGATTGCAACTTCAAGGGAGGTGGTATTCAAGTAGTTGACTCACTTAGAACAACCATTGACAATTGTTACATCGCCCATTTCACCACAACAGGCATCCTAGTACAACAAGGTCACGAGACATACATCCGCAACTCGTTCCTAGGACAGCATATAACCGCTGGCAATGACCCTAACGAACGCAACTTCACGGGCACAGCTATTGACCTACAAGGAAACGACAACGCCGTCACGGATGTTGTCATTTTCTCGGCCCAAGTGGGGATAATGGTTTCAGGTCAAGCTAATATTATCACCGGCGTACATTGTTACAATAAGGCGTACGGGTTTGGTGGGACCGGGGTGTATATAAAGGTGCCCGGGATAACACAAACCCGTATTGTTAACTCTTACTTTGATTACACAGGGATAGTGGCTGAAGACCCATTACAACTTCATGTTTCGGGTTGTTTTTTTCTTGGAGACGCGTTTATTGTTTTGAAGTCGGTTCGTGGGGTCGTGGATGGAGTAAACATTGTGAATAACATGTTTTCTGGTTCGAACAAAGGTGTGGATATCGTTCAGTTGGATCAAACAACTAAAGAGTTTAATGAGATCGGTCGGGTTGTGGTTGAAAATAATGTTGTGAACGGGATGAACATGAAGGCGACCGTTGCTAATGGTGTGACACCGGTCAATGGGACCTCGTGGACAGTCGATTTTAACAAGATACTTCTTTTTCCTAGACGAATAAAATTTGTTCAACATACGTTGATGAGTAATGGAGGTAATTTGTTTCCTAAAACTATTTTGAGGAATGTGTCAAATAATCAAGTGTTTATCGAGTCAGATTTGATGGTTGAAGGAAGTGCATCGGTCACTGTTGATCAAGGTGTAGCGCTGTGAAGCTAACTTTTATAAATTTGGTTATTTGTTTATTTGTTTTTTTTTTTTGTATTAAAACGTCCAAAACAAATGGATATCTTGATTAAAAGATTCAAAAACATTGTAATTTAAAATATTTATATTGAATGTTCTATATTTATTATGACAGTGTAATTTTTTTTACATTTGAGATTTTTTATTTATCTATGCATGTGCTAGTTTGTGAATAGCAAATTGTTGGACTCCCCGTCAATCGGGTGATACGGCATGCCATGGCCCATGGTGGATGTATGTTTAGTTGTCACATAGATAGATCCACCATGTAAAATGACGGAACACCTAGTTTCAGTTAAGGCTTAATGTCAGAAACCTAGAAACAATTTTATTATTATTATTATTTTTTTTTATTTTTTTTTTTGTTTAAATCCCCTAGACTGCCAAAAAATTACTGCCCCCCCCCACCCACCCACAACCCCAAGTCCCACATACCCTCTCCTCTAAAAAGACTCTCAAAGACTCCCCCCCTTCACTTAAGTATATACGCGCAAACCAGCTACAGCTGAACTATAGATAAATAAAAACAAATATTTATAAAAACATGTAACATTTCTAACTTTACTCTACAGTTATTTCCAGTATAGTAGTAAGTCTAGGTTTTCTATACCGTCTCAGAAGCAAAGAAGAGCAAACAACACTTACAGATGAGAGCGCCATGCACGCACCTGCCACCCACGGTGGCAACTTTAACTTCAACCACGGGAACAGAATACCAGCCGATACAGGAATCGCAATAACGCTGTAAGCCATGGCAAACACATAATTTATACGAATACGCTCAAACGTCTTTCGTGAAAGATCAATGGCCGTGATCACATCTTCCAAATTGTTCTTCATTAATACATAGTCAGCAGCCTCTATTGCAATGTCTGTTCCCGCCCCAATTGCCATGCACACATCTGCTGCAGCCAAGGCTGGTGAGTCGTTGATCCCGTCACCCACCATTGCCACTATGCTCCCGTCTTTTTGAAACGAACGGATGACGTCAGCTTTGCCAGCTGGCAGCACCTCTGCCCGCACGTCTTGAATGCCAGCCTACAGACCAAAATGGCATTTCAATTCTCTACCGGTTATGGTTAAGTTTTATCTCTAAGGGGTTAAATGGGTCAAACCTCGTTTGCAACAGCTTTAGCAGTACGCCAGTTGTCTCCAGTGACCATGATCGATCAGACACCCATTTTGAAAAGACCTTTAACAACAACAGCTGCTTCTCTCTTTAACGGATCTGCAATACCCACGACACCGATGAGTTGAGAATCATATGCCACCAAGATCCCGGTTTTTGCAGTTTCTTCAAGTTCCACCACCACGTTTTCAACATGGCTTGGAATGTTAACCCCTTTATCGCTCAGTAAACTTCTGTTACCAACCTGTTCAAAATAACTGCATGTATAAGCAACATTTGCAGAATCCTCATTCAACAGTATGATTAAACAACAAACCATAACACAGCCTATTTATTAGGATTAATATTATATATACCCTTGCAAACTTGAAAAGTTTCATATATACCCCAACCAAGACTTAAAATATCATATATACCCAACTTTAACGATTTTTTACTTAATAACCATTCTACCCCTTACCCTTATATTCATTTAACCAAATTTTTTATTTGGATTTTGATCGACATCGACAATAGAAAGCAAACTAAACCAGAGTCTCTGTCTCTCCCTTTTGTTCTCACGACAACAGATAACCAAAACAATCAAATATGTATGTTCAAATCAGATAATCGATCTCGAATCAGATAATTGAACCACGTATAATTGCATGATGATCGAACAATAAGCAATCTGATATTTTGAGAAACTATTGTTTATGGGTAAAAAAGATTGAAGTTAAAAATGGGTAAAAAAAACTTGAAGTTGAAAATGAGCGTATATGAAATTTTAAAGTTTTTGAAAAATAAGGATAAAGGGTCATTTATTAAATTGTTTATAATGAATTGAGTATATATGATATTTTAACTACTTTGTAAGGACATCTATAATATTTTTAGTTTTACATGATTATATATGATACTTTTTCAAGTTTGTTTCCGAGTCTCACCAAAATCTGCTTCTGATTGATGTAACACTGAATGCCCTTTCCAGGAATCGCACAAAAATCAACCACATCAAGAAGCCATCCCGTCATTTTTTCATCATTGATCACATTTTGAGAATCTTTGGTTACACTAGGATCCTCAAAGAAATGAAAATGGCGAGCGTATTCCATTATTGCTTTTGATAAAGGATGCTCACTGTTAGCCTGAAATAATTACACGACTCATTGAGTAATGTATGTATAATATCTATATAATGATTTGAGTTATACCTCAGCAGAAGCGACTAGTGTCAAAAACTCTCCACGGTCCATTCCTGTGAACACTTTGACAGTGGTAACTGTAGCTTTACTCTGAGTTAATGTCCCGGTCTTATCAAATATCACATAACGAACCTTTTGAGCCTGTTCTAATGCATCTCCTCCTTTGATCAGAACACCATTATTGGCTCCGACCCCAGTTGCAACCATGACAGCGGTTGGTGTGGCAAGACCAAGTGCACAAGGACACGCAACCACCACCACTGAAATCAAGAACATAAGTGAAAAATCAAAGTAGGTGCTGTTTAGAGGTAGCCAGTCTCGCGGGTAAGCTCCAACAACTCCAGTAAAAAACCTGCACTTTAATTACATAATAATGTAAAAGTATTTATTGATTATCACTACTTTAGTTTAACGAGGCATCAGTTACATACCACACCATGAATGTTGTCATTGACAACACAACAACTGTAGGGACAAAAATGCTTGCAACCTGAAACATACCAATAAAAGCACGGATGAGTATAGGCTTGTAAACGAACTGAACGCGGAGCATGTTCGTGTTCGTTCTTTTAACTTTAATCGAACAAACGATCGAACACGAACAATTAAATGTTGCTTGTGTTCATTCATTAGGAAAATGAACATGTTTGTGTTCGTTTATGTTTGTTTGTAAACAGTATAAACAGAAGGTTCACAAATGTAAACAAACGAAAATAACTCAACACTGAACATAGATGAACAAACAAAACTGAGCTAACCAGCTAAAAGTAATGTGAAGACAATGTGCTGGGCCTAAAAAGTTACTAAAACTAGATTAATTTGTAATAGATCAAAAAGAATTTAAACGAATATAAAAACGAACGAACTTAAATGAATGTAAACTAACGAACATAAATATATGTAAACGAATTTAAATGAGCAAACATTCGCGAACATAAATGAACGAATGAGACATTGGTTCATGTTCGTTCGTTTAATCAAATGAACATTTTTTTTGCTTGTGTTCGTTATTTTATTAAATAAACAAACATAAACCAACTTCCCACCAAATGGTTCACGAATTATTCATTGAACGCTCGTTTTTTTACATGACTAGATGAGTAACCTACATGCATCAAGTGTAATAATGTTTAAAATGTGTACATACAAAGTCAGCAAACTTCTGAATCGGAGCTTTTGCCATTTGTGCAGTCTCAACCAATGAAATTATCTGGCTCAAAACGGTGTCAGAACCTATTTTTGTGGCTTGAACATGGAGGGAGCCATGTAAGTTTATTGTACCTCCAATCACTAAGCAATTAGCCTCCTTCAATACAGGCGCTGACTCACCAGTAACCATACTCTCATCCACATAACTTGAACCCGAGACAATTAGACCGTCAACTGGAACCTTTGAACCAGGAACAATCTTTAATAAGTCACCAGGTTGGATCAGTAATGCATCTATTTCCCTTTCTCCAATAACACTTCCATCTGCAAGAAACCAAAAACTTAGAATATAGAGAAAAATTCCCCAAATGATCCCTGTGGTTTGATCATTTTGCAATTTTGGTCTCAGATTTAAAATTAGTTCAAACACTTGTGAGAAACTGAGAGATTACTCATTTAGTTTCCACCGTAAACCCCATTTAGTTTCTAAATAGATAAGTGATTTCATGTGACGATAATTGCGTCTTTTCTAATTTGAAACCCTAATAAAATGCTCTTTCAAACTTTATAACTCTTCACGTCGACTTCATCATCTTCGGTTTGTAAACTAACCTTAGATTTGGCGCTAACCTTCAAAGAGCATCATCACATTCAATAAACATCAACATGTGGAAATCGCCATTTACAACAACCCCGTGCTTTTATATATTTATGTTTTAAACAGATAAATGAAAGAGAACATGTAAAATGAAAAGCCATCTAAAAAAAATAAAACAAAAAATATAACCTCATAACACTAAAACTAACTTGGATTAACGGTTGGACTAAATGTGCAACTATTCCACAAATGTTTGGACTAAATTTGCAATTCTTAAAATCTTGGGGACCAAACTTGCAAAATGGTCAACCACAGGGACTATTTATGCAATTTTAACTAAAATATAATAAAACATAATTTCCTAAACCGCTAAATGTTTAGTAACATTGTGTACCTTTGTTTTGGATAAGCAGTAAAGCTGTTGAAGGTGTAAGTTCAACTAACTTCTTTATAGCATCTGATGTTTTCCCTTTTGCTATAGTTTCCAAATATTTCCCAAATAAGACAAAAGTTATTAACATGGGACTTGTTTCAAAATATGTTTGAAACCAGAACCCTGTAATTGCACCATACAAAAGTGCATAAACAGAATAGAAGTATGTAGCTGAAGTTCCCAGTGCCACCAAAACATCCATGTTTGTTGCACGATTTCGTAGTGCTCTGAAAGCCGCAAGATAAAACCGCTTTCCAATAACAAACTGCACGAGGCCTACCAACACCACACGCAACCAATCACCAATTTGGAACGGTCCAATTCGCGAGTGAAATATGGAGTTAAGAAAGGGTATATATGGACATATGAACCGCATTGCAAAGATAGGAATCTGTCATCAGGTATAAAAAAGGCTAGAAAAGATTATACACTTCAAAGGGACCAACATACCCTCAGCTAAGCTTCCCATGATCCTTATCAAACTACATTGTACTACGTAACTCATGAATGGTATTAGGCCTGTAAATGACCCGAAGTCCGAACGTTCAGTGAACCGTTCAGTGGGAAGTTTGTTTATGCTCGTTTATCTAATAAACGAACGAATATGAATGAAACTTTTTGTTCATTTATTTAACGAACGAGCATGAACACATGTCTCGTTCTTTCAATTATGTCCGTGGACGTTTGTTTACGTTCGTTCATGTATGTCTTTTTTGTACATTTTTTTGTATATTCATTTAAACTTTTTTGGGTCCATTACAATTAAGTCTACTTTTATGAATTAGAAGTATCACCTATTACAATTCAATCAGGTTTTATTTTTTTAGGCCAAACAGATTGATGTTCACGTTTACTTTTAAGTGGTGTTCCCTTGGTTATGTTTGTTCATCTCTATTCAGTTAGTTTGTTCGCTTGTGCCAGTTTTCGTTCGATAATCGTTCATTCATATCTTAAAAAACAAACATTAACGAACACGAACAATTTCATAATGAGCAAACACAAATAAGAAAACTCCGAACTTCGGGCATTTGTTCGGTTAAACTTAAACGGACCGACGCACCTAGTTCGATTCGTTTACGAGCCTAAATTGTATATGATGGTCTGTAAAAGGGTCAAGACATTATAAACCACTAAATCATTAATATAAGTTAATTTACTTACACCGAGTAACAAACTGAATAGAAAGTGGCGCCACATGTGTGAAGATTCTTCTATATTTTGAGAAACCATCCTCATATGAGGGTTCTTTACACGTACTTCAAAATCGCCAGAGCTTTCTTCATTAATTGCATCAACTAAGGCTCTAAGACCAACAACCTCAGTATCAAATAAAACATCTAACTCATTTGACATCTTGTTAAAACTGAATTGTTTCACTCCTTTCATGTTACATAGTATTTCTGTTAACATATGTTCATCCAACTCATTGGATATTCTTGTAACTCCTAACGTGATTCAATCCTGTCCACTGCTTTCTGCAAGTGAAGCTTCAAAACCAGCATCTTCGATTGCATTTACAATTTCATCCTTGCTGATTATTGAAGGGTCGTACTCTACTTCGCCTAGTGAAGTAGCGAGTGCAATTATAGCCCGTTTAACACCAGGAAGCTTTCTTAATATGCCTTCAATAGAATTAACACAAGCTGCACATGTCATTCCTCTAATTATAAACTGGCCTACTAGAGTTCCATGTGTGTTTGACTTTGTAGTGGGATGTTCTTGTAGAATTTCTGCTTCAAATCCTGCATCTTCTATGGCCTTCTTAATATCATCATCCTGAATAATGAACAACCCCGTAAACTTCCTTTTGATGAACACATCAGGTGGAAAATTACAAACAATAAACAGCATACAGCTATTGCAATGTAAGAATAATCCTGGTAACATTCATAATCTCAAATTAATAAATATGAAATAAGGACAGCAAAGACCTAAATTAAAGCAAATGTTAAGAGTCCATGGCATAGTAATAATAAATGATAAAGGTGAGTGATGATTGGAAATTTTCCATACGACTCTCTGAAAATCCAAGTCAAAATACCCCAAATCCCCAACAGGTTGTTATCTTATAAACAGTTTTATATTATAATTAAGGACGTCGTTTAACCGCAAACTCAACAACCTAATGTTTTTAGTTCATAAGAAAACTCTAATTCCTAAAACTGCATAACATACCTAATGAATGGTTTAAATGAGTAATAAAGTAGCAAAAAGTGAGGGTCACTCACATTGACCAAATTGGGATAAAAGAAGACGTCAGCTTTGTTCTGTAACAAAGCAACGGAGGCGGTGATGACGCCATCGAGACTATTAATCGCTGCATGGACGGAATTGGAGCAGGCTGCACACGTCATCCCGGTGACTCTCACCTGGATTCTGTTAACGCTTCCCTGCTTTTATCATCCTCATCATAATTATCTAAAAGCCTAACGTCCTCTAGGTTAACGCCTACCGACGAATCACAAACCTCCGTCAGCTGGAGGTCTTTCAAGGTCGGCGCCATGGATAAACAACAGCGAACCGAGCAAATTATCTGTATATATATATATATATATCGACGGAGAGAAACCCTAACCTACGTACGTATTATGGCGGGGAGAGAGAGAGTAACAAACAACGGGGAATTAGAATTAGAGGTTGACGGAAACGATTAACGAACACGATCACATTTGTATTCTTTATTTATTTCGCTTTCTAATAAAATAAAAAATTAAAAGATGGAGGATGACGTGTCACGTTAACAAATTGAAAGAGAGGAGCTCAGGGCGATTGACACGGCCAACGTGGTCAAGATTAAAAAATAAGAACAAGAACTGGGTTGGAGTCCCCTCCTTGTTGTATCAAGATTAAATTCCAACCCGTAAGCACCCTGAGTAATTGTTACTCTCTGCTTTATTGATTATGAATAATTTTGGGCTAATCGGTCAATGGTCAAATCCGGCTAAAACTGATTTCCAACGAGATTCCAACAAAAATGGGTGATTTCCGGCGAGATTCCGACCAAAATTAACGGTTTCCGGCAAGATTCGATCAAAAACCATCACTTTCCGACGAGATTCAAGCAAATTTTCGCCCAAAATGTGTTTATGTATGTATAAAACTGAAAATTACATATAAAAATGCGTGTCTATATATATAAAATTGAAAATTTTATATTAAAGTTTGATCCAATTAATACCGATTAATCGTTAGTCCCCGCCCAACTACCCGACTAACGATTGTTACAATACTTTCTGCACCATATATGCTAATAACAACAAAATCTTTGTAAAACCAAATGTAACTCCCTACTTTTAACATATTTGGTTTAAGTAGAAACACCAGTGGAATGGTCCTATAAGATTTAAAAAAAACAAAAAAATTAAAAATAACATTTAATTCTAAAGCTAGTTAAATACATGTTGTTAGTTTAGTCATACCACTTTCTCAGTCAAATCAATTCAATAGATCAAGTTAGAGGTGCACAAATCGAGTTTAACATTTAATTCTAAAGCTAGTTAAATACATGTTGTTAGTTTAGTCATACCACTTTCTCAGTCAAATCAATTCAATAGATCAAGTTAGAGGTGCATAAATCGGGTTTTTCAAATACCAGGTATGAAACCGGGTTCGGGTATGACCGAGTATTGGAAAATTGGGTATTGGCAATAACCGGGTTGGGTTGGGTTGGGTTGGGTTCGTGTCCGGTTATTGTCTCAAAAAACCATACCTTATGTATCGGGTTCGGGTCGAGTATAGAATCTGGTATTTAAATACCATATTTCCGGGTATTGTAAAAAACCCTATTTTCGAGTTTTTTATGGCTATTTTTAGGTATTTTTCGGATATATATTGGATTTTTTAATGGGTTGCACCTTTTAGGATTATTTTTCCGGGTAATTTCGGGTAATATCGAGTATTTGTAAAGCCCGGTTCGGGTATGGAAGCGGTTCGGGTTTTCGGGTATTATCGGGTACAAATCGGGTCCGGTTCCGGGTATGAGTTTTGGTACTGAAATGCAAACCCTATCCGTACCCTACGGGTACGGGTTTGGGTATTAAAACCCCGGGTATTAAAGAAAACCAGTTCCAGTTATTTTTATCGGGTCTAGCTCCGGGTTTTTTGTGCACCTCCAGATCAAGTGACCAATTCGTGCACATTGAAAATCTTAGCGCATGGATAAGTTTGTGGCCAGGACATTAACAATTTGTGATTTCGGGTATGTTTGGCAAAGAGCTTTTAAAAGATTTAAACTACAAGCTTTTAAGTAAAGGTCATATTTATTGAAAAGTTTTGTTTGGTTAGCGTAGCTTGAAGCTTTTAGATTATGAGAAAAATGTAACATCCTGCTTTTGGTTATAATGATAAAATAAATTTCGTTTATTTGATAGTGGGTTGTTATCGGTTTAGATGATTAGAATATGAGTTGGGCTAGTGTTGGGTGAATGGATATGAGTTATGGACTCGGGTTATGAAAGAAAGAAGGAAAGACCATGGGCTTAAGCCCATGATCCCTAAATATATAAACCATAAACACCACTAAATTCCTCATTTACACACATTCCATACACCTCCCAAAACACACACTTAAGCTCTCTCTCTAGTCTCTCTCTCTCTAGACCGAAACCAAGAAGGAAACCGATCCCGACCCAAGTTAGTCGTGCATAGCTCAAGAAGGGAATAACCGTAAACGGTGAACGCAACCGCATCGAGGTGAGTTTCTAGCCCCACTTCCTTGTTATGTTTTCGGGGCTGTGTGCATACTCGATGTGATAGTTAATACACTTACCTTAAGTGGTAAGTGTATGCCTTGTACAATTTATGTATGATGATTGCTTGACGGTGCGTGAACGATCTTCGGATATTGCATGTACCGTCAGGTGGTAGCTAAAGACGTGATTGCTATGTATGATATAAGATTATGAATATTTATGATGTATGCATAATGTACGTATGATATGTTAATGGTACGTGAACGCTCTTCGGAGATTGCACGTATTGTCAGGAAAAGTATTTAAGGACATGTATAGTATGAAGCTATGGAAGAAAGGGTACCGGACCCTAATAATATCCGAGGATGAAGGGTGACCGGACCCTAATAATATCCGAGGATGGAGGGTACCGGACCCTAATAATATCTGAGGATGGAGGGTACCGGACCCTAATAATATCCGAGATATGTAGGGTGAAACGCCCTTTATAATGTATGGTTAGATGTGAATGTGTATGGACGAATGCTGATCTTGATATGTATGTAATGCGTACATTCGGGCACGTATATGTGTATGAAAAGTAAGTTATGTGATTAACTAGAACTCACTCAGCGTAGCTGACTTTTAGTATGCACGCAGGCAAATAGGTTGAAGCAGTTCGCGTGACTGAAGACACATGGCATGGAATCGAAGATACTGACATCTCGAATAAATGTTGTGTGATGTTTTAAAGACTATGTTTTGTTTTAATTGACTACGAATGTTTTATAAGACATGATTTGATGGTTATGTAAAATGTTATGGTTGAAGTTTTATTATTGCGCGAAAGTTTTTATTAACTCTGATATTTAGAACTGCGTTTATGAGTAAATCCAACGTTAAAGTAGGGCTACCGGTAACGGGGCCTTACAAAAAAGCTTGAAGCTAAAAGCTCCAACGCGTTAAAGCTACAAGCTTTTAGTATTTCAAATTTTACAATTTTGGTACTTGAACTTTCATCATCTTTTGTTAATTCAAAACAAACTACTCCCATGAGTTTTTAAAAGACCGTTACGTTTTCACACGTTAATATTTTTTTAAAAAAATTGCATCATAAAAACAAACATTTTATTCTCTTTAATTTGAGTATCATATTGTTATACTTCTTTAACTTTTAAAAATTAACATATTATGTAAATATTGGTTAGGATCGACAATAAGTCGAGTAAGGCAAGCCTGGGTCATGTGTAAGACCAAATTAGGGTCGGAACGAGTCGATGCAAAAAGGGCTAATTTAGTGTGGTTCATGTTGGTACGGTTTTGAGTCGAAAGTGTTCAAGTCAGAATAGGTTTCGGATTAAAACAGTGCACCGCGCAAGCCCTCAGCTAGTTTTATTAAAACTTAAAAGCTCTAAATACTGTACCAAACACCTAAGTATTTCTAAAATCTACAGCTAACAGCTACCAGCTACAACTTCCAGCCACCAGTTTTCAGCTACCAGCTACATCTATCATCTAGTTTTGCACATCATGTTTAACTAACACCACAATGCATTCTTGTGTTCATATAGTTTAACATAACATTCTTATGCTACATTTATTTAGGAATAAACACATACTGGTTATTAATAACTGACCACTTCCAACTCCTTTGGTATATAAAAAACTTTATCATGGTAGTTTTTCTACATTACCATATATGATCTACCATATCCTCTTACACTTCATTTCCATCTACATATCTATAGCTACTAGAAGGTCGCATTAGCACCATGTGTTTCGTCATTACATTCGCGAGATGAAATAATCAGCACATTGTCCGATGTATTCTTGTTACTACAACATGTTTCCGGTAAAAAAATAATTTTGTTTTCTAAGTAAAAAATATAACTGTAAGTTTTACCATTTCCATTACCATAACATTATATGCATAACCATAGAAAAGGACATGCCATCAACATCTTAGATGATCAAAAATGGTTGCCTTACTCTTCACAGTAAGGTAAAACTGACTTTGGAGCTGCACTATTTTATTTGAAAACTTAAATATGCCTTAGTGTTGTAAATTAAGAAATTTAAATAGAGCAATTGACTTGCTATAAAGGAGGTAATTTGAACAAAACATGTTTTATTCATCCACCATCAAGGAACGTCTAGTCAAATGACTTTAAGAAACGCACACATATAATCGTTCCCAAACTAGTTACAAACATAGTTTAACAACAAAAACACCACAAAGATAATAACAATTCTTGCAAGTTGCGACAAGGATGGCAATTATTGTAACAAAGAGAGCTCCGGTATGCAATAATGCAGGCTATATGCTGTAGTTAACTGGCAAATCGGTGTCTATCATGAGGTGCAAGATAGTCAATATTCGGGCCCAATGGAGTGATTCCGTTGGGGTTAATGGAAGGATGACTTCCATAATAATGTTTCTTGATATGTTCCATGTTAACAGTGCTACTCATACCTGGGATTTGGAACAAGTCTTTTGTGTAGTTAAGCAGATTCGGATACTCGCGCAGCAGTTTCTTGTTGCACTTAAAGTGAACTGCATAAACCTGCATTTATATTGAATTATATAACTAATTAACTTAATAATAATAATAATAATAATAATAATAATAATAATAATAATAATAATACGCGCTACCAACGATGCCTAGGAGTTGAAGCAAGACTGATTTTTCAGGGAGAAAAAAATTAATTCCATCTCTAATTCTAACTACTTTCTCACGGCGTAATATAATCTGGTGCTGATAAAAAACGTTCCAATAATAACTTTGAAAGTGCACATCTGAACACCTATAAAGACTAAAGAAGTTAACCCGTTGTGCGACGATGCTAAACAGGTCGTGTTCGTGGGTTAGAGGATCGAACACAGACAAACCCAAAAACTTGACATGAACCTGAAAATCGTGTCATATACGTGAACCCAAACCCGATACAAATATTCGCTGGTTGAGATGAACACGACCCGTTTAACCCAAAAAAGTTATTTTTCATATTTGGCACTATAATACTCTAAAATTACCAACAAAACATACAAATGTATGCAAAACAATTACGTTTAAAGTATACATGTTGTCAATTTTTGTTTCAATGTATAAAGTTTGCATAATTACCCAACCATATTAAGTCGTGACATAAAAACACATTTTAAAATATAAAGGGGTTACCCATTTAACCTGCCAGTGCCAGGTCAACCCAAACCCAACCAATTTAGGTAAACGCATTCATGGTTCGACCGAAACTGGCACGAACCCATTTAGACTAAACCCAAACCCGTGAATTCCACGTAGGCAACAGTACAAACCTCATCAAACCGTATGAGGGTAACAAACAGCCGAATATCTGCCTCTGTTAACGAGTTCCCACATAAGTATCTTTGTTTTCCAAGTATTTCTTCACATTTGTCTAAAGCTTCGTATAACTGTTTAGCAGCCTACATAAGGACAAATAATAATGAGAATTCATTATACTTTTATACTAACATCAAAAGTTAAAGTAATACCTCCTCATAAGGCTCTTGCTTCTTAGCAAATCCACATTTGTAAACCCCATTGTTTATCCCACTGTAAATCCACTCATTTAATTCATTAATTTGGGCTTGTAAATGAGAAGGGTAAAGATCCAATGATGGATTCTCTGCTATTTCATTGAATTCAATATTCAACATGCGAATGATCTCCTCACTCTCATTATTCACAATAGTCTTTAGTTTCTTATCCCATAGAACCTATAACCAATCATCATAATTCATAAATAAACTATATAAAAAGTTATAAACGCTCATATAATTCAGTATACATACAGGAACGGTGTATTTTCAAGAGTAGTTTGCACCAGCAAGCTCATATAATGCGCGCACGGTTTTTGCTCCATTAATATGGTCTGGAGCAGCCCCCGGTTGCTCGGTCTCGGTGTCAGGAAACACCCATCCCATGTGCTCGTCGCTTTCCTTTGTTCTCTCCCATATGGGTTTAACTGACTGAAATTTAAACAAGTATAAAAATTAATTGCTAAAGGTCTAAGGTTTTACAAATAATTTAACAAGCTGAGTTAATTACATGGACAGTCCCATATTGTTCACTCAAACGTAACACGGATGGTCCTTAAGAGTAGATGGACGTTACGTTTTGAGAATATAATATTAAAAATACCCAAAACACCCTTGCATTCAAATTTAAAAATTATTATCTTTTTTAACTCTAACCCTCCTCTGGCGTGTTGCATTGTCACCATAACTTGAGGACATCAGGAACTACTTGTGTAATTTTAGAAAAGTGGGGACTATACATGCAATATGGGCAAACCACATGGGCCATCCGTGAAACGTCACAATGACTCGAAACTGTAAACATACCGTGAAACTAATGGCCTTGTCGAGTCCTTTAATCTGTAAGTAGGCAAGGCACCGAGAGGCCCAAGGGCATGCATAAGACACATATAAATGGTATCTTCCAGGTTCGGCTGGAAATTTGGCGTTTGGATCCCGTGAGATCAAACTACGAAACGTCGAAGGAGTTCTAATAAAGGCACCGGTTTTAGACATTTCATCCAATGCAGAGCGAGCCATTTGAAGATTTTGCTGCACAAAGAGGTCAAAAATAAAAGTCAGATAGTATCCAAAAATGAATCCCTTGTTTTGATACTGATCAATATTAGATAACAGAAGATATCCGACAAAGAACATCAGTTGTAAAGAAAAACAAAACAAGGGGGGGGGGGGGGTTTGGATGTGGGAATAACCTATTATGACTATGATATCCTGGCTATTTAGGTAAAAAAAGATGTGATTATGATCGAGATATGTCATACTTAGGTCAAAATGAGCTACTATCCCTAAATGTAAACAACCGATTATGATTCTCTAGCTGCAATAATGGACCAATTTGAAAACATGTATCCAAACAACCAGCAAATTGTATCATCTTAATTTTATTAGTGTCTACAGATCAAATTAGGTCAAAATTTGTCGTAAGAACTAAAATCCTGTATGTTTGGGAGGAGTAGAGTAACGAGAAAGTTGGCTTGATCAAATGAATACTCAAATTGATAATGAATATAATAATAATAATTCCTTTAATTAACGTGTGTTCTGTCAAAATGAAACGTGGATAGACTCACGATCCAATGAAGCAACCGATATCAATCAAACGAAATTAAGAAAACACAGTTATAATTTTCAAGTGAAATGCTGTAGAAAATGATTGATAATTTAAGATAGAACTGATGATGAGTGAAAGATAGGTAACCTGGAGAAGAGAAGAGAGTGTTAGATTGAGGATGAATGGAAGGTGATCATCATAATTTTATTTATAAAACTAATATATTCATGAGTCATCACCTTCGTCATGGTCCACTTCGGCTGCTGCACTGCACCGTTTGCTATTCTTAGTTAAACCTTTTTTTTTTAAATTACGAAAAGTACATAATTAGTTAGAAATTTTAAAACACCGAGTCTCATTTCACGAAGGGAGGGGAGGGAAGAAGAGGAATTATGACAGAAAAGAAAGCCAGGGGAAGGAAAATATGTGATTTTATTTTGTGTTTCCGAGTTTAATGAAAAGGGAAGGAAAAGAAGGGAAATTAAACATTTTAGATGTTCCCGAGTTATGAAGAAAAGAAAAGAAAGATACATTTTCCTATTATACCCTTTAAGTAAACTATTATATGGAGTTAGATATAAGGGGGTGTTTGGTAGAGAGATTTGAGGGTGGAGAATTAGGTTTCTCTTGTTTGGGAGAATTAGGCGGAGAATTGGGCGGAGAATTGGTTTTCTCTGAGAATTGGGTGTAGGCAAAAAGTAGAGAAATCCAATTCTCTCCATTTTGAAGAGAAATGGAATTCTCTCTGCTTCTAAATCGCGTCTCTGCTCTACTCCGTTCGCGTATGATGATGATGATGCTCCGACCGGCGATGGTGATGATGATGTCGACGTCCGGCACGGCGGCCGACGCCGCAGCCACGTCCGTTCGCGTCTCTGAGCCAAAACGAAACCCTAAATCGCGAGGCGGTGTTGCGAGGCGGAACCCTAAATCGCGGTGTTGATGTTGCGCGGCGATGATGATGACGCTCTACTCCGTTCGCGGTGTTGCGACGCGTCTCTGAGTCACCATTTCTCCACCATGATGATGCCGAGGCGGAACCCTAATCACGTCTCTGCTCCCGTTTCTCCACCCATTTCTCTATTGTACCAAACAAAGGAAATGATTGTCAATTCTCCACCCATTTCTATTTCTCTCCAATTCCATTTCTCTCCCATTTCTATTTCCATTTCTTCCCATTCTTTTTCTCTGTACCAAACACCCCCTAAGGGTAATTTAGGAATTGATAAAAGTTATAATTAAACATAAATACTTTCTCTCCTAATCTCTTCAATTTGGAAGGAAGATAATATCTATTTTTTTTTGTCATAACGAAGTTTTATATAATTTACTATAAAACGATTACAATAAAGTGGCAGGCAAATGGGCAATAAGCTGCGCCGCAACCCCCTTTTGAATAGCAAAGCCAATCCTGCTAAAAACGAAGCTTTGGGACCTAGAAGCTGAAGAGGTTCCGTGTACGACGCGCTGAACCCTACTAAAAAATTTCACAGCCTCTGGAGCCAGAAACCAAATGTATCAAAGACAAATGGTAGAAAGACATGTTGATTATCTAAACAAGCTTTCTCGTGTTTTAAACAAATTTTAAACAAATTTAAAAATGAATAGTTAATTTACAAATTCAAAACCGGGTATTAATACCCGGTCGTACCCGGTTCCAATACCCGAACCCGATTATACCCTACCCGGGTATATAGGGTTGAGTTTTTCTCGTCAATACCCTACCCGATTTCTCTCAATACCCGATCATACCCGAAACCAATTTCATACCCGAACCCGGGTATTAGAAAAACCCGATTTGTGCACCTCTATGTTACCCGTTTACCTTCTATATCAATTTGAAAGAACCAATAATATGTGCTAGGGGTGTTCATGGTTCGGTTTCAAACCATGAATCATTCGAACCGGTAATCGGTTTGGTTTCACGGTCGGTTAATTTCTTTAAAAGTTGATCGGTTGGTTTCAAAGTTTTTAAACCGTAACGAACGGTTTAGTTTACGGTTTATACCAAAAACCGACCGTTTAAAACCGGACAGTAAGGTTTTTATTTCATATGATATATATTTTTTTAACTATTTGTATTTTATATTAAACTTAACTAACATAGAATACACTCATGATCCTGTAAATTATTAAGTTTATGTAATTCACTTATTCTTTCTCTGGTTATTACTTTTATCAGTTTATGTTTTTCCATTTTCTTTTATGATTATACATGAAACTCGACTTGAATTCTAAACTTTCCTTTTTAATTTTGTTTTTTGTATTTTTAATATTGTATGCTGCACTGCACATCAATTGTATTCTGGTTGTTTGAGCACTGGACAATTTTTTAACATTTTTTTTGTGTAAACTCTCACTTTTTTAAACATCTTTATGTATTTTGTAAGCATAGCATGCTGTAAGATTATATTATGAACAATTTGATTAATTCTATACAGCTTCTATTAACAATTTCATTTTATGTAAAGGCCAAAAAAACCCAACCCCTAAAACTAAACCGGAAGTTCGAAACAGTTCATTTTGGTTTGGTTTTAAATCTCAATGGCTCGGTTATGGTTTTCGGGCAACAAAAAGGCGCTAGTAACGGTTTTGTTACAGTTTAACCTAAAAACTGTTAAAACCGAACCATGAACCCCCCTAAGAATTATGTGCATTATGCACAAAATAGTTGACTTTTTATACTAAAAAAATTACAAAGCTTGCCAAAACACATTCTAAAACTAAATTTATTTTTAACACACTTGTTATTAGTTTTTGTCGCTCAAGCGCAATTGAAAACAAAAACTGAGCTTCAGTTTATTTATGGTTTCATTAAAATTTTATAAAAACTTTAAACTTAAGCTCTTCAATAGCATTGTTATTTTATATATAATTGTTAGGAGATTTGGTGACGTTTGGCGGCACCTTATTGGTGCAATTCTTTATTTATATTTTTTAGTTATGGTCCGTAACTAAAATTGACCGAATGCTAATATTTTTTTTGTCTTGTTTTAGTTCTGGTATGCAACGAACTTGACTGAAACCACCTCAACGTTTGAGACCGAACCATCATTCGAATTTTACCGACATGTGCCGTAGCAGCATGGCATATAAACCACCCGTTAATGTTATAATAATATAATTCACTCGTTTTCAACTTTAATGTACGAAATAAAACTCGTTTACAACATGAATAACATCATTCGAGTAAAAGTTATACATATGATATTTGAAGGACTAAATTCATAACATTGCTTTATAAAATTAAAACTAGGTCAAAACCCTTAAAACATCTCCCCTGCAAAAACCCTTACTCTTTCTCTTCTTCATCTTCACTCATCAATGGGTGCCGCCATACCACCATCAACCGACGCCGCCGTCAACTCCGCCGTGGACGCCTTACTGAAATGGAAGGCCAAACAGACCGATTCCCACAACCCACAACTCTTACCTTCAGACGACTTCATCTACCTCAACTTCACCCTCAAAAAACTCCCACAAAAACGAACAAACCCTAACAAAATACCACTTCCTAATCCGATCGTCTCACCCGATTCATCCGAGCTCTGTTTAATAATCGACGACAGACCCACTTCCAATCTCACCTCAAAGCTCGCTAAACAGAAGATTAAAGCAGACGGGATTGGGGTCAGTAAGGTTATCAAGCTTTCGAAGCTCAGAACAGATTACAAGCCGTTTGAGTCGAAGCGGAAGCTGTGTGACTCGTACGACATGTTCTTTGCGGACAAACGGGTTATTCATCTTTTGCCTAAGTTGTTAGGGAAGCAGTTTTTTAGGAAGAAGAAGTTGCCTTTGGGTGTGGATTTGGGTCATAGGAATTGGAAGGAGCAGATTGAGAGAGGCTGTGCTTCCGGGTTGTTATTTTTCGGGTCCGGGACGTGTAGCGTGGTGAAGGTTGCCAAGGTTTCGATGACGAGAGATGAGATTGTGGAGAATGTGGTGGCGGCGATTGAAGGGGGTGTCGGGTTTGTGGGGAAGAAGTTGGGTGGTGTGAGGTCTTTGCATTTGAAGTTTGCGGATTCGGTTGCGTTGCCGGTGTATCAGGCGTTGCCGGATATTAAGTTGAGGATTGAGGGTGTGAAGGGAAAATGTGAACTTGAGGAAGGAATAGAGTCTAAAGACGGCGAAGTTCATGAAATGAGTCTTGACGGTGATGATGTAGAGGGCGAGGTTGAAAATATTGATGTTGATGAGATTAATGGTGAATTAGATGTTGATGATGATGGTGGTTCAGATAAGAAGAAACGAAAAGGGGATGAAGTTGAAGCGGGAAAGAAGAAAAGATTGAGAAAGGGGAAGGTTGATGGGGTTAGTGATGATTCGCGTGTGAAACCGGCAAAAAAGAATGTTAGTGATGGAGTTGAAGTGGGAAAGAAGAAACGATCAAAAAAGGAGAAGGTTGTTGATGTTAGTGATGATTTGCTTGTGAAACCGGCTAAAAAGAGTGTTAGTGATGGAGTTGAAGTGGGAAAGAAGAAACGATCAACAAAGGAGAAGGTTGATGATGTTAGTGATGATTCGCGTGTGAAACTGGTGAAAAAGAACGTTAAACCGAATAAAAGGAAGGCGGTTGAAGAAAGTGATGTTAAGACCAAGTCTAGTGATAAATTAGCCAAGAAAAAGGGGAAGAAGCAGAGTGTGGATTCTGGGAAGAAGAAAGTAAGGTCAGTTTTGAGAGTTTAAAGTTTTTGTTTTGATGATGGTATCTTATAGAATTCGATTAACAGGTTTGAATTCTGCATTTTTGTTATGATAACTTGTTTTGGATTATGTTTTGTTACATTATTAGTTTGGGAGTTTGCGGTGCACTTTTCAAGATTTTTGTTGGGAGATTGTGTTGAATTAAAAGTGTCTTTGTTTGAAAACTATAATTGTCTTGTTAAGAACTTAAGATCGAATGAAACCATAACAATGAATCTAGGTTTTGAATATTTAAGCTTTAGAATCAGTTTTGCCATTTGTTTTTGTTGGTGATTTATAATAAACTGTTGTAATTTTGTAAAAAGCATGCTGTTTTTTTAATTCAGTTCAAATGAAAACTGAATTGGAGCTGTAAATAAACGAGCTGAGCTGGGTCGTTTGGTTAACAAGTCAATGCGAGTTTGGAACTTTGCCTTTGAAAGTCACAAAAGCCATGACTTGGTAATTTAAAGTAGTAATTATCGTTACCACATGTCTGTCATCGTTAAAGTAAAATAAAGGATCATAAGTTTTAAAGTAGTTTAGAAGTGAAGCTGTTCTATTGGCATTACAATTTACAGCCGTGACTTACTAATATGGTCAGTCCTTTTCTTCACTAAGCTTAATGAGTAAACAGCATCCATAAAATTTAGAGCTAGACTAAAATGATATTTGATCTTTTTAACCTTCATGTGTCAGAATTCCCCCTAATTTTCCTCAAATAAATAAAAAAGATGCACATTTGATGGTGATGATATGAACAGAGGGAGGTCGACAACGATTTCCCTATCTCAAAGCAACCGTACGGTCCATACCAAAACAACTCGTTCCCATTATTGACCGTGTTCAAACAACGTCAACTTGTAAAATTCATTTAGTTAATTAAAAGGAAGAAACAGAAATGCAACTTCAATTATACCTCTGGAGAAGATCTGGTCGATTAAGAAGTTGTGATATGATGTGAATTGGATAACTCCTATCACCTATATCATTGCTATCCTATTCTCGGAATCACCTATATCGTGCATATCAAGATTTGAATTCACTGCATAACTATAGTTATACACTTCATACAAAGAATCTTCAGGTAATTATATTTGGAATTCTCAGTTTAACTTATGACAATAAGTTAATGGGCAACGAAGATATATCGAAAAAATTATTGGTAAGATAGGCATGCCTTTAGTTAATGTAACGATTATAACTGGCGTTAGCGAATATAATGTTAATTAACGATTGTTTTGTTAATTTGTATACAATGTTGAGGAACATGATAACTTCTTATGGCTGTGAAAATAAACTACAGTCCTTTAAAAAAAGATGAGAATGTATGAACACCAACAACATGTTCTAACGTATTTTTGACAAGCTACAAACAATTAGAAAGATATGTCTGGATCAAAGTTACCCAAGGAGAACTTTTGGCCTCATGCCCCATCATATTTATTGTGTTAATTTATATAATGTAATCTTTAAGTACTTTTTTTTTGTTTGAATGACTAGCAAATAATAGACTGCCTACACTGGGTAACCCAATAGTAAAAGGCGACATGATCGCAGACAACACTAGGTAACCTAAGTTTACCATCTCCTGTTCCGGGGAAAATCTGTCGACTGAAAGCCCAAAGTGGTAAAACCCAGTTGAGATCAAATTCGAATTTAAGACCTTGCGGCCTTCAACCTAAATCTTCATTTTTCTTCAATGGCAATTGAGCTAAAGCTGCAATATTTAAGTACTTGAATAAGGTTAGATAAACACGACCATATACTGGTAAGCATGAGTCCAAATAGCTTATCATCCCTTTCCCCTACAACAGTAAAATAGGCCTCAAGCCATTTTGCAACTAAGATAATACTTCATACATCAAATGACTCTCAGCTAGTTGACTCTATAATTGTAACATTATCAGTGCTTGGAAATATGTTTATTGTTTACATGACCAGGTACAAAATATCATATATACTTATGATTAAAGCATGCTAGTCTTACTCCAACCATGTAAACAGATGGTCTAAAAGTAGTGTTGACGAGATCCCTAAGAAGAATGATATTTAAAATTGGTCTACGCTAAGTGTGCTATTTAGTGTTTGTTCAACAAGGTGTTTTATCTAATCGCATATGCATAGAGCCCGCTGCATTTGCGAGTCAGATGTAACGTCTTCTAACAAATATACTAGTCATAAAATTTCTTAGTAACTAGTTAAATGCATGTGTTTATTTTATGAATCTGACACGAATAACCTGAAATTTGAAGCGATTCGAATTCAAATTAAATTTCAAAGCATTCCAATCAAATCTTTATTCAGACCGAATTTCTAATCTCAAACTAATAGATAATATTTTTGCACGTGTGGTTCTGCTCGAGCTTTTCAACTTTGCGTAGAGTTCTATTACTATTAATGAGTGGCTCCGAGATTTCTCATAGGCACAGGCAGGAGGTAATTCAGTCTGAAACAAGAACATAAACAGTCTCTTGAAAAAGTCTGACACCTGTCCGGTGCTGGAAAGTCGAAAGGAAGAAGAGCCTCTAGGGTCATTCATCATCCTCCTCTCTTCTCGCTCTGTCTGCTTAATGCCTTGTATTGAATCGACTGGTGTTTATAAAATTAATTTTAATTTGGTTTATTTGAATAGATGTTCGAACGAATTTAAATACACATATTGTGCCGTGGCTAAATTCTAGCAATCTTAGCCGACAGATCCTATTTGTCATCGACACCATCTATCAATCCAAAACTGAAAAGGTACCAAATAGTATACACTCCTCGTCAGTTTGTTTATATCTTGCTAGCTTTAAATCTCTACGAATTCTAACTGCCAGATGCATTAATAATAAATCACCAACGGTAACCTAATTATGGATGCTTGCTGTTTCAATTTGGGAAATTAGGGTTTAGTTTCAAATTTCTCAACTTGTTTTGCATATGCATATGTACAATTTGGTAGTAAGTTTGTTTGAGGAAGTGAACTATATATATGGCATTGTACTCATCCGCTTTTACCTCGAATGCTTTATATGTATACAGTCACAACTTCTTTGACTGTTTATATATGTACTGATTTAGTTCCACCTGTGTCTAAAGGTTGTGTGATTTATGTACGCGCCAACTTCCTTGACTGTTTATTAGACAACATATATTATATTCATTGGCTGAAAACAAATCTGGTTAAGGAGATTGATTAAATATAACTAAGTATGTATGATTTATGTTTTCAACATTTTCTGCTTGATGCTAATGTAAATAATGTTTCAACTTTTAAGACTGTTTAAATGCCTGTTCAGTCATGCTATCTAAAGCAATAACCTTTTATTTTATTTATAGGGCATCAGAAAGCTTTGCTTTGAGCTTCTTGATTTGAAGGATGCAGTAGAGAATTTATGTAGCAACACAAGGACCAAATACTTAGCTTTTCTGAGGTAATCCTCTCTTTTTTTTCACAAACATCAAAAAGTGATCTTAACATTTTTATTGTGCATTATTATATCTATTTATTAAAAGGTTATCAGAAGAGGTTGTGGAAACGGAGCACGAGTTGAATGAGCTAAGTAAGAATATCTCTACACAAAAAATTTTAGTACAGGACTTGCTGAGTGGTGTCTATCATGAACTGAGTGAGTGGAGCCGAGCCAACCCAGACCTCATGAATCCTGAACAACTTAAGAAAGAAGACAAAAACGACATTTTAGCTTCGAATAAAACAGAAGATGAGATGAAAGCACATCTATCAAAACTTGACGTTCTTCTCGCTGAACATAAAGTAGAAGAAGCTATAAATGCAATAGAAGCAATAGAATCAGAAGAAAGAAAACACCATTTATCGAATGAATTCTCATCATCGTTTAAATGCGCTTTTCTGAAACAGAAAACGTTACTCGAGAGTCAACTCGTTGAAATGACGGATCAAACATTAATCAGTGCTACTGAGTTAAAAACCGTGGTTAATGGTTTGGTAAAGCTTGGAAAAGGTCATCTAGCACATCAACTATTTCTGAAAGCAAAAGGCGCACGCTTACAAAAAAATATTAATCTCTTTCTTTCATCATGTGCTTGTTACCCTGAAACATTTCCCGCTACATTATCTAACCTTATATTTTCCACAATTTTATCAACAACAAAAGAGATGAGCTCAATGTTTGGAGATGATATGGTTTACAGTAACAAAGCTGTTCAATGGGCCGAATGGCAGATTGAACTGTTTGTACGGGTGGTTAAAGAGAATGCACCTTCTTCTGAGACGGTTTCAGCTTTACATGCTGCAAGTGTTTGTGTTCAAGCTAGTCTTAACCACTGTTCTGGCCTGGAATCACAGGGATTGAAGCTTTCAAAGGTGCTTTTAGTGCTTTTGCAGCCATATATTGAAGAGGTTTTAGAATTGAATTTCAGAAGGGCGAGAAAACTTGTTTTTGATTCTGGAATTGATGAGATTATGCCATTGTCGCCCCGACTTGCTTCACCGTTGTCTACCTTTGCTATATCTTCTGATGGCCTGCTTGTTGATAGTGGCACAAGGTTCATTTTCATGGTCAAAGTGAGTAAACTTCTTTTTATTTATGTACAATGGTAGTTTACAACTATCATTATTAGTAGTATGGTATTTATTAGATAATTGATGTTTTAAACATGATTAGAAATCCTTTAGTATTACTTTAGTAGTGCATAAGTGTAAAGAAAACAATTTAGGAGTGGTTTGTACACATTTGAATACAATTTAGGCGGATTTTGACTGGTCTAACCTTTTGATCCATTTTCTTTATATTTAATTTTATTTTTCATTTTATCCTCTTGATCTGTTATTTATATATTACAAGCTGAATTGGCCCACTTTCATAAGAATTTATTTGCAATTGGGTCCAAGTGGTAATAATTCATATCTTCAACATATATATAACATGTAGGGTTAGATTCTCTTCAGTTTCAAAAAAGTTTAAGAACTTAAGAACTCCTAACAACCAAGCATTTTATGCATTTAGTATTATTTGAGTGTAGTTTTAGTATTATTTGAGTGTAGTTTTGTCATTTATTATATGTAATTTTGTGATTGCACATATGTAATTACAAGCTTACATATGTGTAATAACCCAATTACATATATTTGTAATAACAAATTTACACATGTAATTTAGTTACATACGTGTCATAAAGTTACGTATAATAAATGAAAAAACTGCCCTAAAATGATGTAAAAATCATATAAAATAAATAAATAAAATGATTGGTTGTTAAGAGCTCTTAAAGTTTTTAAATTATTAGAAAGTTCTGAAATGAAATATATAGGGGGTGGGTTCCAACGAAAATCCACCTTTAACTTGGAAACTTGTGAAAACCATTTTTAAACACTAGTTTTTATTATTTTTAATTTTTTGTTCATTCCTTTTATATGTTATTAATCTTTACCAAAAACAAATAAGTATTAAAAATATATAGATCACGAAAGTATATAACATTATAGTAAGTTTTATCGTAAACAGTATATAATGCATGTATTTTGGACAGGATATAGTGGATCAGCTAACTCGTCTAGTGATTTTGCACTTTGGAGGAAATGTGTTGACCAGAATTTTGCAACTGTTTGACCAATACATTGACGAACTAATAAAAGCTTTACCAGAACCATCAGAAGACGACAGTTTAGTGGAATTAAAAGAATCTGTTCCGTTTAGAGCCGAAACAGATTCCCAACAACTCGCCCTTTTGGGGACCGCATTCACCATTGCAGAGGAGCTATTACCGATGGTTATGTCCAAAATTTGGAGCAATTTAAACGAAAGCAAAGAAGCTGCAGAAAACGATAACACTGTAATCGCCCCGTTAGTGAACAATATGATAGATTATAAAGATTGGAGAAAACAGCTTCAGTATTCACTTGATAAACTTAGAGATCATTTCTGTAGACAATATGTTTTGAATTTCATTTATTCAAGAGACGGTAAAACGCGCCCCGATGCAAATATTTATTTAAGTGGTGAAAGTGACGATCTTAACTGGAATTCTGATCCTTTGCCTTCATTGCCCTTTCAGGTTAGCTATCTTACTAATTGGAATAGGATAAGGGTTAGTTGTATAGGTTCATGTAGGGTATACTCCTAATTGGGCACGGCGCAACGTGTTTGGGCCTAACACATAGAAGCCTATAAAAACTTCCAACCAGGGGTCTACTCTAGGCTTGCAAACGATTTAACTTTAATCGGACAAACTATCGAACACAAACTATTAATCGAAAGTTCGTGTTTGCTCGTTAAGAAAATGAACGTGTTCGTGTTCATGCTCTTTTATGTTTGTCTGCTAACAGGCTAACAGTTTAAATGAACAGTTAACGAATGTAAACAACTGAACACAAATGAACGAATATAATTGAGCTAAAACCAATTAAGAAAAAATGTGAACAACAAAGTGTTTTGCTTAAAAAGTTGTTAAAACTAGAGTACTAGACTATATGGTAACAAGCCTGAAAAATTTTAATGAATATATTAATGAACGTAACTAACGAAAATAAACTAGCATAAATGAACTAAAGTTCACGAACATAAATGAAAGAACGAGACATGTGTTCATGTTTGTTTGTTTTAACTAAATGAACAAAAAGTTTTGTTCATGTTTCTTCGTTTATCAAATATGCGAACATAAACGAAGTGCATTTTGTTTTCAAGCCTTGTATACTCTATAAATCACAATATTGGGAAATTCCGGTTATGCCCTTTTGACTTTTTTTATTGAGTTTACAGGCACTATTTGGGAAGCTGCAACAGTTAGCAACGGTTGCTGGTGATGTGTTACTCGGTAAAGAAAAGATACAAAAAGTGTTGCTTGCGAGGCTAACCGAGACTGTAGTTTTATGGTTGATGTCTAATGATGAGGATTTTTGGGGCGTTTTAGAGAATCAAGTGTCAAATCTTCAACCGCAAGGGTTGCAACAGGTAAACTTATTTTTTAAGAATAACTTGAGGTAATTATTTGTTTCTTGCTTTTGTACTTGTATTTGTTCAAAACTAGTATTAAACCTGCGTGTGGCAGCAAGCTAAATCACGAAAAGTTAACGTTCCCAAAACTTTATTAAATACTATAAAAAGCACAGCTTCAATGACATGTACATAGGTGCGATGAGCCGATGACGACTTGTACATTATCACGTACAACTCCATTTTAAACAAAACTTACATAAAAATTTTGGTAAAAATAAGCACGTCGCAATGGTATATTTGGAGTTTTATAAAACATCATATTTCAAAAGTTACAAACAGAAAACCTAATAAATAGGACCCTTGTCAATATATGATTTGCCAAAAAAAGGAAAAAAATATGAAAAAGTCCAGGGTTTAAATAATAGGTTTAAGAGGGGCTATAATGTAACTTTGAAAAACTTGCATTATGTGCTTCTAACTTATGCATAACTAGTTGAAGGTTTAATTAAAGAGGAGGGGCATGTTTTGTAATTTTAGAGGGTCTTTAATATAACTTTTAAAACCTTGCATTATATGCTTGTATACATAAATACTTGTTCAAAGTGTAGTGATCTGTGTTTCTTCCATTAGTCAAATGGCAAACCTTTTATCTGTTCTGACCCGGCCCGACCTAATATTTGTTGCAGTTAATTCTTGATATGCACTTCACGATTGAAATCGCGCGGTTTGCTGGTTACCCTTCTAGAAACGTGCAGCAGACTGCATCATCCATAATTGCTCGCGCTATCAGAACATTTTCAGGCAGAGGTCTAAATCAACAAAGGTAAATAAATCAATTAATATAGATTAGAATTACAAAACCATTATTAAAATAATTGATTTCAGTGTGCTTCCGGAGGATGAATGGTTTGTTGAAACGGCTAAGGCTGCAATAAACAAGTTGTTGGGAGGTGATGAGGTGTCGGATGGTTCTGAAATTGATGAAGACCATATAATCCTGCATGACGATGATGATGATGACGAAGATGATGACATATTACATGATGAAGTGATATCAGATTCTGAGGGATCACCGTCTTCTCTGTCAACGATTACCACATCTGAGTCGTTTGCTTCTGCAGAAAGTCAAATGTTGGATAGCCTCTCGGATTTTGCAGATGACTCTTGATATGCTGCTTCCTGGACCGTGCGTCACAGTTGTCTACTCTCTGGTGACTGAAAGAGGTTCCTGTGTAACATTTTACTAAAATAGGATCTGTTTTTGTAGTTCAGTCGATTTCTGGGTCGCTGTATTTGTTGTCTGTAGAACAATCAGGTGAAGGATTATGGCAAGAAGATTATTACATGATGTTAATTTGGTTGATTTGTAGTTGGTCAACTTGTAGCAGAGCATCACATTAGCAGAATCTGCCTTGGTAAATTTGATAGGTATCTGAGAAAAATAACTAATCACTCACAAACTAGTTTATGAAATTATAAAAACCCACGAAATATATATAAATAACTAAAGTTGTATGAGAGAATCCATATTTTATAAAATTGTGTCAGAAAGAAAAATATGGTAGAAGAGGTTTTTCACAATCAAGATCTAGTAAAAATATGGGTTGATCAAATTGCAAGCGTGATGACTGGTTTTGTTCGGTATTGTAGATCTAAATATAGCTTTAAAACAGTTTGACTAGTAAAATTTGGTGTTAAGAGAATTGTTACAATATGACATTACAATGGATGAGACTTGTATAATGCTCATATGCCATAAAACGTCTACAATTTATAACATGCTTATAATCTATCTCTAGCTATATTTCTATTTAAACATACAAATTCCATTAGTAATTTTAATAATTGGCAGGACATACGCATAATTTTTGAAAATATATAGCAACTATATCTTTTTTGGACGACAACTTTCATTAAAAATGACAAACTAGCAAGAGGCTAGAGCCACAAACCACAAAACAAATTAGAAGTTTAAGTTCCACTAATCATTCCAACGAATAGGTTTAACGAAGACCTATATTTAATCCAAAGAAACCCCAAAGATTTGATATCCTCCCTAATTTTAGTCTTCGTTATAGCCATGCTTTCAAAAATGACCTCATTTCTTGTCTTCCAAACGCACCAACAAGCCATCAATATAATACCATGGAGCGCTTTCTTCTTCTTTTTACCCAATCCAAAGTGCCCGTTTTATGGATTTCGAGAAGATCCCGGACCGAAAATGTGAAAATAGGGGGTATGTGACACCACGAGCTAATGAAGCTCCAAACTCGATTTGCGATTTGGCAAGAGGTGAGTAAATGGTCTGCGTCTTCTGAAGATCCTCACAAAGACCACACTCGACCGAGTCTACTGGTATGAATAGTTGAAGAAGGTCAACCCTTATTGATAACATACCCTTCTCCACTTTCCAAATAAACACATTTATTTTAAACCCAAGTATTCCATTCCATAACATATATAACAATTAATCTTGTTGTATTAAACATTGTTGAACTGTCCTTAGGCTATATCCACCTATCCGTACCATCGATTAAAGATACTTGTGGAAGCATAATGTGAGGTCCTCCATTTCTGCATATTCGGTTGAGTTCAAAGACCTACATTTTCACTTCCAAGATCAAGACTGAGATTGACTATTGAAAAAAAAAAATAGAAATCAAACAATTATTTTCGGACACATTTACAAAGAGATTGAGAAACACATGTTTAAGCGGTTGTGAGGAAGCCATGAATTGAATATTATCAGCATTAATAAAGTGTTTCAATGTAGAGGTTAGAAACCGCAATTTGCAATTGAATTTTAAACACCAGTAATCTTGTTTGCATAAGGTAAAATAAGCTAAGTTGTCAGATAAAAACACAAATAAATAAATAAATAGGAAGCGTTTGAATTACTGATTTTAATATTAGGATAAGAAGGAGGATGGCATTGGTAAGGCTAAGGTGTACGTCCACTTTCCGTGTTCCTCACATGATGATAACCTCTCGTTACAACAACACTACTACACATGCTCCAGTGGCTACCAGACGAGCTGTATCCCTGCACCGGTTTACGGAACTGCCTGAATCTGGAGGTGTTAAGGCGTTGGATCTTCGCCTTGGTCATGGTGATTCTCCGCTCAATGGCGATCAGGTTTCGACTCAGTTTCTCTAGAATTTCAGGTATTAGATACATTTCTTATATTCTCTTACTCTACAGGTTGCCATTCACTACTACGGTCGGTTAGCTGCAAAGCAAGGATGGCGCTTTGATTCAACATATGACCACAAAGATCAAACCGGTGAACCAATTCCCTTTGTCTTCTTTCTAGGTTCTGCCAAAGTAAGTGGTTTCAATCACTACCGTAGTTACAATCGCGTGTTTGATTAATTGTTTCTATACATATTAATTAGTGATTTTTTGATTCACAATGAGAACATTTGTTTCATGTCTTAACATAGTCCAGGTGATAGCAGGGATCCAGGCAGCTGTTAGATCCATGAAAGTGGGAGGTATTCGTCGAGTCATCATCCCGCCGTCTCAAGGATATCAAAACATGGACCAAGAGCCCCTTCCACCAAACGTAAGCTCTCCAAACTATCAAATGGCCACTTGTTTCTTCAGTTTTGTTTTGTGGGACCCATCTTAATTCATTTTGACAGGCAAAGGCTGTTCACTACCATCTTCAATCCTACACGCCTTGCAAACGGAGAAGGCTCGACCTTGGGGATTATCATATTTGACATCGAATTGGTCAGCGTGAAACACCTCTAAATTTTCAAATTTTGTCTTGTTAAATCACGACCAGATGTATTTGCATCCATACATAATTGTGGATACCACTCAAATATAGATATCATTATTTTTTGTTGTATCCAAGTGAACACGATTTATTTGTCTAATTCATTAGTTGGATACTTGGATGTTTGTGTGACTTTCAAACGTTACTCGTCATGGCAATTCCTGATGCTATCTGCTATCTTCCAATATCAGTTGGGGAGTGACTTCCGATCCTTGGATATTAATTTTGAACTACTGCCGATTGAAATGAACGATCACTTAAAATTTTTATAAAACTTTTTCATTATTTGGTCTAGATTGTTAGAAAAAGTGTGATTCTTAAAGCTTATGTTACACACCAGCTGTTAAGACTGAAAAAAATGGGTCAAAACAAACCCAATTGAATTCACTGAGTTGAATTTTGCAGCAAAAGTATAAAAATATGTTTTTTGAACTCAAATGCTGATACTGTTGGTTATGAATGTACTTGTGTAAAATTTGCTTCATACTTTCTCCCTGAGTTTGTCTTTCCTGTGATTCAATGGCTGTGATATGTAATTATCTTATCTTCTTGTAGTGTTAATATCACCATAAATAGATGCAGAAACCATGTTGGACTTTAGGAGAATTCTAACCCTTTTCAAAACCACCAGTACCTGTTTGTTTATGTCAAAACCCATTCTGCCCAAAAAAGAGGAACGACATGGTTCTAACCAAAACTGAACCTGAGCCGACACCTTTCCCAACCCGACCTGCCCGTTTTACCAGACATAACACCCAAACCGTTCTGAAAACAACTTCAAAATAATAAAAATTACCATTTTGAAAGTAATCTTAAATCAATTCTGTGTTACTTATTTCATATTGTAACATTGTATTCTGCTTCTAAACATTACAAACTTGATATAGATAACAATTTAAATACAACAATTTTAAAGAGGTGAAGTTACATAATCAGGGAGGTTATAAAAAACATAGCCTCTTTTGTTACATATTACACCCAACCTGTTAATCACATCATCATTGTGTGGAAGCACCCAACCGGTTCAACGCATCTCGAGCCGCACCACACTCAGGATCAATCCTAAGCGCACGCTCATACGCCCCAACCGCCTCATCCGCCATCGCCTTCTTCTCATAGCACTCTCCCAACAACCGATAGGCCGTCGCATTATCCCCTTTCAGCTTCACCGATTCCACCAGGTCCTCAACCGCCGAGTCAACCCGTCCTCGCTTACTCCTTTTCACCTTAATCTGCGCCCTCTTCAACAACGCGTCCGCTCGCTCGGCGTAACTCAAGGACTTCACGGTCACAGGCGACAACGCCACGTCAAGCGTCTCCACCGCTGACGTGGCGAAACCCTGGGCGTGGAGAGCTAGGGCTTTCAGGATGTGCGATGGCTTCGTCGGCGGCTTGCTTGGCGAGTTTGACGGAAGCCGTGTGGTTGGTTGTGGATCTGGATTTGGCTAGGAGCTGAGCGCCGGCGATGAAGTGGCGTTTGGCGGCGTGGCTTGAACGGTTGTTGTGACGGAATCTGGTTAGGAGGGTTTGAGGTAGGACTGTTCACGAGCCGAGCCGAACCGAGCGAAGGGTTGCTCGTTGCTTGG